>NC_056731.1:554564846-554923841 GCF_019279795.1 Protopterus annectens
TAACCCTCTAATAAAAACTGTACCTCACACCAAACTACATGGAGTCACCGTTCATTAACATTTAAAATTCGATATTCACATCCAAAATGATATAAAAAAAAACACCAAAAACTAGGTCTGCTGTATAGACAAAATTGCTATCTAACCGCTTCTACCAGACATATTCTAGCCTCTTCCTACCTGCTCCCCTCACTTATGTATGATGCCCCTCTACTTATCTACAACATACCCTAAAAACAAACTGGAAGCCTGCTATAACAAAGTCTTTAAATTTGCTACAAGGTCCAAATGCTCCACTCCCAAAATTGACTTGATTGTCCTAATTACCTGAAATTCATAAAACTCACCACTGCTCACAAACTCTTATTCCAACCCTCCATCTGCCCTTCTCTTTCATCTATCGTAACCCCCTTACTTCCCCAGTCATACTCTTAGATCTGAAAACCAAAACCTCCTTAAAATTTATAAATCCCTATGCCCTCCTGGCCAATTACTTCTATCACACTCCTTAGCTAAACTATGGAATTCTCTCCCCTGCCTCCATTGTACTCACAACCACTCTAATTTCAAATCTCTCCTCCATTCTTACCTTTCCTCAAACTGGGACTGTTCCTGCTCCCTTCCCACTTAAATTTCCCTGTCGTCTCTTTCAAACTTCCCTTCAATCTCATCTACTATCATCTCTGATCGCTAACATTATTGTTAGAACAAACAGTAAACTTGTATAAACACTTTATGGCTTGTACTTTTAATTATATTCTCTGTATTACTTTTGTCTTTATCTATATTTGCCACTAGTAATACCCCTTTGGAAGCAGTGCTGTGGTGGTATCGCAGTGTGACAGAGCTTTTGAAATGTGGTGCTCCTGAGAGTGTGCTTATTAGACGCAGATTACTGTTTCCAAACAGTAAACTCAGAACCAATAGCTATTTCACTAGATTTATACCTATCAAGGCCTGCCCACATTTGCCATAACCAATCTGTACCCACACTTTCACTAATTAGGCCAGTTCACCACACCCATTCAGGCAACACCCAACTGCCTTTATCTACATTCACACACCTCGCTCCCCTTTCTAAAGCATCATACCCTAATAAAATGTCCCTCCTTAATCTCTGCATCACTGCTAGTGCTAGTAGTTTTCTACTCCCTCACATCATACTACACACCATTATCAGGCAATCATTCACCTCCTTCCAAACCTCCTCTTTGGCCCATCACAATAGTCCACCTTACACTCCCATATCTCCAACCCTCTTCAATACCAGCCACACAGACTACCACACTAAGAAAATCCTACCTCTATCTACATCATCCTGCACCTATAAAAAAAAAACACACTAAACTACTTCACAAAGTTACCAAGTTAATCTCACACCTTTCAATCAGTTAAACCTCTCCGGTGACATACACCCAAATCCTGGCCCCAGTACCCCCAACATTACGTAAACAACCCCACCACCATTGCCCCAGGCCTATTACACTACAAACATAACAATCCCCTTCTCCTCCTTAACATAAATGCAAGAAGTATTGGAAACAAGTCCATGACTTGCATGCCCTGCTCTCCCACCATTCCCCAGATATAGTAATACGTACAGAAACTTGCCTCAAACCCAGCAATAACAACAATGAAATTGTAGCTCCAAGATTCAACATTCTACAAAAAGACAGGGTATCCAACAGGGGTGGATGGCTAGCTATCCTATTCAAAGACCACCTATTGGTTGACTGCCTACAACTAAACATCCCCAACTTTTTGACAATGCAGAACTTATCTGTACCAAATTGGCACTTAACCCAAAAAAATTAACATCATAGGTTGTTATATCCCATCTGGGAACAGCATTCCCACACTAGAAAATATTCTATACTGGGCCTGTAATTCCCTCCCACAGGAAAATATCTTAATGGGAGACTTCAATATTGACTGGCTGAACTGTTCCTCTCAAACCCCAGTATCACATATCAACCTACATGGGTTCACCCAACTTATCACATCTCCTAACAGGATTGACAAATCCTCCAACCAACACTATATCCTAGACTGGATCTTAGTGAGAACCCATCCTTGTCAATCCAATCAGGCTGCATCCCTGATGGTCTGAGTGACCATCTGTCAACCTTTCTACTAAGATCCAGTACTTCCCACACCAGCTAATCAACCTACCAGCTAATCAGAAGTAAAAAAACCTTTAACCCAAACAAGTTCATCTCCTCACTAAATAACTGCAACTGGGAATCACTTTGACAGCTACCCCTTGAAGATGCAGTCAACTCCTTCAACACCACCTTACTTGACACGCTAAACTTCCATGCACCCTCTCAAACAATCAGAGTCAAATCTAACTATGCACCCTGGCTTAGTAAGGAATGCAGATCCTTACTCAAGGCTAGAGATAAGGCATGGGAACAGTTCTACAAACACAAAACCCCATCAAAAAGACAAAGATTCCTAGAACTGTGAAATAAAGCCAAGAAATTAGTAAGCTCAGGCAAAACTAACTACTACCTTAATATCCAGAGAAAATAACATAATAACCCTCAGACATTCTGGGCCGCAATTAATAATATACTTCTACCAGGCAAATCAGCTACTCCTACCCCATCAGCCATCAATCCTGACAACATGGCAACCTGGTTCAATAAATACTTTACTAAAACTATCCAAACCCTTGCTAATTCTCACATTGTCTCCGCCACCTCAACCCCACCAACAGCCCAACAAAGCACCAACTCCCAAAATAGCTGCAACCTCTTTACATTCCACTCAGTGTCTGTTGATACCACAAGAAAACTACTAAGAAAACTAAAACCTACCACATTAGCTGCTGACAACCTCCTAGCAGAATTTCTGCAAATCGCAGCAGATACTTTAGCATACCCAGTAGCCATACTCATAAACAGATCATAATCAGAAAACATGGTCCCAGATATTTGGAAAATCTCACGCATAATACCCTTACATAAAGGAGGTAACTCAACTGAACTTACTAATTATAGGCCAATTGCCATCATGTCCCCCTTATCTAAAATCCTAGAGAGAACTATACACACTCAATTAATGACTTACTTTAACACAAATAAACTATTGTCAAACACTCAACATGGTTTCCACCCCTCTCACAGCACTACCACAGCCCTCATGTCCTTCACAAATGCAGTGAACAACTATAGAAACAGAGGACTGTTTGTATCTGCTACATTTTTAGACTTGTCAAAGGACTTTGATATGGTCAATCAGGACAAACTCATCAGCATTCTCTCCACCCTAAATCTCAGTGACTCCACTATCACATGTTTCAGAAGTTACCTATCAGGATGACAGCAGGCCGTCCAATGGCAACAACAACTTTCCCCTCTTCACTCTGTTACCTTAGGGGTTCCACAAGGCTCCATCCTTGGACCTCTACTCTTCAGCCTCTTCACCAACCAGCTCCACACCACCATACTACAAGCCACTGTCATACAATATGCAGATGACTCTACACTAACCTGCACAGCTTCCTTCCTTCATGACCTCCACACCACAACCCAAGACTCCTTCCTGTCCATAGAAACATGGCTCAGCAACTCCCAATTCATACTAAACCCCAACAAAACAAAGCTCCTTCTCTTCTAACCAACAAAGTGACCCCTTCCTCCCAAACTTTCACCATCTTATCCAAAAATATAACCACTATCACCCCTACAACTCATACTAAACTGCTGGGTGTAGAGATACAACTTGAAGTTCAATATACATATAGCACAAACCATAAGAAGGTCCACAAGAAACTAGGTTTACTTTACAGAAACAAACAATTCCTAACTAGACACTCAAAAGCTACTATTGCTCGCATGCATCTCCTATCTTCCCTCCTATATGCAATCCCAATCCTATCCAACCACTGCAAATCTGAACTAACCAAACTTGAAAGAGGTTATAATAAATTTGCCAAGTTTGCTACTGATGCCTCATACAGAACACATCACTAGACAGCTCTTAAACAGCTAGAATGGATAGAACTTCCTCAGCTACTACAATTTAATCAGTTAACCTTTGCCCACAAAATATTGCATCAACCAGACAAAACTCCTGCCCTCCAAAAACTATTACAACCATACATCACTTCCACCCACTGCTCTAATAATAAATTCCCACTAGACACCACCAAAGCAAATAACACAACTGGAGGATCACTCTTCCCAAACTACATCCCTAACATATGGAACAAACTGCCCACCCTAATTATTACCTGCTGCTCTTTAACACCATTTAAAAAACTTCTAAAACTACATGTGAAAGACTCCTGGCTCTGTTCTAGTACCTTCCCTGGGCAGACCTTTAACTGCTCAACTCTACAGCTCTAATTTTGTATCTCTTTGCCCTTCAAATAAATCCTAACTGAGGCATATGTCCTCTCCTTCTCTCAGGAGTCTTGTTTTCTTCCCAGGCATGACAAATGACATATACATATGTACATACTCATACTGTAGTGTCTATTGTACACATTTATCTAAGACATTTTATATTTATCTTTTTGTAGCTTTTATGTTTGACACTTTGAACTTGCTTGCAGACAAGCCTTTTTTCTTTTGCAGTGTATATAAACTTTATGTTTTTGTGTAAGGCTTATATTACCTGTAACTGTAACTCAAACTTGTAGTTTTGCTTAACTGGAGCTTTTCTCCCCAGGCCCCCACTGAAAAAGGACCTGTGTCCAGTCAAACTTTCCCAGTAAACAAATGTTAAATAAATAAATAAAATAAAATCAGTGTAAGAGGGAGCATAAGCTGTAACATGCATTTTAGCAAGGAGAACCTTAATTTTAGGTTAGGTAATGCCTGTGGCTGTAGCTGTTGATTTGAGACAATTGTTTCTATCAGGAGAGTTAAACTTCATTTTTGAAGATGCACATAGTTGTGTATACTTGGGATTTTTTTGTGCTTGTTTGTTTGTTTGAGGGTTTTCTTTTAAATAAAAAGTCTTAGGCATAGGTTCTACTGGAGATGACAAGAAACAACTGTATAAAAAAATCAACCTGCCAAACATTAGTGAATGCATGTAATACAAAAGTTGGAAATGCACATTCAAAAAAGTTGTCATGTATAATAGGTGGGAAGAATAACTTGTTATCATAATGGTTACACTATCTATATTATTTTGGAATGTAAATGGCCTTACAGTTATAGACAAAAGGGTACAAGCATTGGATTATATTATGAAATGCAGAGTGCAAATAGAAATGTTGCATAAAACAAATTTAGAAATAAATGAGCATGTTTATTTAATAAAGAAATGATTTAAGGTTTGGTATTCAGCAGAATATCAGGGACAAAGAAAAAGGGAAGCTTATCTATCAACTGTACAGATTTTCACAGAATATCCAGATTTTGCCTCATATCTCTGGTCTATTTCTCATAAAATTATTTTTTTCTGGCAAATCAATAGCAAATCATTGAAGGTTGAAGTCAGAAAATAATGACAGATATTTGAATTTCAGACTTCATACCCTTCAGAAAAATCATGCTAATGCAAAACATGTTATTCTATCAATTTTCTAAGCTTGTAAGAGCAGCATTTAAAAAAGTGTCCCTATTTTTGGCCCTTTGCCCCCCCATTATTGATGGTTTTATACAGATTTCTAGCTCTAAGGGTTGAGATGTATGAAGGGGAGTAATTATATCAATTGCTACATGAACTTTAGTAGTAATAGAAGAGGGAAAAAAGATAATAATTATAGATTTGTGGTAGTAGGAGCTACTGGCAAGGGAGGAGGAGGAGGAGGATTATGCTGGCATGTATTTATATAATCCAAAAGGCAAGAACAGCTCATAGGTGAACCAGGCAGGATATAAAATTCATGAACAACTGTAAAAATCCAAATCCTGGGAATGTAGGGATGAAGTAAAACCACTTTATTCCAACAAAAGGCACAATCACAAAACTTTCAGGATCAACTCTTCATGAGTGTGTCACACTGCTGAAGAGTTGATCCTAAAAGCTTTGTGATTGTTCAATTTGTTGAAATAAAGTGTTTTTTCTTCATCCCTACATTTTCAGACTTTAGATTTTTTACAGTTGTTCTGGCATGTGTTTATATTCCACCAAAAAAATGATATTATGAAGTTTAAGAAAATTTTGGAAGAAATATTCGGCTTTCAGGAGGGAATATTACATATAGGTAGGGACTGGAAATTGATTTGCAACAGTGAGGATGTATTGGGAGACCTAGAAAGCAAAATTATAACAAAAAGAGGGTAATTTTCTGAAGAAATTTATGAAAATATTTGGTATGGAAGATGTGGACTAAGAAGGAATATTATTCCCCAATGTACAATAACTGGGCTAGACTAGATAGAAACTATATTTCACAGAAACATGCACTTAATTGAAACCTTCAACATATATCCAATAACTACTTCAGATTATGCATCAATAAAAATTAAGATAAAAATGTAGAAAGATGAATTAAAAAATGAGTTACTTGCGCTTTCCCATCTACCTATTAAAAAGAGAGGAATTTAAGGAATGGGTAGTTGAAGTTATTTGAGATGTATTAGAAAAGATAGAAATTTCTTCAGAAGTTATAGCTAGTGAATAGGATAAAATGAAAATAAAGTTTAAAAACAGGGCAGAAATAAAAATGAGATGTGGTTAGAAGTGATAAAAATGATTTAGAGATGCTGACAAAGGTTCAAGTATTGTAGAATAAGAAGAATCTCACAGAACAAAAAGAAGTGCAACTGCAGAGTGCTAAAGAAAAAATAAGGGAGTATCTGGATAACATGCATGAGTTCAGAAAGATTGCTGTTAAGGAACTTTTTTGATAATAACTCCAGAGTACATAAATATTTAGCACAATGACTTAGGCAAAAGAAAGTAGAAAGGGTTGTTGCCAAACATAGGGAGCCTATAACAAGAAAAATAACCTGAGATTCTGAAGTGGTATTAGAGATATTTCAGAAATTTTATGAAAATGTGTATAAAACTGAGAAATGTAGAAAACAGTAAAGACCACAAATGGACATATTTATAGAAGACTTATGTATGCCAAGGTTAGAGGTATATGAGGCTCAACAATTAACAGTTAAGACAGGAGGAGATAAGATAAAAACTGACATGTATAATTAATCTGAAGGAAAGCCTCCAAGAATAGATGGTATTTCTGTGGAAGTTTGGGTGTTAGGAGGGAAGAAAGTGATGAAGACCTGGGAGGTTTTGTTTAACAGTACTTTAAAAGGAGGAAAATAACTAATATATTGGCAGAAAGTTATGGTGGCTGTAATACTTAAAGATTGTAAAGACCTATCAGTCCTAGCTTCATATAGACCCATTTCAGTTTTAAATCATGATTATAAAGTGGGTATATCTATACTAGCTATAAGAATATCAAAGGTGTTGCCTAAATTGATAGATATTGATCGATGTGCTTTTGTGAAGGGGAGGCAAACATTTGACAACATTAATAGAGCAATGATGATGCAGTGTTGGTGGTGGATCTTGATGTGGAGAATACATTGGAGGCAAGACTCTCATATGCTAACATTAAAAATATCAAACAGGTTGTCAGTAATGCAGGCACACTACAGCCACCACAATAGTAAGGATAAGACACATGTACTGACATATGCTGAGGTTCTTAAATGTCATTTTCCCAAACCTCAAATGCCTCTCAAATATTGCATTTACAATAAATATCCTCGGCAACCTCATAAGCAGTCTACAAACCATCAACCACCACAATGTGTACAGCCATATCACAAGGTGTCTCATTCTCTAAGCCCATAGGATACTCCATTGTGAGACACACAGATGAGTAAGTAGAAAATCACAGACAGTGGCTGATCAGGTGGCAGGATCCACCAGATCATGCAAGGGCTCAGGTCATTGAGCCACATGTGCCAGTATGATTCAGTCATAATCCACGTGAGTGTTAACAGCCTGATATGTACCTCTTTGGACTATAAGAAGAGAGATATTATGGAGGTCTCGGACTCCTTGTCCCAGGCTGGTATGAGGCTAGCATTGAGCAGCATTCTACCTTTTCCAAGGATGACGGCAAAATATGAACAGCAAATAACTGACTTTAATAATTGGCTTATTTTCTGGTGTTATTCAAATAGGGTACAATATTTGTCTTCTAGGGAGATATGGTTGACAGGCTACGATGTTTTGCCAGGGATGGTCTTCTCCTGTCCACTCTACGCCTTTGAATATTAGCTATAACCTTGTTTATCCCCCTAGTGCCTATTTTAGGCATTGCCAACCTGATATACCTTCTGACCTATCTACACCTATGCAGAATAATCTAAAAGTGTTACCATTCAGTGTCAGGAGTCTAAACAAGAAGCTCTACTCCACCCAAGCTCTGTTCACCCTTGAGAATATAGACATCTGTGCAGTTACTAAGCCATGGTTTACAGCTGCAGAGAGACCCCAGCAGTGCAGAGGTGTAATACCTTTTACACATTTAGACCATCTACTGCTCAGAAAGGGACAAAAGGTGGAATATTCTCAATTTAGATCAAACAGAAATATACCTCAAGGCTGGTCAAACAGTATGACACGAGCTTCTTAACATCCAGCTAGCCACAGACTATGTTCCATACCACAGCTTGGCAAGCTATAGAGCCCCCTCTACCACATGCTTAAATGTACTGGAGACTCTCCACATTCAACTCAATACCATATTCATGGGCAACTTTAACTACCCCAGTATAAACTGAAAATCATACATGACCTCAGACATGCTGACACAGATATTTCTGGACATTATCAACACAAACACCCTGGACCAGCTGGTCCATACACCCACTAGGGGCACTAACAACCTTGACTTGGTCCTTACAAACATGGAGGAATGTTGTATCCCCCTAGTCAGGTCAGACCATAAAGCTGCCTCCTTTGAACTAAAAATTAAAACTGGGAATGCAGCTAACCCTGGAACTTTTAAGAATGTTTCTAAGGCTAGCCTCCTACTAATAAGTGATACCCTTTCAAAACTCCACCCCCAAGCCCTGAGAGCACTCCTGCCTATGCAACACATAACAATGTACCAAACTAATTGAGAATGAAGCCACCTATACTGAACCAGAGGATATATCAAATCTACTGGCTAATAAATTTAGCTCCAGTTGTACCCCCCTCTCCCCCAAACACCCCTCATGAAATACTCTCAACCATAACTCCATCAACTCTCACTAGGGAGCAGGTCCTCAAAGCACTGTCTAAGGCCAGGAAAACTGCAGTGATGGATCCTGATAACAACCTGGGATACCACATAAATAACATGAGACATGACCTATCAGGCCAACTAGAATCACTGTTTAACTGTAGCCTCAAGGTAGGCTTCATTGCAGCTGAATGGAGGATTGTTATAACAAGAGGTGGTCATCTACAGACCCAGACAACTACAGACTCATAAATCTGACTATTCTCATATGCAAAGCCATGGAAAAAATCATCATGGAAATGATAAACAATGACATAGGAAACCTACGGGGAGTGGATCCAACCCAATTTGGTTTTATCAAGGGCAGGTCATGCTTACTCAACCTGGTGGACATCTTCGCGAAGGTCACTAAAGCCATGACCTGGTCAAAGTATTTGGCATAATATTTCACTTGGGCATTGTAGATTAATTCACTAAATTGGGCATAAATACATATGTCACCTGATGGATAGCTATCTTGTTCAGAGATATGACCCAAGAAGTTAGGATAGATGAGGCTACATCCACAAAGAAGTCAGTCACTAGTGGAGTCCCTCAGCGCTCAGTGCTGGGGCCTCTACATTCTGGCATTTACTTTACTGGTCAAGGCAAATATCAAGGGCCTCTGGCTGACCATGTTTGCAGATGACCGCATACTGATTGCAGTCACTGAATCTCCCAAATACAAAAATACCCACCAAGAAGGCCTGACACAGACATTTATCTAGTGCCAATGCCATGGTCTAAAACTCAGTGCAAAGAAATACATAATAGCATATTTTGGAAAGATGCCCACCCCTGGAAATTAGCATATTGGTAATGCACTCCTAAGGGTAGACCTAGTGGCAGGGTTTTGGTTTGCAAGTAGATGGTAACCTGGTCTTTGAGCATCAACTGACTGCTGTGGTAAGAAAATCATTCTATATTGCACAACTTATAATCAAGAGTATGACATCTAGATCCATGGATGTCACTGTCCTGCTGTACTCTACCCTCATCAGGATGTTTGTTGAGTACAATCTACCCTTTGGTATGTATCAGACCAAGCATTGTAGAAACTGGAGCATCCACAGAGGTTCCTCCCAAAAAGAATACAGGGGTAATCAAAATGTCCTACGTGGACAACCTCAAATACTTGTCCTTGTACTTGGTCTCCTACCTACAGACAGCAGCAAGGCAATCTAGGCCTGGCCTAGTCCAGTAGGATTTCAGAGGCTAGTTTTAAATTTTCTCACCATGTAGCAATGTCTTATTCTCTGCATACTGTTCTAAGCACTCCATCTGATAACATTTAAAACATTCTTACATGGGAGTGGCTCTGACCCCTACATTCCCTGACTTACAACTTGGAAGTAGAGGGATAAACTAGTTAGGTGGTTTTGCATCCTGTTTGAAAGTTTTGGTGCATTTATTTGGCAGAGGGAGGTTGGGAGGAAGTTTCAATGTTATTTCACATGAGAATCACGTAGTGAGTCCTCATGGTCACACAACTGTGACTAAAGTGAAATTACCATAAAAGTGTTATAATCAACAAATCAATAGTTGAGTATAGATCAACAAATCAGTAGTTGACTATAGCACTACATAAAAAACAACAAAAGAGCCAAACCAGTGAATAAAGCTATCACAGGACGTTCAGTTCTGCTCTTTTATTGTTTTTTATTTTGTATTCTAGTTCATATAGATTTTGTGGTATAACACTACTTACCAATTAAACAATTACATTACAAACTCAGACGGCTTGATAAGCCAAACAAACAACTGGTTCCCCATTAAACAACACACTGGTAAGTAAAGCACTGCCCGTGTTATTAAAATGAGTACTTCTGCCATTGTATTGCCAGCCTGTGTACCAAAGCCCAATCTGAATGCATATTTGAGCACTAGTTTAGAATCCATCAATGCTAAAATGTTCTTTGCATTGTTTGTAGATTGTTTTCATTTAAAATTGGTCTAAAGTCTGGATGGGTTTTTGGTCTAACAAGTTTAGTAAGTAGCATTATATATGTACGCTTAAACAAAGAAGGGACATTATTTATTTATTGATGCTTTGTTGACCAGATCAGTAGTTTCTTTTCAGGGGAATCCAAGGCGGTATTTATACTATTTGGGGAAATTTGTTTAGGACACCAGGGAACTTTCCCTGCTGGGATCTTTTGCATTTGAGATATCACCTACTCAAGCAGATGGAACATCACTCTAATATTGCATCTGAAGGACAACACACACAAAAGTGAAGCACCTCCTAATGCTACACTGCAGCGTCAACAATTTGACAATTAATCCAGTCACTTGAAATGAGAATAAAACCCACAATCTTCTGATCTTCCAGCACCACAGGCAAGAGAATTATATGTTAATCCACTGACAGTGCAGATTACAGTGTCACAGCTAACTCCACACCTTAACTTTCAGCTTTCTACCACTTCTTATTTTTTTATAATCCCATACTCTTGCTTTTCCATGGGGGGGGGGGGGTGCTGTTTGACATCACAGTCTAAATATTTGTTTAATTTACCCGTTAGCTGTGCACTGAATTCCACTGGTGCTCTCTTATTTGATGTAATGGTGGTGCTGCGGTAGCGTTGTTGCCTCACAGTAAGACGCTGTCTGGTTCGCTTCTCAGATAGAGCGTCTTCTGCATGGAGATATGGGCGTACCTTCGTTGAAGGTTGTGCATCAGGGCTGGCAACTCGGCACGTAAAAATCAACTACCAATAATTAGCGGACCGGAGTTCCGTTGTGGCGACCCCTAACCAGGAAAAGCCGAAAGACACAAACAAACAAACTTTTGAAACAGGCTTTAACTGATATGATGGACAGTCTGGATGTCAGTGTTTGGGAGTGGGAGGCTGGGTAGTCCGTATCGACATACCAATGATCACTAGCATCATACATGATGAAATACTTGATTTGCAGAGTTATTTTCATGAACACTGCTTTAACAGCAATAATATTAACAGTAGAGCTTTTTCTTTTGATTGGATGTGTCAGAAGCTCTGCATTCGAAACAGGATTTCTTGTATGGGTGTCGCTTATCTTTTCCCTTTTACATGAGTAGCACTGCATGTTCTTTGAATGTGTGAACAGAACCTTTTTATGTTGTGGAATGTGGTCAGGTGCAGTATACATGTTACCACCATGTCTCTGCCCTTTTCGTGAATATTAGTCTTTGTGTCTCAAGAAATATGAGACCAGAAAGAAAATGAAAAACGATCAGTCAGCTTGAAAAAAAAAGTGTCTGTGGTAAAGTTAAGACATTGGCTCTCTTTGTTTTCTACCCTCAGCATTCATTACAAATTAATCTGTCTGCAAAATCCCGAATAATTCATAGTTCATTAGATACCCCTTTAATTCTTGTTATTAACTTTATGCAAGAATTATTAATGCATGAAAAAATGCAACTTCATTTGACTTTTTTCTTTATAACTTTTACACTGTCACTAATTCAAGTACACTTTTGCAGATATTTTCTTTTTCATCTGTTGCTATAAATTTAATTTTAGCAGGATTTAATTTCACTCCAGAAACTGAGACACGTTCCTAAAAATGTATGAAAAATATATTTCAGATATAGAAACCCTTTAGTCAACAGCTAGCATTTCTGTAGAGTATAGAATTCCCAGTATGTATGTACATCATATGTGGTTGCTTTCATGAGCAGACAGAAGCTTAAAGAAAAAGTCTCAGTCAGTGAATATAAGTAATAACTTCCCCTGGACTCATCCTAACTTACATATTTTCATTTTGTGTTTTTCTTCTTGATTTGAGCTCCTGATGTAACAGTTTTAATACCTGGAAGACACCCCCCAAATATATCCCTATACTAGTTTTGTTTTGTTTCATTCATTTGACTAAGCTGCATAGCCCATAATTTGGACCATCGGTAGAAACACGGGAGGTTATTATAAAGGACTTGCATATAAACAGGACCTGATGCTTAGTATATGTGAAAAATGCATAGCCATAGCTGTACATAAAAATAATTACATTTCATTGTCACTAATTGACCTGTTTGTGAATATATTTTTTGTCATTGTCACTAATTGACCTGTTTGTGAATGTATTTTTGCCACTGTCACTAACTTGACCTGCTTGTAAATATATTTTTTCAGTTTGACAATATGAAGACATTAATGTATTTGCCCTGAAAAGATTGCTGGTTATTGGAAGACAAAGATGCAGAGACTTCATGGGGCACAGAGAAGAACGGCTCAGCTTATCTTGTGGATTTTGTACATAATGTATGTTGGAATCAGACTTGTTTTTACACAGAAGCAGAACAGATTACATCTGTTTCATTTAAGTTAAGGTGAAATTGACAAGAAGTGAGTAGTTTGTCAGGATCCTTTGATCATCTTTTCTATCCTTTCCATTTTGGCAAAGAATGCATATTTAAGTGTTAAACCTTGCAGCACAACCTGTTGATGTTAATTATGTTGAAATTAATCTGTGCTTTACACCAGCCTGTAACCTGGAAATGCTCCACTGCTTTATATATTCCAGTGTCATAAACTGATCTGCTAGCACAGCTTAGGGTGTGACCTATACTTCTCTCAATTTATGAATGAAGATTGGCTTGGGTGATTGTTGATACAGAAGAATATTCAGCAAGTAATACATTTTGCTTTTCCAAAGAGCAAATTGAATTTTAAGCATTCTGCTTGCTTCCAGGTGAGGGTCTTGAGTTTGGCACAAACAGCACTTTGTATAAATGTGACCAGGGTCATTGACGAGGGTAAATCTGTGCACACAGCATACTTTGACTTGGCCAAGACCTTTGACACAATCCCACACTCAACTTGGTATCATATGTATGTGTAATGGGGACAGATGCCTGATGCATGCCTTGAAGTGGGCTCAATGGCTATCTGCCTTTGGGTCAGGATGGTGTTATGGTGTTCTTCTGCAGCTCCCTGAGGGTTATCAACTGCTGTCATTGTCTAGTGCTTGAGTGGATAGCCTGCATCATCTGGAAAACATAATGGGAAGGGAAGACTTGAATTCACACTGAATGAATGCCTATTCTGGAACCCCACCCTCTAGTCAGAACAAATCCATCTCTACTCCTACTCTGTCAACCCTGAACAAACCAGTCCTAGCTAATACACTGCACAGGCTACATAATAATTATCACTGTCTGGCTACTGACACCCAAGCCTGAAGTCCATCCTTGAAAGGGCCAAGAGTGTGGAGTCAAAGCAGATATGTATGTGTAATCCAGTAAAGTTACCATAAGCTAAGACTTAACAGCTTGTAAAATCTGAGTATAGGGACAGTGGAGTGTCCCTGTGCACTCACCTGAAATGGGTAGGTGTATGGTGCATACTCTGTAGTAGAGGACACGGCTCCATGTCTAAGCGCAAACATCTTTTTGCTTATCCCTAACTTTTTGCCCTGTTCTGCTTGAATCATTACATTACTAACAACGTTCCCTCCTGCACTAGAATCAGTACAACCCCTTCATCCCCTGTTAAACAACATTTCTCATCTTGTTCTTTTTCTTACTGCTCCCACCCACCACTCTACCCCTCTTATGCATCTACTCTATACCTAAGTTATGAACTTTCTAGATTCGCTAATTTGGAACAGGCAGCCTAAATAGAACTAATCCTATACCCTGCTCTCTCAGTCATATGCTATTACCACTATCCTCCTGTATAATACTGATTCTCCCTTTCCTTCTACATAATTTTATAACTTATTTCATATTATTTCTTGGAATCATTACAAACCTATATAATACTAAAATCTCACATAACTTATGTCTTTACATATCTTGAACGTCTTGCAAACAATGTTTTCCCTTCTACAGTATCAAGACTTTAGAGCTGCAAGAACTGTATAAATTTCTAATTGTTAATATAAATACTTTACCACATATACCTCTCTCATAATTATGGAGTCTATATCAGAAGACTGAATGTTTAGGTGATCGAACACCTAAACATCAATCTGCTAATATCGAACCGCACAATGTCGAACATTTTCTGGAGAATTGTTAACTCTTGTTTTTCTGAGAACTGTCTGAAATTCACTTGTTAATATAAGTGCACTGAGATGGAACTTTTCTTTCCTGGCCTCCATTGAAAATGGTCTCTGCACAGACAGACGAGCAGGTCAACAAAGACATATAAATGAATAAGACAAAACTACTATGGTTCATCGCTAAACCTTAGTCAGTTTATATAACAATCACTATGGGGCCATATAGTGATTGTACACTTGTTAAGAAAGTGCCTATTCAGTATCCTACCATGCATGAAGTAATGAGTAATGAGACAATGAACTTGTGTGGCATATTTGGGGATGATCAAGGTACTGCTAGGATTTTGGGCCAACAAATTTCCACGTGTTTTAGTAGATTATTGCACTCTTCTTCTAAACTCCCAAATTTCAAACTTTTTTTTCATAGTAATTGCATTTCTCTTAATATTTTGCTATTTACCTGTTTCAACTTCCACGATAAAGTATGCATGATGTACTTCTTTCATATGTCATGTATAAAGTTGTAGATTAATTTTATTGTTGCCAAGAATATTTATTGCAGTCATACAGTTTTGAAAATGTTGTATCCACTTATGCCATTTGACTCTAGTACAAGTCTGTATGCTATCAAGAGCAAACAGTAATAGGACTTGTCATTGAATTTAAATTGCCATACTGGTGTTTTAATAATTTTCTTTTTAGTTTTAAAATATATTTCTGATTGGGAGGATACCTTACCCCTCAACTGTCCAAAATGTTGCAGAAATTAAATTTGTTATAAACACTGTATACAGAACTCACCACTGCAAATGTTTGCCTTACATTTCTGGTCTGTTACTCAACTTCCTCATAAAATTTGTGGTTTTCTGGCCACTCATTGACAATTGAAGTCACAAAATAATCACAGATGTTTGGGTTTCAGACTTTATATTTGTCAGAAAATGCATGCCAATGCAAAACCATTTTTTTAGCAACTTTCTGCATTTATAAAAACAATATTTTTTGAGACCTTGTCCCCACATTATTTTTGCCTTTGTCCAGATTTCTGGTGCTAAGATGCTTAGAGATATAAAGTATACCTGCTATTTTTCTTTGTGCTTTTTTGAGTGATACAGCATACTCAGTTTTCTCTATCTGACTACCTTAAAATAATTTGTATTACTTTTTAACCAAAGTCTTGACTTGCTTAAATGAGACAACTTAGCAATTTGTTAGCAAAATGTAACTCTCGTGGAAACGTAACTTTATAAATCTATTCTGCTCTGATTGCTTTAATATGTTTTTCTTTCCCTTCCTCATGGTCCCAACTTAAAGCAGCCTATTTCATCAAATAAATAAAAATAAAAATTAATAAATTGATTTGCCAGAACAGAATTTTGCATCATTGAAAATGCAGTGCTAATCATAATTTGTCAATGAATGTTATATGAACATATATATATATATATATATATATATATATATATATATATATATATACACACATATATATACGGACACACACACACACACACACACACACACACACACACACACACACACACACACACACACACACACACACACTCACACACACTCATAGGGAACCCTAATGTTCGTTACCATTTATTTGATCAGCACTTAGCACATTGAACCTAAAAGATTACTAGCATGTTGTTATGCTTGCTAGACTCACAAATAACAGAAATGAGTGATAAAGTTGCATGTTGTGTTTTTCTCATTTTCTCACCCTGTTCTGAGTTTCAGTGATCTTGGAAATGGTATATATAGATATACATATTTATGTGTGTGTGTGTGTGTGTGTGTGTGTGTGTGTGTGTGTGTGTGTGTGTGTGTGTGTGTGTGTGACAGTAGTGGGTTTTCTTCAGAAGAGGTTTAACAGAACAATGAAAAAGAAGATATAGCTGTTTAAAATTCTGTTTCATTTTTCAATGTAAGCATGTATTCTTATATGTGTATATGTATAATGTATATCTATATATATATATGTGTGTATATATATATATATATATATATATATATATATATATGTGTGTGTGTGTGTGTGTACCCACACACACACACACACACACACACACACACACACACACACACACACACACACACACACACACACACACACACACACACACACACACACACACACACACACTCACACACACACATGTAGAATGTCAGTCACAAAAGGTTTAAAAATAAAAATCAAAACCCTAATGAGCATGGTCTGAGACATAACTCCACACCCCTGCTACTTAAAGATTCTAACTCCATGTTCACACAGCAGCAATGAAAGGCATATTCCCCAAGCAGTGTAGCAATTTCACTCAACTGTCAAACATCTGCTTTGTTGACCAAGGTATGTTGGCAATTTTCAGCACAGTCGTGGAGCCCATATTTCTATATACATATATATATAGCTATATATATATATATAGAGAGAGAGAGAGAGAGTTAGTTATAGATATATAGATAGATGGATATCGATATATATATTTTTTATTTGACATTTGTTAACTGGGTTGATCCAACTGGGGCCAGAGGCCCATTTTCAGTGGAGACCTGAGGAGAAAAGCTCCAGAGTATTTAAACAATAAATAAATAAAACTGACAGTAAAATATAATGCTGTTATACATAGTATTTAGACAGAAAAAAAATACATCAAGGAGGAATACAAAAACAAAAACTGAAATGAGCACCAACAATTGTAGTTACAAATGAGAATATACTTTACAAGAAGTGACATCAAAGACGATGTATAATTTGTAGCTGATTGTCTGGTAAAAACAGCAAAAGAGGTTGAATAAGTTGATGACCTCTGAGAGCATCTGTAAAATATCAGGTACTATAAAATTAAGTACATAGCATACAATACATAGGTACAGATTCATATTGTTTAATAGAAAGAAAAAGCAATGGATAAAGAGATGATATATTATTTGTATATAGAAACTACAGAATAGGGGGGGGGGGTTGGATGCACAAGTAGCTGTGATGTTGGTCATAGAGGGAGAAAAAGAAAATCAGGAGGTAAGGTTGGAAGGAATGAAGTGGTTAGGTGGGATCCTGGCAAGGACAGATCCTTGAGCTTAGGAGGAAGAGTTTTAGTTGGTTTTTGAATAGAGTAATGTTTGAGGTGCTTCTAATGGAGTTTGGAAGTTTATTCCAGGCTAAAAAGAAGTTTACCTATGTTTCTGTTGGGTTTATGCATGTATGTGGGGGAGTTGTTGCTCCGAGCTTCTAAGTGATCTAGTGAGAGTGTAGAAGGAGACAAGAGAAGAGAAGGAGGGGCAAGCAGTAGGTTTGTATAGGATGCCATGGGTGATTTTTAGTTGTACTAGAGGGAGTTGTTGGGGGAATTCAGGCCTTTGCAGTTGTGATCTGTGGGGTTGGCTTGTTGCAAATCTGACGATTTTATTATAGGATTGTTCTAGTTGTGAGATTAATATGGATTGTAAATTTGTAAGTATGGGTGCAGCAGAAAGGAAGCCAGGTAGTAGGACTGCTGTAGCTAGGGATAGTTTAGCTTCAGGTTTCCATATTTCTGTCTGTGCTAATCCCTGACAGTTAATGCCACACAGACCAGTATTACAAGGTAGCCTGCATTCAGCTGGAAGTAGGTCATCTGTGGGCTCTTTGCCACTTGTTACATGTGCCTGTCAAAGTAATGACCTCTGACTGGGAAAAATAAACAGCCCATGCGTCACTGTTATAATTGCTTGCCTGCATTACCTGGGATAATTTCCTTGTGCGTGCTTGCAGGTTAATTAAGGGACTTTCCTTTCAAAAGCAGGAAGATGCAATGAATGTTTCACAAGGAAGCTTAGTTTCCATGAGTCTTTGTAGTGCAGAATGATCTAGAGCTGAGCAGAATACATATTTTCTTATTTATTATTACTGGTATTTATACTCATAATTTACAGATTACTATATGAACTATTAATATAATTTTACAATTTAATCTCTTTCTAACAGCTTTTCTGCTGTGCTGAACTAATACTAGGCATTATTCCAAATCACCTGGCTCCAACCATGATGTATCTGGACTGGTTTGGCAAAAGCTGCTATCAGAAATTCAGACTGATGTACTGTCACTTTCCCTGACTCCCAAGACTAGAGAATAATTGCTAGAGGTGTACTGCTTTTCACCCTTTTGTATGCTACTCCTAACTCTGCTCCCATTTCCTTAAAAGATATGTTAGTTCTTTTAAGTCAAATTGTTCGATCTTGACTGTATCATGACATGACTTGCTTTCCTGTGGTTGGTGCTAGAGAGATTTACAACCTACATTACACAGCTTTTCTGTAGTATATTGTTTTATTTTACTTGTGTATTAACCAGGTATGCCCATTGGCCACAATAGTCTCCTCTCATGTTCTCAGTGCAAACTGGGAGTGCTGTCTGGTTAAGTGACTTGCCCAGGGCCACACAGAAGACAAATGAAGGGTGATATAACTCAGTGTAACCTTTGCACAGGAAGCAGCTGATTAATAGCTCAGAGCTTTAGTAATCTGCAGTAACTGCAAGACTAAAGCACCTAAACAAAGGTATTACTATACACTGCACTATACCATACTATACTATACTATACTACACAATAATGTAATATAATATGATATAATATAATAGATTCTTTACAAGTTACACCTGCACAATGTACTATACCAGTGCAGTTTTGTACAGCTACTATTTTTAACAAATTGCTTTGCAGTTATTACCATAGCTCTCAACCTTCCATCTCCAAAATGAGGAACACAAGTTGTGGAACAAATGACCAAAATGTGGAACACATACTAATGGCTTACTAACAACTTAATGAGGACGGGTGGTTAAAATATGATGGTTTTACTTATAAATGAGATCTTTTAATTAATTAATTAATATGATTCATTTCTATTTACTATGGATTTCACTTAAAAAATTACTAACACTGAATGTGTGACAGGCCCTTTCAATGTGGAACTTCGGGGAACATGAACTTTTTAAGACCCCAAATGAGGTACTTTACTCATAATGAGGTACACTTGAGAGGTATGGTACTTGATACTTACTTCTTGGGAAAAATCCAACCACAAGTTTTCTGAGGGCTCATTTGCATGAAGGGAAGACTTATTACACTTAAATGCCAGAAAAACTGTAGCAGTCCATTAAAGAAAATGTTTTACAAGGTGGTAGGGGAAATGGTATATCAGTGAGCAATCTGCCATATCAAAGCATTTAGTTAGACTTTTACACTTTCTGGGAATGACATGGATGGTACATCAATGTTTGGCTGTCTTGATGCATATAACTACAAAAGGAAGTAAAAAACATAACAAAAGAAGACTGTCTTCAACTGATCTACTACATTTCTTCAGCATTTCATGGCCCATATCACAACTGTCTAGCAAAACTAGCACAAAAATGACATTCTGAGTACACAAACACTTAATGCAGAGATATTTGTGACTACAGAGCTTTATTTGCAAATGATGCAGAAGGAAAAGCAGATTTTTTGCAGATGAGAAAATAGTTACACAACTGTTTGCTCAAGTGCACCACACCCTGAAAACACATACATTTATAATTGTACAACTACACTCTAAATGTTGCAGAAGGAAAAAAAATATTTCCAGGGAGCAAACCCTTCCGCACCTTCAGTCACACCATATCCCCTTACTTTATTATTTTTATTCTGTACCATGGAGAAAGTGTAATTACGAATGCACAGTAAAAAAAAAAAAAAAAAAAAAAAACTGTTTTGCCTGAGTGCCATAATCTCAGAGATAGGGTTGCCACCTTTTCAAATGTCCAAATAACACACTTTTTATTTAAATTTGAGATTTTGCAGGACTAACCATGCCAACCTATGCAAAAGACCATACTTTCCTTTGTTGTCAACACAGAAGGCCAATATTATAAAACTTTAGTTGTTTCCAATATTTCCTATAATGTTAAAATGGTTTAGGTACAAATTAATTATGCTTTTGCATCTGCCAGTGGAAATTTGTCATTTTTATGGTTTTTACTAGGACACAGCTAACAAAATATGGATTGTCTTGTGGAAAGACACACAGGTGGTAACACTACAAGTCAAAGAACAAAGAAAAAATACCGACTCAGGGACTAGAATATTGTGATTATGTAGTGAGCAACAATCCTTGAGCAGCTATTAACCTGAAGCTTTAATACTGAAGTAAGAATAATGTCAGCCAACCTGTAATAAACAGAAGAATCCATGCACCCCTTTCCCCATACAAGTTCACCTGTAGTAACACAAACAAGCCATTACTCATCCAGATTAACTAAACAGGCTGCATTCTCACATTAATAATCTAAATAACAAATACAAATGAATAAATTAGAGCCTTCAAATTACAGGAATATCAATAGTGTGGCTGATAATTTGGAACTGATGCTTAAAACTGTTAAAATACTTGTTTTGTTTTCTAAAGTACACCATTGAGCTCCATGGACCTTTTTCAGACTCAAAGCCTTCAAACTGCAGGCATATGAATTGTGTGGCTGATAATTCGGAACTGATGTTTAAAACTGTTGAAATATTTATTTTGCTTGTTTTCTAAGGTAGAGTATTGAGCTCTATAGACTTTTTTCAGACCCAGCCCAGGAGCACAGTTGAATGACTTGCTCAGAGTCACAGAGTTAGATAATGGCAGCTGAGGGAATCAAACCTTGCACCAGTGGACCACAAGAAGCATCTCATTAATAGATCCTCAAGTCTTTAAGCCAACTACCAGACATACAGTAAGCATGCCATTTTATACTCTGAATAAACTGTAATACTGAATGAAATAACTGATTTCTTTACTTACCTGACAGTCTGTTCAGTGTGACCCAGTAATGCTCATCTGGACTGTAAGTGTCCCAGGACCACCCCAGAAGGTCAATAGCTCTTTTATCTGTAAGAACAAAGTGACCAAATCCCCTGCTGACAGCATAATAGGCCGATCCAAAGAAAATAGTTATATTATGTGGAGGTGGCTTTTTGAGTTTTTTAGTGCCATGTACAAAGGCGTGGTTGTTATCCATGTATTCTCTGTAGCTGTATTTAGTCCTGTGTACTGCATGTTGGGGTGGTTTAGTACCAGGGGTAATATTTTTTCCTTTGAATTGTTTTAAATGGTGCACTATTTCTTTATTTGTTTTCATAGGAAAATCCTGTCCACACATATTGATAGCGTACTTCCACTGCCACTGTGGTGTCATTAAATCTTTCATGCAGTGCAAATCAGCCTGAAGCCTAGATATGCCGGCATAAATTACTGGCTCCATTCTAGAGGCAATGAAAACGTTGGGAAAGCATTTCTCTAGTTTCTGTACAGCTCTCACATAATCATTAGTTGCCTTGGCATCAATGTGAATACAATACACATTCTGTGGTGCATATACTGTTCTCAAAACCCTTTCAAACGTCTCAAATTCTTTGTGAAGAGTCATTATATATGCAATTGGGAATTCTGCTTCCTCTTCAGACAAAGGTTTTGTGATATAGTGATTTTTGTTGATATAGTCCTCACAAGACGAATTCATAGGTGACATAGCCAGTGTGTTCTTCCATAGAAAAACTGAACGGCTGTTGTTTACAAGTGCCCTGCAAGCTTTTGTTAAGATTTGTGCATCTGCAGTCTGGTACTTCCAACTTAAGACCTTTTTATGACTAAATTCCCTTTTGTGGAATACAAACAAGACTGTGAGACTGAAAAGCATAGTAATCAGAATAAAATAATTCAGCTCTTTCCTCCTGGCCATCGTCACTGAACATCCAGAATGTTTTATGCTGCAACATTTCCTCCTCTACAAGGGTTTCCTTTTACATTCATGCCTGTCAGAGAAAAAGACAAAGAAATGGTAAGAAGTAGAACCTGGTGTCATGCTGCTTGCTAGCAATTTCTGATAGCAGTATTTGCTGTTTGATCACTGCTTCAGACAAGTGTTTTGCATATGAAAGAAGCTAGACAGTGCTGCTTAGCAGACCTCAGATTTCTCTGCTGCAGTTCTAACTTGGGGATTGCATATTTCACGCCTCCTTCTGCTCAGAAATAGATCATTAAACAGTTATAAAGTCCTGAGTTCCGTGTAGCTCATATAATACTTTCTGTGGTCTAATTTCTGTTACAGATCACAGGGTTATTTTTTTCTGAGTTGCATTTTTAAATTGACATGATTTGTTTAATTGTCTGCTCCAATTTCTGATTTGCAATTCTAATTTTATTTCAAAATTTTACTTCATGTCGTAACGTATTCAGATTGTGTGCTTTTATAATGACTTTTCAAAATGTGACTATAACTTTTGCAAGGAATCAGCCATTAGCCACACATTTTTTATTTCAGTAAGAATAATTAAAACCTTTTACAAGTAACTTCATGGTGTAGAAAAGCAGTGTAAAATAAACCTGCCTGTAATATTTGCATTTTACTTTAATTGTCAATAGGTAGGTAACTGAGAAAACACCTTTTCAAAGTCAAAGTCAAAGTAAACTTTATTGTCATACACATTTATTGATAAACACAGAGAAAAAAGTGTGTATCACTGCACTAAATTTCAATACTCAGGCTCTTACCATATGAATGACAGTTTTCAGAAGGAAGATAGATTAAACCAATACAAAATTTTAAATTAAATAAAAATAAATAAAAAAATAAGATACAAAAAATAAAAAGTAAAACAAATTTGAAAGCTCTATTTACATCAGAAACACAACAAATACAATAGCAGGAATACACTCAGTAGAAATATAAGGATATGCAAAAAACAGTACTGCGATAAATAAGAGAAGCCCACATGTAAACTTACGCACCACCAATTTAGGATCATAGGATCACAGGAGGTTAATAGGCTGTGGGCCCTGCGGCCCTTATAAGCCTAGCCAAGAGTTTAGCCCATGTTTATACAAGTCAGCACCTGATGCCCCTGTCCAGCAAGGACATGGGTAGAATCCCAGGGGTGTATTTTCTGTTTCCCATCCAGTTATGCAGGTTGCGTTTAAAAAGGGGTAAAGTAGTACTCTGCTTGACGTGGAGAGGGAGTCTATTCCACAGATGGGGGGAGTCTCCGGGACACAAATCTGTCCTGCCAACAAGTCCTGTTGATGTCATAGACCAGGTTGAGGCCACAGGTGCAGTTTACTCAAGTGGAGCTTTACTTGTGGATATGCAGCAGTCCCATCAAGGAGGGGTCCGTGATCACTTTGTATACCAGACAGAGGTCACCTCTGAGGAGTCTGTATGAAACTGAGTAGAGAGATAGGGCTTTTAGTCTATCTGTATATGGAAGATGTTTGAGGCCCTGGATTTTCCTGGTGAGGAACCTCTGTGGTCTCTCCAACTGCTGCATGTGCTTTGTGAGGTACATGCCAAAAGGGGTGTTGTACTCAATAATGGGCCTTATAAGGGAAGAATACAAGGATGTTATGACCTCCTTGTCCCTGGATGAGATACCATTACTTATGAGGTGGGCCATTTAGAAGGCTTTCCGTATAACGGAAGCAGCATGGTGGTCAAAAGTCAGGTTGCTATCAACTTGGGTGCCCAAATCCCTCACAACTGATTGCGTGCTTAGGACATTGTTATTAATGTGATAATTTGTAGGGATGTCACTCTCCCCAAAGGGGATAATGATGATGATGATGATGATGATGATGATGATGCATTTTTTGGTATTCAGCTTGAGACCATGTTTCTGGCACCAGTCATTTTTCTGAGTGAGACCCTCTTGGAGGATGTCCACATCACTAGGGGAATTGATGACAGCACCCAGCTTGCAGTCATCTGCAAACATGGTCAGCCATAGCCCACTGGTTTTGGCCTGCACCTCAGAAAAGTATATCCCAAATAACAGAGGCCCCAAGACCGAATCCTGGGGTATGCCGCTTGTTACTGGTCTACTGCTTGAGATGGCTTCCTCTATTTTGACTAGGTGGGTTCTATCAGTGAGCCAGTTTGCATCCCATCTGGTAGAATACGGATTGATGCCTAGTTGAGAGAGTTTATCTATTACACCTGAGTGGGGAATAGTGTTGAAGGTTTTGGCCAGGTCAAGATAAGCAGTGTGCACCATCTTCCCCTCGTTTATGGGTTTGGTGACTGTCTCAAAAAAGTCAACCAAATTTAACAGACATGATCTCCCCTTGATGAAGCCAAGCGATGTAGGATTGAGTGTTTGGAGGTTGCCAATGTCCTTGTTAATGAGGTCCATGATAATTTGTTACATAGCCTTGCAGATCAGCCTAGTTAGGCAGATGGGTCTATAATTTCCTGGATTGGTGGAAGCTCCACCTTTGTGCAAAGGGATGGCAGTGGCTGTCCTCTGATCAGCTGGATCAAAGCCAGTACTCAGGCTTTGGTTTAATAGGGTGCCTAATGGTGCTGCAAGTTCCTGCCTGAGTTCATGTAGGATGCACCCTGGGATGTTATTGGATCCCATGGAGGCTGTATTTGTTTGCCTTTGAGAGAGCAGTGCTGACCTGTTCCCTAGATATAAGGGGAAGGGGCAAGTACTGGTGATGTCCTGATTTACTGATGGGGGGACAGAGGGGTGAACTTTTCACTGAATCTGTCAGCCAGCAAGTTTACTATATCTATGGCATTTGTATATGTGGTGTCCTTGACCACCAGTTCTGAAAAGGTCTGGGTGCTTCCTTTGAGGTTGCGGACATATGTGAAGAAGGCCTTATGATTTGCCTCTAGTAGATTTGGCCGATTTGGACTCAAAGTTTGCTTTGGAGGATTTCACTAGTGCTCCTATTTGCTTGTTCAGGCTAAGGAGACATTGCTTCCAATTGGGCACCTGCACCTTCTTGGTCTTGAACAGTATTTTTTTCCTCTTGTTATAGAGTTTATTTATTGCAGATGTCCACCAAACAGGTTTACGTTTCCTTGAGGAGGATGATTTAGCCCTGCCGGGTATTCCTGATTCCATGCATCTATATAAATGCTAGTATAGTGCTTTGGTGTAGTTTTGGATATTGGTGCCAGTTCCTACAGCAGGGGAGGGTGCTGTGAAGCTGTTTATACCAGTTTTTATGTCTGACCCTAGCTAGCTGGGGACTGGGGGAGATGGTGACTTGAAAGTGACCGCTTTATGGTCGGATCTTATCAGGTAGGATGATACTGTAGGGATGCTGCAGTGGTTACTCATGTTGGTTAATACCAAGTCCAAGATATTTTCACCTCTTGTGGGGGTATCAACTAGCGGTTCCAAGGCATTTGCATTGACAAAATCAAGGAATCTCTGGGCATTTGTGTTCTGGCATGAATAGTTCTTCCGATCTATGTTTGGGTAGTTAAAGTCACCCAGGATCAGGGTAAAGGGTTGAATCTTGATAGATTCGAACAGGCCCATATAGGTGGAATGGGCATCTTGAGTCAGATTTGAGGGCTGGTAGCTAACTATAATTTGAATAGGGATCTTGTCAATGGTTAACTGCACCTGGAATGTCTTCTGTGTGTCATACTGTCTGACCAGCCTGGAGGTGTGTATGTCTTTAATATATATTGAAACTCCACTTCCTTTGGCTTTACTGCCGACAGTTTGGGGTTTGAATGTATGATAGAATGAGTAACCAGGTAAGAATGGGGTGCCCTCCGCAGCTTTGAACCAGGTTTCTGTGACTGCACAGTTGTCAGCATTTTCCAGGGTTATGAGTGCAGTTTCATGTTTAGACTCTTAGTGTTTAGCAGCATGACCTTTAATTTGTGTTTTGTTGAAATTTTTATGTTGGTAGTTTTAACCTCATCACTTTTCCTAAAAAAGGCACTATGGGGCAAGCAAGAACCTTTGTCAGAAGTGCAGATGGAGACCAATGCTCATCTAAGTGTGCAGATATTGCAGATGGAGACCAATGTTCATCTAAGTGTGCGGGTTTTGGAGATGAAGACCAATGCTCATCTAAGTGTGCTGGTATTGCAGATGGAGACCAATGTTCATCTAACTGTGCGGGTTTTGGAGATGAAGACCAATGCTCATCTAAGTGTGCAGGTATTGCAGATGGAGACCAGTGCTCATCTAAATGTGCAGGTATTACAGATGGTGATCAATGCTCATGTAAGTGTGAAAGTATTGCAGATGGAGACCAATGCTCATCTTAATGTGCAGGTTTTGTAGCTAGCTAGAAAGAATGCATCTCTCACCTTCATTTTCCCTTCTTTATTTTCCACTATTCCTAAAATCCTTTGAGTTCCCTCATCTCATACTGGAAATCAACATTTTCTCAGACAGGGAAGCCAGTCACCAGGGAAGACCTAAACAAATATGAAAATGCCATTTATTAACTAAAAAACAAAGAGTCAACATTCATTTTATGTGGGATTAGTGTAAATGCAGGAGAGCAACCAATGAATGTGTATCTGTAGCAAATCATTAGTAAAAGAATAATGCACTTAAAAATATTTATTTTATATATGTTTATGTGTAGGTGTGTGGGGGAGGGGCAGAGGGGATTTGGCCTCCTTTTGAATGGCATAGCACATAATCTTTTTGAACAGAGAGGCTTAGTATAATTTCCTGATACCTAGCAGAGGGTGAAGGACTTTCTTACAGCTAGAGGTAGGTGCATTGTATCAGAATCTGACAACTTCTGCTGTGAATGCTTTCTTCAGCAGCTTATTCCATGGTGTCTCTTTTCTATAATAACACACATCCTTGCATCAGAAAGGTCAAATATTACACTCACAAACTAGACAGATGGCAGCAAGCCATCTGTATAAAACAGCTTAATGGGGTTAAGTTATAGATAGTAGTAACTAATAATTACAGAACTGCTTGGATTAATTAAAATATAAAAAAATAGGAAAAGTATGAAACTGAAGGAATGATTACTCATTAAACACAGCTCCACAGCATTATGGGAAGATGCAGCAAATCTGCATGATACAGCTAAGCAAAAGTTTCTTGTATAGCAAAGAGGAGTGGTGTAACATAAGTGAAGTTGTCATCCTCATGCTGCATTTAGTTTCTTGAGTCATTTAATAACTTGGAACATTTAGTATGCTGGAAGACAATTTGCTACAAAAAAATTAAACTTTGCAAAAGCAAAATAGGATTAAACAGTGGCTGGATCAGCACAAATACTTATGTATCCTACTAATAGTATACATAAGGAATATAACAGAGACAGATGCTGCCCACTCAACCAGACCACAGTGAGCCAGGAATAACACACTAGATAAAATCCTCTTCCACTGTATGATCAAATCCTCCTTTACTGGTGCAAAGTACATAGTGCTAACACGGGCACTCTCTGTAACATGTGCCATTCAGATCTCCTAGTAACTGGACTCTTGGGCTTGCCCAGCCAACATGACACCTAAGGTGCCTCTTCATCCTAACAACAGAAATGTTAAATTAGCCTGCAATTGATACACTAAGTTGTCTGGGTCAAGGACAGTGGATGCAGTCTTTATCTGCATGCTGTAGCATGTGCGCAACTTCATCACATTCCACAACACCCCCACAAAGAAGCAATAAGTCACTATGGTAACATTCAACAGGATTGCAAGTCTACCAGTGATATTAGACACAATAGAGTGCACTCACATAGCTGTACATGGTTCACCAGTCACCAGGGGATGACAAGTATGAAGAGGAAGTGGTTCCATTCCATAACCTGCCAAGTAATATGCATCACTGATGGTGCTCATCATACCTGTCAACCTCTTACCACAACAAATCTGGTCAAAGCATGACATAATGGGGGGAAAAGACCCAAAACAAGGGACATATTTTAAATATTGCTCTTATAAACTCAAAAATCTGGATGAAAAAGCCGGTAACGCTGTTCAATGGTTCACACACCAAAAAAAGTGTATATGAAGATGAAGACAAAAGTAGTGAACCAACCACCAGGACCTTTCAGCAAAACGTATACTAAATTGAATTAACTATGTAAGTGCTTAGCTAATTGATTAATTTCCCGCGCTTGGTGCTATAAATGGCTATGCCTGTATACTGGATAAATTAAATCTGAAGAAGCGTGGTGTTACCACGTGAAAGCGCTTATTTTCTGTTCATTAATAAAAGATAGCTTGATTTTACTACGGAGCAGCATCTCTTTACATCATTGAAGACATTGTAGTTTCTGGTGCAGTTTCATGGACAGTTTTGTTTAATGCCTAAGGTGGAATTTTATCATCGATTTTAGATATTTCAGCTACAAGAACAGTTTTGCTGAAAGGTCCTGGTGGTTGGTTCACTACTTTTGTCTTCATCAAACTCAAAAATCTGCTAGAATAACAGGATTTGTGTTAGCATGTATTTTCGGAAAGATATGAGATCTTAAATTTAAATGTATGTCTGTCAATATTTAGTGACTTCCATCCTGAGATCACCCCACTGATTTGCCAGAAAACAACACATTTTATAAGGAATTGACCAAAAATATGTGGCAAAAATATGGACATTCTGTGAAAATCTGAACAGTTGAGTGGTATGGTGCTCTTACACATGCTTCGTGAAGCTAACCTGAAATTGGCCATGATGCCAGAAGATTGTTTGTCAAACACTGACCGTAGCACATATCTCTCAACGTATTAGTGCAAGAATTCTGGCTAAAGCCTAAAATAATGGGGGACAAAGAACCAAACCGGACAGATCTTAAATATTGCTCTTATAAATGTAGAAAGTTGCTGGAATAACAGGATTTGTATTAGTAAGCAATTTTCTCAAGTATATGAAGTCTGAAACTCAAATGTATGTCATTATTTAGTGATGTTAATCCTCAGTGATTTGTCAGAAAATCACACATTTTATGAGGAACAGAACAAAGACAGGTGACAGAAATCTGGACATCTTTTGAAAATCTGGACAATTGAGAGGCCCATATATGATAGAGGTATCCCATTGCTAAGTATGTGTGTTATACCACACAGGGCACATATAGTATACATTAACACAGGTTATATCAGATACAAGGTTTTTGAAACTGTAACTGTGCTAAACTAGTGTGCTGCATAACATACTTGCTTGTTTTAAGGGTAGATAGCTTTAGAAATTGCTTGGTTTACAAATTGGATTTTCAGTTGTCTTTGGAATTATTTTTTTTTCTTAGTTGCCTATGAAGTCTAATTGCTCGTAATATCTATTTACATTCTCTTGTAATGAAGCTGACTTGTACATCACATTCCCTCCATGCTCCTGTTGTTATATTAGTCTTATTGGCTTTTGAACTGCTTATCTCTTACTTAATAAAACATAGAAATAGTTGTTTACTTTTGTTTGCTAAAATTTGGCTGAACTCCAGTATAAATGATAGTGCAATATATGTGTAGGGGATGTCATTATTTCATGCTGACGGAAATCAGTCATAGGTTCATAGGTAGGTACTAGGCTATCTGCCCAAGGGCATTTATAAGCCTAGCCAGAGTGTGTCAGCTTTTGCCGCCCCATTGATTAATTAACCAAGCCTCTGTCAAGCACAGCCAATGAAGTGATCCCAGAGGTGTACTTTCTGTTTCCCATCCACTCGTCAAGGCTTCTTTTGAAGAGTGTTAGTGAGGGGCTCTGCCTAATGTAGTTAGGAATTTTGTTCCAAAGCATGGGAAGTCTCTGTGACAGGAATCTATCCCTCCAGCATGTTCTATTTATTGTTGTGGCGAGGTTTAGCTCACTAGCGCGTGTGGCTCGCAGTGACTTGGATTTCTTTAGGTGGAGCATGTCCATCAATTCTGAGTTGGACATGGCTTTGTAAGTCAGGCAGAGATCACCTCTGAGTAAGCGATATGCCACTGAGTACAGCCGGAGTTGTTTCAGTCGGGCTGCATAGGACATATGTTTAGGTCAGTAATCCTCTTGGTGAGGTGCTTTTGTGGTCTTTCAAGCTGTTGGAAGTGTCTTGTGAGGTACATCCCAAATGGGGCATTGTACTCTATGATGGGTCTGATGAGTGACGAGTAGAGGGGCACTATAACTTCTTTATTTCTAGATGCAAACCCCTTAGTAATTAGATGGACCACATAGAAGGATTTCCTAACTACTTTGGCAATATGATTGTCAAAGGAGAAATTACTATCTACCTGGGTCCCCAGATCTCTTATTACTTCTTCTGTATTAAGGGGGCTGCCGCCTATGTGGTAATTCGTGGGTGTTTTGTTTTTCCCAAACGGGATGACTATGCGTTTTTTGACATTTAACTTGAGGCCATGACTTTGACACCAGGTGTCTGTCTCAGTAAGGCCTTTTTGGAGGATGTCTGTGTCAGCCGAAGAGTCAATTATGGCTCCCAGTTTGCAGTCATCGGCGAACTTGGTTAGCCATAGTCCTCCTGTGTTTGCCTGTACTTCTGAGAAATATATGCCGAACAGTAGGGGTCCCAGAACTGAGCCTTGTGGGACACCACTTGTGACTGGTTTAGAGTCAGACCTGGAGCTCACTATTCTTACTGTGTGAGTTCTGTCTGTAAGCCAGTTGGCAACCCATCTTGTGACGTAGGGGTTTATGTTCAGGCTGGTGAGGTTTTCTATAATATCCGAGTGAGGAATGGTGTCGAATGCCTTGGCGAGATCAAGGTAGGCTGTCTGAACCACCTTTCTCTCATCTATGGCCTTGGTAATTGTCTCGAAGAAGTCAACCAGGTTTAGTAGGCATGATCTGCCCTTAACAAAGCCTAACTGGGTTGGGTCAAGTGTTTGGAGGTTCCCAGTGTCTTTGTTAATGAGTTCCATGATGATGCGCTCCATAGCCTTGCAGACCAGGCTAGTCAGGCTTATGGGGCAATAGTTACCAGGGTCAGTTGTGGCTCCTCCTTTGCGGAGCAGAATAACCATTGCTATGCACCATTCTATGGGCACATAGCCTGTGGAGAGGCTGAGGTTGAACAGCGTGTTTAGGTGGGGCGTTAGTTCGTTCTGTAGTTCATGCAAGATGCAGCCTGGGATACCATCTGGCCCCATGATGCTGTGTTTTTGGCTTTTGAAAGGGCTGTTTTCACCTGTGCTTCTGTGATTTCCGGGACACTACACTTTTCTGGTATTGTTGTAGGCCCTTTTGAAGGTGAGAGGGAGGTGAAGTTTGCACTGAATCTATCTGCCAGTATGTTGGCAATATCAGTAGGTTCAGTATATTTTGTGCTATTTTGCATTATCTCAGAGCATATCTGTGAGTTACCACTTAGATTTTTGACATAGCTAAAGAAGGCTTTGTGGTTATCTTTTTGAATCCTTGGCTATTTTTCTTTCAAAGTTAGCCTTGGATGATTTTATGAGGGACCTTAGTTTCTTACTGATACTGATCACAGATGTCTTTCCTTCTTGGGATTTGCTTTTTTCTGAACTAGTTTCCTCCTTTTGTTGTATAACCTGTTTATGGCAGGGGTCCACCAGACTGGTTTCCTTCTCTTAGCGGAGTGAGTCTTGGTTTTGCTAGGGATGGCACGATCCATGCATCCTTGTAGATGCTCATAGAGTGCAATTGTAAAGGATTCTGCATCTTGGGCAGTGTTATCCTTTAGCGTGGGGGCTGTGAAACTTACCACCTCTGCCATGAGTAAGGTGAAGTTTGCTTTAGAAAAGTTTTTCACTGTGGTTTCCTTAGTTGGGGGTGGTGGTGGGGTGTGGACATCCAGGGTGATTATTTTATGGTCTGATCTAACCAGTGACGGATTGACCTCTGGTACGGAGCACCTGTCACCCATGTTGGTGATGACCAGGTCCAATATGTTGTAGCCTCTGGTAGGGGAGTTTACCAGCTGATCCAGGGCATTTGAGTTGATAAATTCCAGGAAGTGCTGAGCCTGGGAGTTTGTACTCAAGTAGTTTTCCCAGTTAATGGTAGGGTAATTGAAATCTCCCAAGATCAGGGTGTTCGGTAGGACCTTCATGTTTTCCAGTGTCTCCAGAAAGGTGGAGTGGTGGTCCTGGGTCATGGATGGTGATCTGTAGCAGGCCACAATTTGCATTGCAGATTTGCCCAATGTTAGTTGCACATGGATGATCTCAGAGGTATCATGCTGCGCCACTAACCTGGAGGTGTGGGTATCCTTGATGAATATGGATACACCCCCCTCCTTTTGTGTTTCGGTCCATGTTCTGTGGCCGAAATGTTTGGTATGAGTTGTAGCCCAGTAGTGCTGGAGTGCTCTCTGGAGCCTTGGACCAGGTTTCAGTTACTGCACAGATGTCGACGTTTTCCATACTTAGGAGTGCTTCGAGCGCATGGATTTTGAGATTTAAACTCCTGGCGTCTCTCTGTGGTAAATTTCATGAAGTAGGTGTTTGTGTGGATACACTAGATAATCTCGACGTACTGAAATCACGAATTTCAGTATGTCGAGACCGAATAGTGGAAAGTGCAGTTACTCGAAACTACACTATGCCGAATGTGGAAGTGTCGAATCCGCCACTATCGTGGTGTCGCGTTCATTACATGTGGTGCGGTTTGTGGCTTTATCAGGGGTTTCAGGTAAGTGTTGTGTGATTGAGGATATTGGGTAGGGAATTTAGTGTGTGTGAGTGTGCGCAGTGGTGTTTTTTGTGTGTTTGTGTGTTTAGTGCGACCTCGGAGTTAGAATATATAAGTAGGGAGGGTGTGGGTGGTGCAGGGGGGCTTGCCCCCATGCTTATAGGTAGGTTAGGTATGTTTCTGTGTGTTGTTATGTTTGTTTAGTTAGGTAAGTGTATGTGTGTGTGATTATGTCTTGATGTGTGTGTGTGTGTGTGTGTGTGTGTGTGTGTGTGTGTGTGTGTGTGTGTGTGTGTGTGTGTGTGTGTGTGTGTGTGTGTGTGTGTGTGTGTGTGAATAGTCGCGGTTGTGGTATTCGTGATTGTGGGTTTTCGTGTCTGTGGGTTTTCGACTATTCTGTCTTGAAATACTGAAATTCAACATTTCAATACTTTGAGATTGTATAGTGAATCCATTTGTGTGCATATCAATAGCAGCTGGTGTACAAACTGTGAAATAATCGCATGTCTCTGCTCAGAGAACATTGAGTTGATGTCACTAAAATGCAGATCCTTCTACTTCCTAGGGCATTCAATGGAGTGAGCATGACAGCTGTTTACATCTCCCTAGTGCTAATACCAATGTGGCATTGAACATTCTATATCTATCAGTAAATGACCTCCAGAATAAAAACCCTGAGTTTGCCCATATAATTGCAGGTGATTTCAATCAAGCTGACTTGAAATCTGTATTACGCTATTACCATCAACATGTGAACTTTGTAACAAGAGGGGAGAACATTCTGGATAAGGTGTACACAAATGTAGCACTGCCATACAAAGCAGTACCTTATCCACATCTGGGCAAATCAGACCATCTGGCCATCATGCTGCTTCCTGCATACACACCACTGCCGAAAAGGGGCAAACCTACAAACAAACAAGTAAGGATATGGCCTGAGGGAGCAGTCTTAGCACTACAGGACTGCTTTGAATGTGCGAACTGGTCGGTGTTTAGAGAGGAAGCTGTAAAGAATCACCATACTGAGCTGGAGGTGTATACAGTATCTGTAATGGCCTATATTTCAAAATGTGTTGATAACATAACAGTCATCAAATGTATCACCATGCGTGCTAATCAGACACCCTGGCTATCTGGTGAAGTATATAAGCTCCTAAAGGCATGAAATGCTGCATTTGAATCAAAAGACAAGGATGCCTTAATAGATGCCACAACAAATCTAAGTAGAGGTATAAAGGAGGCTAAGAGGACCTACAGACGTAAAATTCAGGGACACTTCTCTGACCAAAGGGACTCCAGACATCTCTGGCAAGGCATATAAGCCATAACCAACTACAGGCCTGCATCTTCCTCATGTGATGACAACACAGAATTTCTGAACAAACTAAACACCTACTTCATCAGATTTTATATGGACAATAACACTATGCCAAATAAGCTCCCTGTCGAACAGAGTGAAGAGGTGCTATGTCTAAGGACATCTGATGTTCTAAAGATCCTGAGGTGAGTAAACCCAAGAAAAGAAGCTTGTCCTCTTAATATTATGGGAAGGGTTCTAAGAGTCTGTGCTACCCAACTGTCTACTGTACTAACAGATATAGTCAATACATCCCTGCAACTAGCCATTGTACCCAGTTGCTTCAAAAATACGGCAATCATTCCCTTATCCAAGAAATCCCATCTGACAAGCCTAAATGATTACTGGCCATTTGCTCTTATATCAACAGTATTAAAGTGGTTTGAGCAGTTGATCAAGAACCATATCTCTTCAAGCCTACCTGTAATACTGGATACATTATAGTTTGTTTATAGATCTAACTGCTGAATGGTTGATGCAATAGCTATAGCACTTCATGAATCCTTGGCACATCTAGAGAACATGAACTGCTACATCAGAATGCTATTCATCGATTTTTATTTCCGCCTTTAACACTGTCATCCCTCAGAATCTGATATCAAAGCTGATCCAGCTGGGCATCAACACCCCCCCCATGTAAATGGATATTGGACTTTCTCAGACCCCAAAAAGTATGTGTGGGAAATAACAGTTCAATCAGTATTACACTGAGCACAGGTGTCCCTCAGGGCTGAGTCCTGAGTCCCCTGCTGCTCACATTGTTGACGTACGACTGCATGGCCAAGCATGAATCCAACAAAATCATCAAGTCTTCAGATGTTACCGCTGTCTCAGGTCTTGTCAGAAATGGTGAGGAAACAGCCTACAGGGATGAAGTGGAACATCTGATAGGTTGATGCAACAGCAACAATCTGACCTTAAATGTAAGTAAGATCAAAGAATTAATAGGGGACTTCAGGAGGACTCAGGAGATACATCAGCCTCTGGAAATTAAGGTGGTGGCAGTGGAAAGAGTCAAAAACACCAAACTCCTGGAGGTGCATATCTCAGATGACCTATCTTGGTCGACTCATATTAGCCACACAGTGAAGAAAGTACAACAATGTCTGCACTTCCTACGGTAACTGAGGAAGGCAAACCTGTTTCTGTCCATCCTCAAAGCCTTCTACAGGGGGACCATCGACAGCATCCTCTTAAATAACATCATAGTTTGGTATGGTAACTGCAAAGCATCTGACTGCAAGGCTCTCCTGAGGGTAGTTGTGAGAGTGGAAAAAGTCATTGGTTCCTCGCTCCCACTCATGGATGATCTGCATGAGACTTGGTGTGTGGTAAGGGCTAGGAAGATAATCAATGATCCCCACTCACCCTGCCCATGGCGGGTACTTCCAACTTTCCTTGGCAAGTGGTATCGCAGCTTACACTGCAAAGCATATAGACAGAACAGGGGCTTCTTCCCTCTATCCATAAGGCTGCTGAACTTGAATGCCAGGCATGACAGAATAATCAGATCAATATGCACTTGCTGCAAAGTATCATCTATAGTAATCACTCTGGCAAATTGCTTCAATAACTGGCACAGTTAGCCTGATTTCTAATGCTATTACATCCTGAATGTGCAATAGTCAGGAATGAGTCACCACTCCATACATGTGGAATATGAACATAAGAATATATCATACTACAACTGATGAAGTGCAATATCTAAGCAATAATAACGTGAAGTCATAGTCTTTGCAATACCTGCCAGTATAATATTGTCTAATGTCTTCCTGTCCAATTGTGGTAATTTATTGTGTTGTTAATATTTTAATTATTAGTGTATGTACATTAGTCCTACTGTCAATCAAACTATGTGTTCATTGTTATGTCTTTCACAGGGACCAAAGCAATGTAATTTCATTCAGCTTGCACTGCTGTGTATATCTGATTGACAATAAAGTTTACTTTGATGACTTTGACTTAACTTTCTGTCATCTTCTCATCTCTTCATTATTGTTGCTTACTAGGTGTAGACATTCATGTCAGGCAAATCTAATCAGGGGAAAGGAAAGTATATTTCAAGATGTAGGATGATTTCTGGAGAAGGCAAGATGGATGCTGAGGAGTTAAATGCTCAGCTTCTGGAATGGCAGTAAAGGTGAGTTACCTGTGTGAGGTGTGCAAACAATACAGAGATGAAAATGACCTGGGGGTACCCGTGATGCCAGAACTGACTTTGTCAGATACTGACCTTTGAAAACTGGCCATGCAGAGATGGAAACGCTAAGACAGGAGTCAGAAAATCTTTGGGAGATGGTATAAGAGCTCAGAAGAGTTTGAAAGGACTGAAAGACAGAAGCAGATGCGGATTTTATGACTTGGAGAAATGTGGTAAGGAGGGAGGGAGCTGGAATGGCATATATGGAAAGAAGAAGGGGAGTGGTAGCAGATGGAGGAATGAAAGCTTAATTGAGAAGCAAGTAGGACAAAATGGTTGCAGGAAGGACTGGAGGAGGGTAGGACAAAACCTAAAAAAAAAACAAACAAACAAAAAAAAACAGAGGAGAACAAAGGCAGAGAAGTGAGGCTGATGTTCTGATGTCAAGTCTGACATCAAAAGCCTGTGGCTGACCACAGATGACTACAAATGTGAAGATGACAAGCCGACATAAACTCACCATCTGACTTCCAGATCCTCTAGTTGGGCCTAACATGTAGAAACAAGTGGTGCCTTGACCATGGCCTTAATATAAGTGCAAAGAAATGCAATTTTGTGTCTTTTGGCAAACATGGGACTCCATGCACCTACAAGATAGATAATATCCCTTTGAAAACTGACATGTTTATTTGGATCTGGACTCTTTTACTGAACATGAACTATTCATTAATCTATGTGGATGCACTGTCATTAGGAGTTTTTTTTTTAATTTAACCAGACTGATTACTAGGGGTATATCTTCTAGGTTAACAGAATTTATCATCCATCTCTAATCTTCCCCATCAGGCCCATAATGGAATATAATGCCCTTTTCATTATGCACATGTCAAAATATATGAGTCAGCTCAAAAGACTGCAGCATTTCCTCACTGACAGAATCATGGACATATCTGCCTTGTGTCACTCAGATTTTTAAAGCACTTTCTGTCTTCTCTGTTCCCTACAGACTCTTGAGAGAGGTGCCTCTGCCTTACTTACAAAGCCTTGAGGGATCCAGTCCTATGCGACCTTTTGCACATCTGCAAAACAACAAGCACCATAAATCAGAGGTGAAGATAAAGAAGAAAAAAAGAAGAAGAGAAAGACAGGTCTTTTGGCAACCCCTACATTGCTTCCTAATTGTTACTATATAACAAATCAGACTTATATATGACAGAATTAATGACTTGTAACCTATGTATTGTATCTGTAACAGTTTTTCTGTATGTATGTATGGTGCTTTTCTCCCTGGGCCTCCGCTGAAAATGGACAAGTATCCAGTCAGACTATCCCGGTCAACAAATGTAAAATAAAATAAATAAATAAATACCCATGCAAAGTGACTAAACTTCCATTGCAGCATAAACAGGACCTTCTAGCAAGATAGATATCTCTCTCTGTCTGTAAAAGAATCTCTCTTTAATGGAATAGACTTTCCTTAGTTGTAAAGTAAAGTAGCTCCCTGATCCCCCTTATGCACAGCCTGGGGAAATGGATGGGGAAACTGTAAATTCACCCTGATCCCCCTTATGCATAGCCTAGGGAAATGGATGGGGAAACTGTAAATTCACCCATTGTCTGGCCCCTCAAACTCTTAATGTCATGACACAAAATTAGGTAGTAGTTATACATGGTATTGGCAAACTGGAAATTTGAGACAAGGCTACAAATGATCAAGCTGATAAACAGCTAGTATGAACATGTGAACATGTGGGGAAACCTGCAGCAGGTATGTTAGTGGTTAGTGGTAGAGAGAATGAGAAGGCAACATGAGTAAGTGCACAGAGAAAGAAACAGTAGGTATAAGACAGAGCAGAAAGAGGTCAGATAGCATAGCCATGTGACAGAAAAAGACAAAAAAGTATGGTAGAAGACATCAGGAAGAAGGTTTACATAAGCAAGAGGTAGTGGGGAGAGAGATGACTAGTGCAGGGAGCAATGTAGACAGTCCTAGCCTGCTGACGAGTACATGATGAGCTTAGCAGTAAGAGAAACATGGTCTAATAAGGTGAAAGGCAGACCAAGAGGTCTTTGTGACTAGAGACTCTCCTTCATGTTATGGATTGAGCGATTTGCTGAACTTGTAGTAAGACGTCTGGGTTAGGCATTTCTTTAACAGATGAGCTTTCACTGATCTGTTATTCTTAGCACTTGGAACCAATAAACTACTGCTGACTGGTAAGTAGTTCTGATTTTTCTCGAAAGTGGTCTCTGGGCAGGTGGACCAATATGTTTATTACAAGGAATATTTCTGAGATTCAAGACATTCAGGAAAACATCACTATTGTCTTGTTTCCACTTCTCAAGTAACTGTTTCGCACTTTGAACTGCACATTCTGCAAACCATTTGACTGTGGTACTCAGGACTACTAGTAACATGGATAAAGTTCCACTTCTCTGTGAATCTTTTGAATTGTTGGCTAGTAAACTGTGTGCCATTGTCAGAAATAACTTTGTAAAAGGAGGGAATTAATAACAAATTATCAATAATAATATTAATTTTTTATACCTAATAAGGTTTTATAATTGGTGTTATTATTTCAATTAATATGATACATTTAGTATACTGTTTAATTGAAGGAAGTATGGTTTTTAGGAAGAGTAGTATTCTATTTTATTTTATTTTATTTTATTATTACATTATAGGTATGATATTTAGAATGTTATATTTACAATGAATGCTTTATAGGGTTGTCTATTTGGGTTTTGATTATATTTATACACTAATATGTTGTTGTTCTTTATGAATTTTCTATTGTGTTTAATTTTACAACTTTGAATGCATTTGGATATGTGATGTTTCAAATTAACAAATAATATGAATTCAGCTTTTAATATAAGGCATATAGTGTTTTATAATAATTGCAAAAACAAGTAAAGCCAAAACCGATGCTGTTCTTTTAAATGCATTAATCAGCTTAATATCAGCTGATCTGTAAAACCTATATTAAGGGAGTGTTTTGAATTAATGGATTCTCCGAAGAAGTTCGTACATAGTACGTACGAAAAGCGCTTAAGAGTGTACTGGATTAATAAATTGTTTTTCACGGACTTCCAGATTGCCTTTTTGGATTTATTAGCAGTTTTTATGTGTTTGGTAGCAGTATGTCGAGTCTGGGCAACTCCGGTAGTTCCGTGGAATTAGTACCAGTGTCACCTCAGTCGGAGGTGAACGAGGTAGCTAAGGATAGTTCAAAAGATGTTAATATACTGAATTTAATTCAGGGTCTCGCCCAACAAGTGGAGAGACTCACTGAGAAAGTGGATAAACTTTCTGAACCGGTAACAGCATCACAGTTTTTTCGGCAACAACCTAATAGTCAACTGCAACAGCCAGCGCTTGGTTTTAACAGCGCTAGCCAAGGGAGCAGTATTTCTTCATTTAATTTTGGCGCCACAGCTCCTATTCGTATTGGAGCCCCGCAAGCTGCCGGCAACTCTCCCTCTAGCTCTGTAGCTAGTATCCCTTGCAAGCAGGGTCAAGCAGTGTCTCCAATAACGAATTTTGCTAATAACTTGGTGGGTACTGAAGTTATGAGAGATGGGACTGATCCACCTGTATCTGGTCCTTGTTCCGAACGGAACAATGTTTCTACACACTTGGATGGCAATAATATAAACAACCCAGGGCTTATTGGATTACCAAATTTGAAAGACTGGCTATGCACAAACAACGGATGGCATTCTAGTAATACAACGCCAGGATTGGTGAGTCCGGCTAGGGATGAAGATAGTATTTTAAATCTTTTAAATGGTTTTGATCATGTTTTATTGAAATTTAAAAAATACGCATTGGAAATTGACTATTTCAATGAATGTATCAGATTGCAAATAGTACCTAAGGGCCTACGAATATGGCAATACCCAACCGGCCTGGTCCCAAATTCTAATTTTCATTTAGACTTGATCAAATTGTTTAATAAACAAGGCTTGGAACTGTTAGAATTAATGAAAACAAATTATGCATTATTCAATGAAGAATTGAAAGAAAACATTTCATTACTGGACACTCAAATTAAGTCACACCCTGATTTTCTTAGGTATAAGTTTGAATACCTGAAAATTTTCGAGACAATCGAAGCTTTCTTAATGAAAGCTAGAATAACCAAAAATAAAAAAATCCAAAGGGACTGTCAACAATATGATGAAGGAACAGCTTATCCAGTCCCCCCACCAGCTCAACAGTGGAATAATTCAACAAAAATAAATGGGTTACCTAGGATGGGTGGCCTTTCAACATCCCAGACTATACCTTTTCATTCTGGTATTAATAATAGTAGTGTAAATGTTAACACTGATACACAGCCCAGAATTCTATCCGCTGATTCTGATCAATCCACCCCCTCCACATCTTCTATGAATAATATTTTGGATAAAGAAGACGGATTACGAAGGAGTGAACGTATACAAAATCAAAATAAGAACACTGGTGGTTCAAATTTTGTTTCATATAATAGTGGACAGTCTAACAACAATTGAAATAATTCCAAGCATTCAAATTTTCAGAGGGGAAGGGGCCAGAACAAATGGAACCAGAGGAAGAGAACCAACAAATGGAAATAGTAGAAAATGACTTTTTATCTAACTTTCATCTTATTAAGAACACACAAGGAGACTTTTCCATTTATAATTATTCCTCTATGACTGTTCCCCTTGAATTAGCTGATTTATTAGCTAAAGGTCTTACCTTTGTCCCCCTAAATAATTTGAATGTTACAAATTGCATTATTGACTTGAAATTATATGTTCACAATCTGAATTTAGCGATGGTTCTGGGGAACACCCTCCTTGATGGTAATAATGAGCATAGAATTCCTAGTACCTTTAATCCACCTTTACATAACAATTTATTATTATATGAAAAGTTATGTGAACTAGATCTTAGGAATTTTCACCATATAAGTAACAACAGAGGGAAGAGTAATCTGAATCCTGAGGAGTTGGATTGGCTAAGCTTTCTACGTAGCTTTAAGGTCCGCATAATGAAACCAGATAAAGGTGGGGGCTTGGTCTTCATGGACCAGTTTGACTATATTAATAGGATAGAAGCCATGCTATCGTCGAATTCCTATGAACAAGTCTCATTAAATGAATATAATCAAGCTAGTAAAAGAGTTAAAGGCTATATTAATGACTTGTTTATAGAAGGGAGAATAGATTCGGACCAATTTAATTATTTAATTATACCGTCCCCCATTGTACCTATTCTCTTTGGAATACCAAAAATTCACAAGAACTTGGAAGACCCCCCCTTTAGACCAAATGTAAGTGGGAAGAATAGTATGACCTATGCTTGTGCTAAAATGGTAGATAAACTTTTAAATAAGTATGTTAAACTTGAACCTGCCATCTGCAAAGATTCATGGTCATTTTTAGGTAAGATTAATGAACAGCCCTTTAATGAAAACATCAATTTATTAACTATAGATGTTAAAGACCTCTGTACGTCAATCCCACAAGATTTGGGTATAGAATGGGTTTCATTAAATCTTCGGAAATTGAATGCCCCTACTTCAGAGATCTGGCTTATTGAGGAATTATTAACAATAGTTCTTGCCCATAATTTTATAGTATTTAATGATAAGTTCTATCATCAAAAGAAAGGGGTAGCCATGGGCTCCCCCTGTGGATCGAGCTTTGCAAATCTGGTCATGAGTTTTTGGGAAAAGGAATATGTTCTGGTTGAAACTGAGTTTACCTCTAAAATTAAATTTTATATGAGGTATTTGGATGATATTTTCATCCTACTGGAAGGGTCCACTCAACAAGCAGTACAACTCATTGACTATTTGAACTCAACCACTAAATTCTTAGAATTTACATTTAATTTTAGTGTTAAAGAAATAGCCTATCTTGATGTTTTTCTTATCAAGAATCAACGACTGGGTAGATTTGAATCCAAAATATTTAGGAAAGCCTCATACTCGAATACTTTTTTGCATTTCACCAGTGCACATCCTACTTATCAAAAGAAATCAGTGGTTAAAAGTCAGGCTGTTAGAGCAGCAAGAATGATTAGTAACACTGAAGATTTCTTAGATGAATGTAAGAATTTAAAGGATATGTTCTTGAATAGAGCATACCCAAGTAATTTTGTAGATAACATTTTAGATGAGGTGAAAATCAAAAGGAATAATGGGTTTTATAAACCAATATTGTTGAAAGTGACTCCTAGTATATCCTCTTCGATTAGCCCCAATTTAGAGAATTTATCTATTATAAATGAGGAAAATGTCAAGTTACCTTTTGAATATAGCCTCACTCTTACCTATAGTTCTGATTTTTCTTTATTAAAAAATATTTTTTTATAAAAACTGGAACATTTTGAAGGAAAATAAAGATTTGATATCTAAGTTGGGTGCTAAACCAAGAATTACAGTGAGGCATGATTTGAACTTCAAACAACTTTTGGATGGTATTAACAACAGATCCAACTTGACTATGTGCCAAAAGAAAATGACTGACTGTGGTAGTTGCGCTTATTGTAAGTTTATTATTGTAGGGAATTCTGTTAAAATAAATGACTTTGTTCTTAAAAGTAAATTTAAGAACAATTGTAATTCGAAGATGGTTGTTTATGTGGCTAAATGCCAGTTATGTCCATGTTTTTATGTGGGTAAAACCATCCGAAGGCTTAGAGACAGAATTTAAGAACAATTGTAATTCGAAGATGGTTGTTTATGTGGCTAAATGCCAGTTATGTCCATGTTTTTATGTGGGCAAAACCATCCGAAGGCTTAGAGACAGAATATATGAGCATGGTTATAATATTAAAAAAGGTTCCCTTGATAATGCTCTTGCTAGACATATTGCAGAATATCCTGGACATAATTTTAAGTTTTGGGTTTTAGATCAATTGGTACCAAATATTAGAGGAGGTCCTATTGAACTGCAACTTGAGCGTTTGGAATTGATATGGCAAATCAGATTGTTTTCTTATTGTTTACCTGGTTTAAACGACGTTTGTTCCATTATGCCTATTCTAAAATTACGTAGCCTAACCAGATAATATCTAGTCATTCTGTAGGAGTGTTTATACCTCACTTAATAATTATTTATTAGTATATATTATATTTATGTAACTTGATAGGTTAGAATAAAAGGAGGGAATTAATAACAAATTATTAATAATAATATTAATTTTTTATACCTAATAAGGTTTTATAATTGGTGTTATTATTTCAATTAATATGATACATTTAGTATACTGTTTAATTGAAGGAAGTATGGTTTTTAGGGAGAGTAGTATTCTATTTTATTTTATTTTATTTTATTATTACATTATAGGTATGATATTTAGAATGTTATATTTACAATGAATGCTTTATAGGGTTGTCTATTTGGGTTTTGATTATATTTATACACTAATATGTTGTTGTTCTTTATGAATTTTCGATTGTGTTTAATTTTACAACTTTGAATGCATTTGGATATGTGATGTTTCAAATTAACAAATAATATGAATTCAGCTTTTAATATAAGGCATATAGTGTTTTATAATAATTGCAAAAACAAGTAAAGCCAAAACCGATGCTGTTCTTTTAAATGCATTAATCAGCTTAATATCAGCTGATCTGTAAAACCTATATTAAGGGAGTGTTTTGAATTAATGGATTCTCCGAAGAAGTTCGTACATAGTACGTACGAAAAGCGCTTAAGAGTGTACTGGATTAATAAATTGTTTTTCACTGACTTCCAGATTGCCTTTTTGGATTTATTAGCAGTTTTTACGTGTTTGGTAGCAGTAAGATAGTAATATACTCTTGTTGCTAGGGCTTTGGAACAATTACTTTACTTTCGGACCTTTCATGATGATAGCATTGTCAGACAAAATCTCATCTCTGTAAGGAAAATAAGGTTGCACTCCTTGAGGTAAACTAGATTGCTCTGATGGCCATTCTTGATTGATAAAGTAGTTGAGCTTCTGTAAAACAAGATCTGAGGCTGTGTGATTTGTAAGCTCATTAAAAGTGTGGAAGAAAGATTTCCATGACTTCAAAATCAAGTGTCTCGTTCTCATGCTGTTCAGTGGTATTTCTGGTGATCTGGATAATGTATCATTAAGATAAAGAAGTTTGCCTTTTGTGTAGACAAGATTGAAATTATACTTTTGCAATCTCAGCATCATACGCTGCAATCTGGTTGGAGATGAATGCATAGGCTTTCTCAAAATAGTGACTAGAGGTTGGTGGTCTGTTTTGATCTGGATAGGTCTACCATAAACATAATCATGGAACTTTGAACATACAAACACAATTGACAAAAGCTCTTTCTCTGTCTGAGAATACTGCATTTCAGTTTGGGTTACAGTTCTTTACACATAGGCAACAGGTTGACCCTCTTGAAGAATAACTGCTTCAAGACCAAATGTTGAAGCATCACAGGAAAGAGTAACTGGGTTGTGAACATCATAATATCTGAGAGTTGGTGGACGGACAATTCTGTTTCAGGGAATTAAATGCTCTCTGGTGTTATTCCAACCATGACCAGGCTACGTCTTTACATGTTAACTCTCTGAGTGGTGCTGCTAGTTGTCTCAAGTCTGGAATAAACTTGCCTAGGTAGTTGACCATGCCATGAAAATGTTGAAGGGCTTGAATATTGCTGGGGCTGACATCTTCAGAATAGCAGTTTGCTTGGAAGGGTTTGATCGTAAGCCTGAACTGGTAAACAAATGACTATCATAAGTGACTTCTCATAGCCTGAACTTGCACGTCTGAGGATTCAGCTTAAGACACTTGACATGCTCTTTCCAGAACTTTTTTGAAGATTCTGTCATGCTCAGCTTCACCATTACCTCCTACTAGTATATCATCTACTATAATAGCACACGGATACCCAGAAAAAATTTGCTCCATTGCACATTGAAAGACTTCACTGGCAGAATTTATCCCAAATGGCATTCTCAAAAATCTGTACCTGAAAAATGGAATAATGAAAATGGTTAGCAATGAAGATTGTTAGTCAAGCAAAATTTGCCAGAATGAACTCTTTGCATCTAAGACAGAAAAAAAACAGTGGCATTTGGCATCATAGCTGCAACTTATTTGACTGTGTGCATTGGATGATGAGGCCTTTTTGGTGCTTTGTTCAAATCTCATGGATCAATACATAGTCTGATATCATCTGAGCTATTCTTATGAGCTACCAGCCCAGAAGATACCCATTCAATCAGTTCATCTACTGGACAAATCAGACCTTGTTGCACCATTTTATATAGCTCGGCTTTGACTCTGTTCTGCATGGCTACTGGAACTTTCCAGGCTGGCCTGACAACTGGGCTGACATCTGGGTCTAACTTCATGGAGTACACAAATGGAAGCTTGCCTAGTTTATCTTCAAAGAGATCAGTATAGGTAGAAAAGATAGACTGAGCAAAATTAGAGTAGTGGCCTTTTAAACTAACATGATGGACTTCCTTATTAAATGAAAGCAGTCCCATTTTCAAACTGTCTCTGAGCTCTAATAATGACTGTATGTGTCTTTTGACCACATAGAATAAATAGTCATAGCTTCTCCCAGCAGAATAACATGAATGCACTACTGAGCCTTCAGTCTGAATTTCTTCACCACCATAAGCAACCAGCTTTGCACACTTTGCCAAATCAAGCTTCTCACCAGCACATACTCTAGTATATGTTTCTGTTGACATAACATTGCACTTTGAACCTGTATCAGCTTTGAGCTTTATGTGTTTTCCATTAATCCAAACAGTACAAAATACTTCATTCTTTGCCCATAAATCTACTGCATTGACTGTTTTATGAAGCACTGACACACTATCAACATAAAAAGTAGGGTCACAGCTTTCTAATTGATCAACTCATTTCTTTGAATGTTCCATTTTTATAAAAGAAATGTTTGCCTTTTGATTTACAAAACCTTTTGAAATTATGCCACTTTTTGCATCTGTGACATAGCTGATCAAAAGCTAAACATTTTCCCCTTTAGGCTCATGATTTCCACCACAATTATAACAGTTGGCTATGAAACTGGGTGGGGGCCCATTCTTTGAGTTTGCTGACTCACTCTTGTGCTTCACTGAGACTGTGTGAAATCTGGAACTTGCTAGAAAGCTATGGGGTTTCCATGTGACTGCTGTAGGGTTGCAGTTGTTGCCATCTGCTTGGGCCTGTTTCTCTTCACCACATACTGCATACTATCAACATGAGTTTTAGAAGTTACTGGAAACATGCATCTCTCATTTGTAAGCATATTTGTGTGCTTTTCTGTAAGCTCATATAGCTGACAAATTTCAATGGCCTTATTCAAAGTTAAATCACCGTCACAAAGCAATATCTTTCTCACAGCATCATCTTTAATACCACAAAACGTCTTTTATAAACTCATCCCTTAAATCACCAAATCTGCATGTTTTAGCCTTGTTTCTCAAATCAGTTATATATGCTGCAACATTTTTACCAAGCTTTTGATCCCTTGTGTAAAATAAGTGCCTTTCCATTGTAACATTCATTTGGGGGTTACACATTTCTCTAAATTTACATTTCAAGCACTCGGGGTATTCCCTTGACTCAGCCAGTACAACTATATGACAGTTTAGCCCTCTCCTGCAAAGACAGCAGGTGCATACACAAATGAACGCTCCATTTTAATGGCTTCTGAACCAGCTAAATTCAGCAGAATAAATGCCTTTGTATGGTCATCTTTATCAGAAAATGCAGCCAGTATGAAAATATCGTACTCTTGCTCATACATTCTAGCTCTTTTGAAGTTCCCTGTTTAAAATCTGCCTCAGAGCATTTTTTTCTGGCTATACTACTCAGAGACAGCTCCATGTGGTCCTGCAGAGTGGTCCTAGCTACAGAGAACTGAGAAAAGTGACTACTTTCCTGATTTAAGTATTTTTTCTGTTTTTTTACTTGGAATACCTTCTCTTGCTTATTTTGAACAAGCTTATACTGTTTTTTTAACTGTTTGCTGCATTATATAGTATCTGCACTTATTTTACCTGGTAGAAAATTGGTCGAAGATCTGTTGTTTGTTTGTTTAATTTAACTGTTGAGGCTGCCCACTAAAGTGTGCTAGCCTGTGTAACTGATTTATTACTGCCTTCTGTATTTATGTGTGCTTTCTATCTGAAAAACAAAAAAAAACAAAAAAATAATCCTTGTTTTCCTGCCTCTCCTCGACTAGTTTAGATCAGTTTACAGGCTCTGCTGTATTCTGGGCTGTGGTGTAGTTCCTGTGTTGTCCATTACCTTACTTGGATAGAAGGAAGTTTCCTTGCTCACCAGTGGGAGTGGGGAGCCTTGAGCAGCCTATCTGTCCCTGAAGGAGTGACCTCAGCACAAGAGCTGTAGTAATTGGTTGTTTTGGACCATTTCTAGCTCTTTTGAAGTTCCCTGTTTAAAATCCACCTCAGAGCATTTTTTTTTCTGGCTATACTACTCAGAGACAGCTCCATGTGGTCCTGCAGAGTGGTCCTAGCTACAGAGAACTGAGAAAAGCGACTACTTTCCTGATTTAAGTATTTTTTCTGTTTTTTTTTACTTGGAATACCTTCTCTTGCTTATTTTGAACAAGCTTATACTGTTTTTTTAACTGTTTGCTGCATTATATAGTATCTGCACTTAAAATTTTACCTGGTAGAAAATTGGTCGAAAATCTGTTGTTTGTTTGTTTTATTTAACTGTTGAGACTGCCCACTAAACTGTGCTAGCCTGTGTAACTAATTTATTACTGTCTTCTGTATTTCTGTGTGTTTTTTATCTGAAAAACAAAAAAACAAAAAAATAATCCTTGTTTTCCCACCTCTCCTTGACTAGTTTAGACCAGTTTACAGGCTCTGCTGTATGCTGGGCTGTGGTGTAGTTCCTGTGTTGTCCATTACCTTACTTGGATAGAAGGAAGTTTCTTTTCTCACCAGTGGGAGTGGGGAGCCTTGAGCAGCCTATCTGTCCCTGAAGGAGTGACCTCAGCACAAGAGCTGTAGTAATTGGTTGTTTTGGACCATTTCTAGCTCTTTTGAAGTTCCCTGTTTAAAATCCATATTTGCGTGGCTTTGCATGATTGTGCGCATAGCACAGCGCCAGTTAAACAGGGTTAAACTGTTTCTGGCTCCGCCAAGTCTGCTCTTCAAATTTTCCCTTAGATAGCTCTATTCTTAGATTAACCAGTCTACTCATTATATTATAAGCCTAGCAGTTGTTCTCAAAGCTTCTCTTCTAAGTAAGCACTCTCAAACTTAAGTAGCACTACATCCACCTACCACCCCAACCACTTCCCTTAAAGGCACAGCACTCTCTTATAATATTCTAGCATGTTGAGTGTTAGATTGCTAGCATCTTCTCCTGTTCAGCTGGTTAATCTGGGAATCTTGAGACAATGCTATAATTGTCTCATGTACACAGACAACCCTCTCCTCCTCCCAACAAACACAAATACATGTGAGAGATGCAACTATATAGCCAAACTGGAGGCTGAACTCTCTCAACTCAGGACTGGCAAGACCAGACAGGAGGAGAAGGTAACCACACACACAACAAACCCAGTCACACATAGACTTACCCCAACTGCAAATCAAACACATAATAACACAAAAAACATACTCAGAGGCTCTATTAAAAAACTTACCAAAACAACAGAGGCTCCCAAAGCAGACACCCACAAATCCACCACCTCAAAACATAACACATGCAACACATACTTCAATAAATTGGTGTGTCAATAAATCACAGCCCTTAAGGCCAAACACTATGCCTGATACACTAGTGATAGGTGACTCTATAGTCAGACACACTGATGTCCCACTTACCAGGCTGAGCAAGGAGAGGGTAACGGTAAGCTGTCTATCGGGGGCTAAGATCCGCCATATAACACACGCACTCAGGTCACTCAAAAGCACGTACAAATATGACTCCGTCATTGTCCATGCCGGCGTGAATGACCTGAGACGTACCTCCTTGGACTACATGAAAAGAGACATAGAGGAGCTCTCTGATTATGTAGCCCAGGCTGGTATGACCCTGACCCTGAGCAGCATCTTGCCCTCACCAAGAATAATGCCACAATACAAAGACAAGATGATCAGCTTTAATAATTGGCTCAATTACTGGTGTCATTCTAGGGGGATCCAATGTCTGTCTGCTTGGGATGACATGCTGGACAAGCCACGCTGCTTCGCAAGGGACAGCTTGCACCTGTCACCACTGGGCTTCCAGATATTGGCTAAGGCTCTTGCCACCCCCATAGTGCCTTTTTTAGGCAAGGCTCAAAAGATGAACCCACCTCCTTAGAAAACAAAAATGGAAAAAAATTAAGGGTAATGCTGCTCAACGCCAGAAGTCTAAATCTCAAGATGCAGGCTCTCGAAGCACTCCTCAGTATGGAGAACATCGATGTCTGCGCAGTAACTGAGACCTGGTTCAAGGCTCCTGAGAGCACCCCAGTGCTACTAGGCTTTACCTCGTATCATGCTTTTCGGCCCCAAAATCCGGGTCGAACCACAAAGGGAGGGGGAGTGTCCATATTCATCAAGAATACCCACACCTCCAGTTTAGTGGCAACTCATGAAGCATCGGAGATCATCCAGGTGCAGCTAACCGTAGGTGAAACTGCTATACAACTGGTTGCATGTTACAGACCACCCTCCCAATCTCAAGAACCCCACTCAGCCTTCCTGAAGACATTGGAAGATATGAATGTCTCACCAAATATCATCATATTGGGAGACTTCAACTACCCTAACATAGACTGGGTGCACTATTCTAGTCCTAACACCCTAGCCCAAAGGTTCCTGGAATTCATAAACTCAAATGCAATGGAACAGCTAGTCACCTCTCCCACAAGGGGGGATAATATACTAGACCTGATCATCACAAACATGGGGACAAAATGCTCCACACCGGAAGTATTCCCCTCACTGGTGAGATCTGACCACAAACTAATCACCCTGGATATACATTTACCAACTCCACCCCCAGCACAAAAGACTACAGTGAGAAACTTCTCAAAAGCCGACTTTACACTTCTTAAGACTGAGATGGTATCATTTAAGCCCACAGGGCCAATGGAAACCACATCCCACAATGCTGAATCCTACACAAATGCTTTCTACGGACATCTCCAAGAATGCATGGATCGTGCAATCCCAAATAAAACCAAGACCCTCTCCACCAAAGGAAAGCATCCTGTCTGGTGGACCCCAGCCATAAACAAACTGTATAACAAAAGAAGGAAGCTACTGCAAGACAGAGCAAAATTCCATAAAGGGAAGGCATCACTGATCAGCACTAGTAGAAAGCTACGTCCTCTCATAAAAACATGCAAGGCCAACTTTGAGAGAAAAATCACCAAGGACACTAAAGATAACCACAAGGCATTCTTCAGTTATGTTAGAAAACTGGGCAGAAACCCTCAGATATGCTCAGAGTTAGTACACAACGACAAAAAAATTACCGAACCCACAGATATTGCCAACATTCTGGCAGACAGGTTCAGTGCAAATTTCTCCCCTTCCTCACCTCCAAAAGAAGAAATACTTATCCCAGCTGAATGTAACCTCCCTGTCATCTCTGATGTTCAGGTGAGAACCGCCCTCAGCAAAGCAAAAAACACAGCATCAATGGGACCTGATGGTATCCCCGGCTGCGTGATACGTGAACTCCAAGAGGAGTTAAACCCGCATATAAAAATGCTATTTAACCTTAGCCTTACTACAGGATATGTACCTGAACACTGGCGTACAGCAACAGTGGTCCCACTCCACAAGGGAGGCTCCACTACAGACCCTGGGAACTACCGCCCCATAAGCTTAACCAGCCTGGTCTGCAAAGCTATGGAAAGAATTATTATGGAACTCATAAACAACGACATTGGGGACCTACAGACACTCGATCCCACCCAGTTCGGCTTTGTAAAGGGCAGATCCTGCCTTATGAACCTGGTTGACTTTTTCAAAACAGTCACTAGAGCCATTGATGAGGGCAAGGCAGTCCATACAGCCTACCTGGACTTGGCTAAAGCCTTCGACACAATACCCCACTCAGGCATCATAGACAAGCTAAACAGCTTAAATGTAAATCCATATGTCACAAGATGGGTTGCAAACTGGCTAAAGAACAGAACCCATAAAGTCAAAATTGCGGGAGCCATGTCAGACTCAAAGCCAGTCACAAGTGGTGTCCCACAGGGCTCTGTCCTGGGACCCCTCTTGTTTGACATTTACTTCTCAGATGTGAAAGCAAACATGGGAGGGTTGTGGCTGACAAAGTTTGCAGATGACTGCAAACTAGGCGCCATAGTCGATACACCAGCTGGCACATACATCCTACAGAAAGGCCTCACCAAAACGGACAACTGGTGCCGGAATCATGGCCTTAAACTGAATGGCAAGAAATGTATAGTCATCCCCTTTGGGAAAAACAAAGTACCCACAAATTATCACATAGACAGTAACCCACTTGAGTACGGAAAAAGTAATCAGAGACCTGGGGACCCAAGTTGATAGTGACCTCTCATGTGACACCCACATTGCCAAATTGGTTAGAAAGACTTTCTACCTTGCCCACCTTATCATGAAGGGGTTCACATCCAGATCAAAGGAGGTCATCATACCCCTATACTCCTCCCTTATCAGGCCCATGATTGAGTACAATGCCCCATTTGGTATGTACCTCACCCGGCACTTACAACAGCTGGAGAGACCCCAGAAGTACCTCACCAAGAGGATCAAGGGTCTCCAACATATGTCATATGCTACCAGGCTAAAGAAACTCCAGCTCTATTCAGTAGCATACCACCTGCTCAGAGGTGATATGTGCCTGACATACAAGGCCATGTCCAACCAGGAATTGATGAACATGCTCCACCTCAAAAAATCCAAATCCATTAGAACCACGAGAGCCAAAGATTTAAACCTCAGTACAAATATGAATAGAACATGCTGGAGGGACAGATTCATAACTCAGAGGCTTCCCATACTCTGGAACAGAATCCCAGTTCATGTTAGGCAGAGCCCCTCACTGACTCTCTTCAAGAGAAATCTTGACGAGTGGATGGGAGATCGTAGGTTTACCCTGGGGGTCACCCCTGTGTCGCTGCTTGACAGAGGCACAGTAAACTAATTTTAATAAGTAAAGGGGTCTTCAATGTGTCACTACTAGATAAAGGCACAGTATTCTAAATTTATTCTGTACACCTTAGTACCACTACATGGGGTGGCGAAAGCCACATCTCTAAGGCTAGGCTTACAAATGCCCCAGGGCAGATAGCCTAGTACTAAACTATGAAACTATTCTCCAGTTCTCTGCAATATTATTATCAAACACAAGTGGACCTAGTTTTTGAAATCTTTCAGCCATGCCAACAAAATATGCCCAAGCACACTGTAAGATATGGCCCTTGTAATTACATATGAACAAGCTCACACAGCAGCCTGTAATAACATTCAAATGCACAATAAACTCTTCAGAATACTGTATTTTGTGAAATATGCTTTGAAATAGCTGTATTTTGTGAAATAATTGTACCGTAATACTGCACAAACATACAAACATTTCATGCACTCGACATCTTGAATAGCTTCGATTAATGCAAAAAAGTAGTGCTTAGTGAAAAAATGCAGTTGTTCCCTTATTTTATTCATTTTATGTGATTTAGATGTTTTTCAAACATTTTCTGCAGTTATTTCAAATATCTCTACTAATATATCATAATTTCAAATAGTTCTGTTAATTAGAAATTCATTTAGAGCATTCTGAATGCCTCATTTCATATTTTCTGAATAAGAAATAGTTTAAGCAAGTTTTAATGCCTGAAATTTGTTTGTGACCTGTTTTGTGAATTATACATTCAGTAGGGATGATTCACTCCTATGTATACCTCCAATTTTAACTGAGTGCCTCTCGGTCTTGAAGCTGAGGAAACTGGATCCCATTCTGGCACCATTTATTTATTTATTCAGTTTGGTGACCAGGGAGGTCCACTGGGCTGGGGAGCCCATTTTCAGTGGAGGCCCGGGGAGAAAAGCTCCGCAGAAGGTTTATTAGATACATTTTTCAATCAAAGTGAACATACATAGTATAAAAATACATATACAAAAACAATATGGTTCAATCTGCAATCTAGTAACAATCAATGGAATGACAGTTTAGTTAAAGAGAAAAGAGTACATAATGTAATTGGTGGTGGAGATAATTTGTTATGAGAAACAAATTAATAGTTAAGACTGGGGTTAGGAGAGGAGAGGTTAGGAGGTTAGGAGGGGAGGGGTTAGCCAGGGGTAAAGAGAGTGGAGGGTTTGAGAGGCAAAGGTGGAAGAGTGCAGTTGCATTTCCTGTTACGGAAGAAGTAGGAATGGAGTTGAGATTTTAAGCTATTGAGGTTATTGCAGGTCCGTAGGGCAGAGGGCAAAGAGTTCCATTTTTTTGCGAGGGTACAGGATATGAGAAGTTGGCCAGCTGGGTGCTTGGGTTTATGAATGGTAAGTAGGTTTTGGTGAGAGGTCTAGGAGGGGAATATGGTTGCAGTATGTTGGATAGTGCGGGGCAGTTTGAGGGTTGGAATACTAATTTGTGGACTGTGGTTAATTGGTGAAAGTCAAGTAGGTTGGGCAGTTCAAGCCAGTTAAGGGAGAGAAGGGAATTGCAATGGTGTGAGGAGGAGTTGGCATGTCGCTCGTCCCTCTCTAGTATAGATGACGAACAGGTGGGGTAGTTCGTTTATAAGCTTTATTACATAAAACACATCAGGATGGATAGCAGCAGTACAAAATATAAGCAAACTGATTAACTAATAGACTATACAGACATACATGCTTACAGCTCAACAGCTTACTAAAAAATGGCAGTCAGGCTCACACGTGTTCAGTATTTATACACTTGTGCAAGCCCCTAGAAAGCTTCTTAAAGCTGTACATGCATATTGATCTCCAGACTGTATCAACAAGAACATTCCATGGGGGAAGGGAAAGTGAGGTAGTACTGACTGTAGAGATTATAATAATTTCAGGATTAAAGCTAGAAAAGGCAGCCAAAATACTGCCAAAACAGGAATGAGTGCGTGTGTGTGTGTGTGTGTGTGTGGGGGGGTAACAACACATCAATGTTCTCATAAGAACAAATGACCTGTCGTGAAAAGATGACAATTAAGCTTTCAGAGAACCACAGAGGTAACAAAGATTTGCTAGGAGGTTGAGGAAATGTAGCTGTTTAAGTGATGCTGTGAATGCTGAAGGATAGCAGTATAAGGAAGGAAAGAATGTAGCAACACAGTGTTTGTCTGAGGAAGTAGGTGAATAAGGAAGAGTAGGAGCTACTGGGGGCTGGAGAGGTGCCTGGAAACACAGGAGAGTTTTAGAAAAGAGAGGTTCATCTCATTCTAGAATAGATAACACTGTAAACGTATGCACTGGAAAGGCACAGTAGCATGATGCCATCTTAAATGTTAAGTGGCAGAGAAGAAGGGCAGTGGTAAGAATGAAGAACATGGAAGGGGACACAGCAAGAGATAGAGAAACCTTAAACTAAGGAAAAAGTTTGTCAAGCACCAAGAGGGAAGAGAGAAAGGACCCAAAAGAAAGAGGAACAAAGTGAGAAGTCAAAGGGCACAGGAGAATATAGTATATTATTCAGTAATGTCAGGGTTCTACAAGTAAGGTTCTAGGAAGAAAGATGTGTGAAATGCAAGCAGTAGTCATGGAAGGTAAAGCTTACATCATGTCATTACTAAGACACGGGTGAATGAAGGAAAGGGATGTGGTGATTCTGGGGTTCACATTGATTAGAAAGGATGAGGGGTGTGAAGGGTGATGGTAGCCTACATGGAGGAATGGATCATGACAGGGCTAGTAGAAGATGAAGGGCATGATAGAAAAAAAGGTAGAGAGGGGTGTTAGAAGGACAGGAAAGTTAACTTCCTAGCAACCACAGTGGAGGGAGCTATCAAGAACATATTGAGGATGGACACTAATTACAAGCCACTGAATGCTGCACCCCCACCCACCAATAAGTATATATCTCTGGACACAAGGAACCTTTCATTCCAACTGAAGAAAAGTAGGAAACATTGCCTGGAGAGACAGAGAGAGAGAGAGAGAGAAAGAGACAAAGATACAGAGATTGTGACAGAAAGAGACTGTTAGTTATTTCCTTGCTTTTAGAATGTGCATAAAGGAATTCCATTTCTGAAACAAAGCTCAAGCTGGAATCTATTGCCTGTGAATTTGACTTTTAGACTGTAGTGAAGAAAGTTCATCCCGTGGGTGGAATTGCACAGGTGTGGACTTTCCTGTCCCAACTCGTCCATTTTCCCAGTGTTTGATGAATAAGCTAATATGGTGATGACATCATGCATACATTAGGTAATACAACCCAAGGCATCTGCTGAGGTGAGTGAAAAATAAAAGCTTTAAAATATCATTCACTTGAACAATGTACATTGTCCTATACTTGAAATGTAACATTTTTAAGAAAACAAAGCCTAAGATTGTTGTGTATTTAGTACAATGGAAATGTAAAACAGTACTCAGTTTCCCCAATCAAAGATGTAATAATTAAACAAACAACAAAAAAGATTACTACATATTTCATAACTTAGAATAGTCAATATTGCAAAAAAAGCTAAGGAGTACTATGTAAGTCATAACATACAAGAATCATCATAACTTTATATATATATATATATATATATATATATATATATATATATATATATATATATATATGTGTGTGCACTATTTCATTACAAGCACAAATATAGATGTGTGTGTTGTACAATGTTAATATACAAACTGCGTACACTATATATAACTCTTAAGATTACTATATATTTTGTAATTATAGACTGAATAAATAATGTGTACATTGTGTGTAGGATAAAATAGTCATCATACTAAATATTTCATAATGCACAATAAGCATTATTTCATTACAAGCCTATTGTAGGTTGTATTTGTCGAACAGTGTTAATATATAAAGTAAGTGCACTATACATAATTATAAGATTGCTATATATTTTGTAACTGTAAAATATTTTATACATTGTGTGCATAGGATAAATGAAAAGTATAAAGTACAGTTGTGTACTTACCATAAATGTAGATGTTCGAGTGTATTCACTGTTGCAGTCATTACACTTGGGTTATCCTGCTGGCAGGCTACCCACAGTCAGCCTGAATTCCAAATTCTAGGTCTGGCGTCAGTTGCTGTCGCCTCTTCCCTGACGTCAGTGCGCCAGGGGTATAAAAGATGCAGCCGACACCATTTTCTTCAGTTTTTCTTGCCCCAGATGTCAGGTGCCCCAAATTGGTAGGCTAAAAATTATGCCAGTAAGTATGCATGCACTAAAATAAACATTGCCTTCATCTACAAGCAAATACACCACATAGGTTGCATAGGATAGAGAAGTACAGATAAGTCCAAGCAAAGAAAAGGGGGATGGTGGGTGGGTAACCTGGACTGCAACAGTGAATACACTCGAACATCTACATTTATGGCAGGTACACAACTGTACTATGTTCATCGTGTTTCACTGTTGCAGTCATTACACTTGGGTTGAATCCCAAAGCTGAGGTTGGGTGGCTGGGTCTAAATAGGATTAGGAGAGGCTATAAGGCCCTGCAGATCTGCAGTGGCAAAGCCTGCTCTGGATTTAGAGTAGAGAGGTAAATGGTAGTGCTTGGTAAAAGTGTGCACTGAACTCCAAGTTGCAGCCTCTAAAATGTCTTTGGTTGGTACTGCTCTGAGGAAGGCTGCTGAAGTGGCTGCTGCCCTAGTTGAATGTGGCCTAATGCCCTTAGGCACTGATTTGCCATGTTGTGAATAGCAGAAACGAATGCAGTGGCCTATCCATTTTGAAATAGTCTGCTTTGAGATAGCTTTTCCTTGTGATCCTGCAGCATATGCCACTAAGAGTTGCTCAGTCTTTCTGAAAGCTTTAATTCTATCCAAGTAGAAATGTAGCTGTCTGTGTATGTCCAAAGAATGCTGGAGTCTCTCACCCTTATTCTGTGGGTTTGGATAAAAAGTAGGCAAATGAATGGTTTGGTTAAGGGCCACACTGGACACTACCTTAGGCTTAAATGTTGGGTTCGTCCTCAGAGAAACCCTGTCTGTATGGAAAATGATAAAAGGTTCCACAGCCATGAGTGCCTGTAACTCTGAGACTAGTCTTGCAGAGGTTATTGCTAGGAGCAGAGCTGTTTCCCAAGATAAGAACTTTATTTCAGCTGTATTGGCTGGCTCAAAAGGAGGAAGTGTGAGTTTTTCCAAGACATAATTGAGGTCCCATGCAGGTATTGGTGCTCTCCTTGGAGGTCTTATGTTTTTGACCCCTCTGAGGTACTGCCTTAGCAATGAATGAGAAAAAATTGGTGGTTCTGTATTGTAATGAGCTGAAATGGCAGAGGCATGGATTTTAATTGATGAGAAAGATAGGCCTTTGTCCAGCATCTCAGTTAGATATTGAAAAATCTGAGGAATATTTGGTACAAACGTGTCAATTCCTTGTGCCTGGTTCCAAGCACAGCATATTTTCCATTTTTCTGCATAAGATTTTCTGGTACTGGGCCTCCTGGCCTCCAAAATAACATCCATCAGTGCTTTAGAGAGAGATGTGTTCTGAATCTCTACATTATCTGCCATGCTGCCAGATTTAGGGTCCTGAGTTGACTGTGCAGGATCTGATTGTTTTGCTGGGTCAGTAAGTGAGGAATTAGAGATAATGTCCAGGCTGGGCCTTGAGACAAGCTCTTTAGGATTGGGTACCAGTGCTGGCAGGGCCAGTCTGGGGCAATCAGAATCATTTTTGGCTTCCCTTGTTTGACCTTTAGGAGAACCTTGGGGAGGAGAGGCAGAGGAGGAAAGGCATATACTGTCAGGGTTTTCCAGCTGAATGATAGAGCATCCACTTTCCATGCTTGCTTGTGATAAGTCCTTGTGCAGAATCTCTGTAGTTGGCAGTTGTGAGGGGGCAAATAGATCTATGTCTGGGCATCCCCATTTGTTTGTTATCATGCTGAAGACTTGTGGATCCAGTTTCCACTCGTGGGGATCCGTGAGGTTTCTGCTTAGTTCGTCTGCCAGAGCATTTTCTTTTCCTGGCAGGAATTGCACTTGCAGGTGTACTTGATAAGTCAATGCTGTGTCCCACAAAGTCATGGCTTGTCTGCAGAGGGGGTAGGAATGTGTGCCTCCCTGCTTGTTTATGTACCACATGACTGTAGTATTGTCCATCCCTATCAGTAGTTGTCCTGGATGAAGTAGACCCTTGAAAGCTATCAGGGCATTCTGAACAGCTAGCATCTCTTTTTGATTGATATGAAGATGCATTTGGTTTGTGGGCCATGTGCCCTGAATACATTTTCCTGCCATGTGGGCTCCCCAGGTATAATCTGATGCATCTGTTGTTATTGACTGCCTGGCTGTGAGTAGGGTGAATGGCTGTCCCTTGTCGTGGTGACAGGCAATGCCCACCATCAAAACTCCTGTTGCAGGCAAGGAATGAGGGTAATTAATGTTTCCAGGCTGTGACAATGTTGAATCCAAACACTTCTTAGATACCATTGAAATTTCCTCATATGCAGTCTGGCATATGGAATTAGCAGAATGCAGGATGCCATGAAGCCCAAAGCCTGCAGAATATTTCTTGCAGATAACTGGGTCTTTGCTGCCAACATTTTGAAGTAAGAAGTCAGTTGCCTTTGTTTGTCTGGCGTGAGACAAGCCATCTGGGCAGTTGTATTTAAGCTTGCACACAGGAATATTATCTCTTGAGAGGGTACTAGTTTTGATTTCTTTTCATTACTGTGTATCCTAGGCAAATTAATCTTTTTACGAACACCAGATGCTTTAGAAGAATGTCCTTGTTCTCTGCTTGAATAAGGCAGTCATCCAAGTAAGGATATATTTGAATTCCTCTTTGTCTGCAAAATGCAATTGCTGGTGCCAGGCATTTTGTGAAGACCCTGGGCACAGTAGATAAGCCAAACGGCAGTGCAGAGAATTGGTAGTGAATTGAGCCAGCTATGAATCTGAGGTATCTTCTGCACGTTTGTCTGATTGGGATATGCAGGTATGCCTCTTTTAGGTCAAAAGTTACAAGCCAAGCCTTCTTGCCCAGCATGGGCAGAAGCTGCTGCAGAGTCAACATTTTGAATTTTGGAACATACAGAAATGTATTTAGAATAGACAGGTCCAGTATTGGTCTCCAGGCTTTGTCCTTTCTGGGTACCAGGAAAAGTCTTGAGTAAAATCCTTGTCCCTGTTCTTGCTGTGGTACTTGCTGAATGGCCTTCATGTCCATGAGGGATGAAACTTGTTTTTGCGCCTCTGTCCATCGATTGTGTGGCAGGTCTGGCATACCTTTTGCCCTTGGCAAGGTGTGAAAGTGGAACCTGTAGCCCTGGGACACTATATTCAAGACCCATTTGTCCTAGGTGATGATGTACCAGTTTTGAGAAAAAAGTGCTAGTTTTCCCCCTAAGGGGGCTGCCAAAAGATAAGTGCTTGTTGCTGGGAGAGAAAAGTCATTGGGACTGTTTCCTGTATGGCTGTGATTTGTCTTCTCCGCTTTTGGAGGTAGAAGCGCCCCACTGTTTAGGCCTGTATGAGTCCTGGGGCTGGGATCTGCCTTTGGGGGCATCTGTATATGCCTCTTTGTTGCCTGTCTGACACTGGAAAGGACCAATTCTTTGTAGGCCAGTTCCTACATATGGGTGGCTGTACCTGTAACAAATCCTTTACTGTTTGCATAGATTTCGCTTTGTCCTCCATTTTCTTCAACACCACCTCTGCTTTAACACCAAATAAGGTATCATGCTGCAATGGAGAATCTAAAAAAAATTTTCTTTAACATGATCAGGCGGATTCTGTTCCTTTAACCAAGCATGCCTCCTAATGACAGTATTTTCTTCTGCTTTTTTGTTAAGAATTACTGATTTGCCGCCTACTTTCGGCGTTTTCAGCTTGCTAAAGTTTATATCTGTATTAGAAACAGTATTTAGAACACATCTAGAGCCTGTTTACTGCATTTCATGTGTTGCACTTAATTTAAAATCTTTTTTTTTCTCTTAAAAAATCATATTTTGCTACTTGTGTATCTCTGCCACCTTTAAACTAAAACAAAAAAGAAAAAAAAAACAAAAAAATCTTGCTTTTTTCCCACTTTCTGAAATTTAAGAAAGTTCAGTTACAGATCTGCTGTTCTGAACTGCTTGTAAGTTTCTTGGAGGACAGTGCTTGCTTGGACTAAAGGGAAGTCTCTGTGTTCACCAGTGGCAGTGGTTAACACTGAACAGCCTGCCTGTCCCTGTAGGAGTGGTTACTGCCTAGAAGTTGTAGTTTTATTGGCTATTTTGGGTCAGTTCTAAACTCCTTGATCTCTATCTCTTAAAACCCTGCTGCCTCGTGGTTTTGGCATCTTTCCAGGCTTGTTAGTTGTTGCTGAAGCACCTACCAAGGGGAGAAAACGCTGAGAGGAGAAAGGAGCCACTTTTGAGATTTTAAGTATTTTCTTCTGCTTTTTTGTTAAGAATTACTGCTTTGCCGCCTACTTTTCGGCGTTTTCCAGCTTGCTAAAGTTTATATCTGTATTAGAAACAGTATTTAGAACACATATAGAGCCTGTTTACTGCATTTCCTGTGTTGCACTTAATTTAAAATCGTTTTTTTTCTCTTAAAACTGCATTTTACCTGACTTTGGCCTAGCACTCAAGTGTGGGGTCATTTATTGCACTGTTGTGATTATTTTGCTACTTGTGTATCTCTGCTACCTTTAAACTAAAACAAAAAAGAAAAAAAATCTTGCTTTTTTCCCACTTTCTGAAATTTAAGAAAGTTCAGTTACAGATCTGCTGTTCTGAACTGTTTGTAAGTTTCTTGGGGGCCAGTGCTTGCTTGGACTAAAGGGAAGTCTCTGTGTTCACCAGTGGCAATGGTTAACACTGAACAGCCTGCCTGTCCCTGTAGGAGTGGTTGCTGCCTAGAAGCTCTAGTTTTATTGGCCATTTTGGGTCAATTCTAAACTCCTTGATCTCTATCTCTTAAAACCCTGCAACCCTCTTTTAGCGCGGTTTTGCGCAGCTGTAGTTTTATTGGCCATTTTGGGTCAATTCTAAACTCCTTGATCTCTATCTCTTAAAACCCTGCAACCCTCTTTTAGCGCGGTTTTGCGCAGCTGTAGTTTTATTGGCCATTTTGGGTCAATTCTAAACTCCTTGATCTCTATCTCTTAAAACCCTGCAACCCTCTTTTAGCGTGGTTTTGCGCACAGAGCAGTGTCGGGCAGCGCCGCTTAAACAAGCTTAAACTATTCCCAGCTCCACTTTTTCCCTTAGAACTGCTCTAAATCTCAAATTAAGCATTATATTATCATTCTAAAGCCCTGCACTTGCTTGTATAAGTAATCTCATAGGTAAACACAAACTAAAGCACTACATCCTCTTATACTCCTTCAAAGCACTTGCTCCCTATTGGTTCTTTCTGATCAGTCAATAAGTAGTTCCCTATATTATTCAGGCATGTCAGTTTCGAGTTTACTCTCCAGTCCAGCTGGTGAATCTGGGAATCTTGAGGCAATGTTACAACTGCCTTATGTATACAGACCACCCTCTCCTCCTACCAACAAGCTCAAACATATGTGAGAGATGCAACTATATAGCCAAAATGGAGGCTAAGCTCTCTCAACCCAGTACTGGCACAACCTGTCAGGAGGAGAAGGTAACCACACACACCACAAATCCAGTCTCACATAGACCTATCGCATCAGCAAACCAAACACATAAACACACAAAAATATACTCGGAGGCTCTAAATAAAAATTTGCCTAAGCAGCAGAGACCTCCAAAGCAGACATCTAAGCAACACCTACCACGAAACAATATCCACGTAGCACATAGCTCACAAAGTCAGTGTACCACACAGTCACAGCCCTTAAGGCTAAACAACGCACCTAATACACTTGTAATAGGTGACTCTATTGACAGACACACTGACGTCCCACTCACCAGGCTGAACAAGGAGAAGGTCACTGTAAGCTGCCTGTCAGGTGCCAGGATCCGCCACATAACACAAGCACTCGGGTCACTCCAAAGCAAGTACAAGTATGACTCCGTCATTGTCCATGCTGGTGTGAATGACCTGAGATGTACCTCCCTGGACTACATGAAAAAAGACGTACAGGAGCTCTTTGATCATGTAGCCCAGGCCGGTATGACCCTGACCTTGAGTAGCATCTTTCCCTCACCAAGAATGATGCCACAGTATAAAGACAAAATGATCAATTTTAACAATTGGCTAAAGTATTGGTGTCATTCAAAGGGGATCCAGTGTCTGTCAGCCTGGGATGACATGCTCGACAAGCCATGTTGCTTCGCTAGGGACGGCTTGCACCTGTCACTCCTGGGTTTTCGAATACTGGCTAAGACTCTTGCCTCCCCCATAGTGCTTTTTTTAGGCAAGGCTCAAAAGACAAACCCACCCCCATAGACAACACAAAGAAAAAAAAACTAAGGGTAATGCTGCTCAATGCCAGAAGTCTAAACCTCAAGATGCATGCACTCGAGACTCTCCTTAGTATGGAGAATATCGATATCTGTGCAGTAACAGAAACCTGGTTCAAGGCTCCCGAGAGCACCCCAGCACTACCAGGCAATACTTCATACCATGCTTTCCAGCCCCAAAATTCAGACCAAACTAAAAAAGGAGGGGGAGTATCCATATTTATCAAAGATACCCACTCCTCCAGGCTAGTGGCACTGCACGAAGCTTCGGAGACCATCCATGTGCAACTAACAGTGGTCAAAACTGCCTTTCAGTTTGTAGCCTGCTACAGACCACCCTCCCAAACACAGGAACCTCACTCGGCTTTCCTGAGAACACTGGAGAATATGAAGGTCTCTCCAAACACTATTATATTGGGTGACTTCAACTGCCCAAACATCGATTGGGAAAACTACTCAAGCCCAAACAACCTAGCCCAACGGTTCCTAGAATTTATAAACTCAAATGCTATGGAACAACTGGTCACCACTCCCACAAGAGGGGAAAACATACTGGATCTGGTCATCACCAACATGGGGTCTCTATGTTCCACACCAGAGGTATACCCCTCATTGGTAAGATCAGACCATAAACAAATCTCACTGGACATCCATATTCCGTCCCCACCCCAGCCAAGGAAACCACGGTGAAGAACTTCTCAAAAGCAAACTTCACACTTCTCAAAACTGAGGTGGAATCCTTCAAAGCCCCCGGGCCACTGGACAATATGGCCCAAAATGCAGAATCCTTTACAAAAGGATTCTATGGACACCTACAGGAATGCATGGAGCATGCTATCCCAAATAAAACCAAGACTCACTCCTCCAAAGGCAGGAGACCTGTCTGGTGGACCCTGGCCATAAATAAGCTATACAACAGAAGGAGAAAGCTACTACATGACAGAGCAAAATCCCAAAAAGGGAAGGCGTCACTGATCAGTACTAGCAAAAAACTACGATCCCTCATAAAATCTTCTAAGGCCAGCTTTGAAAGAAAAATTGCACAAGACACTAAAGATAATCACAAGGCCTTCTTTAGTTATGTCAGAAACCTGGGAGGCAACTCTCAGATATGCTCTGAGTTAGTGCAAAATGACAAAAAATTCACTGAACCCACAGACATTGCCAACATCCTGGCAGAAAGGTTCAGTGCAATCTTCTCCCCCCCCCCCTCCGCCCCAAAAGAGCAAATGTCTATCCCAACAGAGTGTAGCCTTCCTAAGATCACAGATGCACAGGTGAGAGCTGCCCTCTTCAAAGCTAAAAACACAGCATCAATGGGACCAGACGGTGTCCCTGGCTGCGTCTTACACGAGCTCCAAGAAGAACTAAACCCTCATATAAAGTCACTGTTCAGTCTCAGCCTTACTACAGGATATGTTCCCAAGGAATGGTGTACAGCAACAGTGGTCCCACTCCACAAAGGTGGTGCCACAACAGACCCCAGAAACTATCGCCCTATAAGCCTGACTAGCCTGGTCTGCAGAGCTATGGAACGTATCATCATGGAAGTCATAAACAAAGACATTGGGAACCTCCAGACACTGGATCCTACCCAATTCGGCTTCGTTAAGGGCAGATCTTCCCTCTTGAACGTGGTCGACTTCTTTGAAACAGTTACCAAAGCCACAGATGAAGGGAAGGTAGTCCACACAGCCTACCTGGACCTCGCAAAGGCCTTTGACACAATACCCCACTCGGGCATCATAAATAAGCTCACCAGCTTAAATATCAACCCCTATGTCACAAGATGGGTTGCAAACTGGCTCAGGGATAGAACCCACATGGTCAGAATAGCAGGTGCCATGTCAGACTCTAAACCAGTTACAAGTGGTGTCCCACAAGGCTCAGTCCTGGGACCTCTCTTGTTCGGTATATATTTCTCCGAGGTACAGGCTAACATGGGTGGACTATGGCTGACCAAGTTCGCAGATGACTGCAAACTGGATGCTATAATCGACTCTCTGACTGACAAAAGCATCCTCCAAAAGGGTCTCACAGAGATGGATAACTGGTGCCAGAGCCATGGCCTAAAGCTAAAAGCAAAAAAGTGCATAGTCATCCCCTCTGGCAAAAACAAAGTGCCCACAAATTACCACATAGGTGGTAATCCATTAAGTACGGAAGAAGTAATTAGGGACTTGGGGACCCAAGTAGATAGCAATCTCTCCTTTGACAATCACATTGCCAAAGTGGTTAGAAAGACCTTCTATATAGCCCACCTTATCATGAAAGGGTTCACATCTAGATTAAGAGAGGTCATTGTGCCCTTCTACTCATCACTTATCAGGCCCATAATTGAGTACAATGCCCCATTTGGGATGTACCTTACCCAACACCTTCAGCAACTGGAAAGACCCCAAAAGTATCTCACCAAGAGGATCAAGGGGCTCAAACAGATGCCCTATGCAGTTCAGCTAAAGAAACTCCAGCTCTACTCAGTTGCGTACCGCCTACTCAGAGGTGATCTGTGTCTGACGTATAAAGCCATGTCCAACCCAGAATTAATGGACATGCTTCACCTCAGGAAATCTAAATCCCTTAGAGCTACACGCTCCAGGGACCTGAACCTCAGCACAGAAATAAATAGGACAGATTCATATCCCAGGGGCTCCCCTCACTCTGGAACAAAATCCCAATCCATGTCAGGCCGAACCCCTCACTGACCCTCTTCAAGAGAAATCTTGACGAATGGATGGGAGATCGTAAGTTTATCCCTGGGATCTCTTCTGTGTCACTGCTTGACAAAGGTACAGTAAACAAACCTTAAAAGGGCTACCTTCTGTGACCTACTATACAAAGGCACAGTCAACTAATCTAAAAGGGTGGCGAAAGCCAAACATACTCTGGCTAGGCTTATAAATGAACTAGGGCAGATAGCCTAGTATCAACCTATGAACCTATGAACCCGTAACTGCGGCCCTGCAAGAGGCCTCCAGAGAATCAAAACCACATTGCAATGTATGCTTTCCTACTTGTTCAGTTGCATGCAATAAATCCTGCATTTCCTTATTTTCTGCACAATCAGAATTTGCCAACATTTTCTGTTTTAGCAGTGACATTATGTATTGCTGATATTTAAGCATATGAAATTGACAATTTAAAGCTCTCACAGCCAAAGTAGCAGAAGTGTAAACCTTTTTCCCCCATCTGTCTAGTGCCCTTGAATCCCTATCAGAGGGGATAGGGTTTTTTGCAGTAGAAGCCTTGACCCCTTTAGGACCCTGAGAAATAGTTTCTGGGTCTGCAGCAGGGTTTTTATAAAGAAATTTATGAGAATCTGGAACCCTGTAGTATCTGTCAGGTTTAACAGGGGCCGGGGGTAAAGAGTCAGGAGAAAGGCAGGACTCTGAAAAAACATCATCTACAATGTCCAACATGGGGGGAATAGCAAGAGGCCTGTGTTGAGGTAGTAAAAAAAATCTCTAAGCCTTTTCTTTGATTCTGAGTAGTCTTGGCTCTCCCTGTGGAAGTGCTCCCTCGTGGTATGCAAGGTTTCCCCAAAAGAGTAATCCTCAGGAGGAGAGGCTGAAGATAGATTCTTCAGCATCAGAATCCTCATAGGGAGGAAGAGAGTATTCCTGTTCAGAGGAGGAGTCAGAGGAAATGGAAACCTGATCTGAAGATTCATATTCTGTCTCTTGCCTAGGCCTCTTGTCAGGAGGGGGATGGGAACCCCTGATCAAGGTAATTAGGTCTTCGGCCATTTTGAGCATTTGTTTTTTAGGCATGGAAGTCTGTCCAGGAGAATGCTGTACTTGTTTCTTTGTCTTTAGAGCTGCTTTAATCTTTGCTTTGGAAGCTGAAGTAGGCTTTACATATAACTGTGTAGGTCTGCAAACACCCTCAGAAGCCGATGCCTGCTCAGCGGCTCCGGATCCATCTGAAGGAATAGTTTCTAAGTGTCCAATACCTTGAGTATCCAGAGGCCTAGCTGGCTCCACGTGGGAGTCGTCAGCGGCCTGTGGCTCTGAGGTAGCGGGCGCCAGGGACTGCGAAAGCAGCTCACTGAGAACCGGCAACTGGCTTAGCGGAAGCCTGATCATCGGGTTTGGACCTCGGATGCCTGTCCTTTTCTTTTTCCTTGCGCTTTTTATAAACTCCGGTCATCGGCTGTTCCGACGGCATTATATAATTGAATTTTCAGCCAAAGTAATGAAAAGCAAAATCGTACTGACGCATAATAGTGCGTTGGTTAAATCTAGCACAAAACCGACAGCTAGCAATGTTGTGATCAGGGCCTAGGCAATGAATACAGTAAGAATTAATGAAAATCCTTATGAGGTATTTGCTTCCCACAAGAAATACAATTGTTAACTTTTTCTGACATCAGTCTGGAGCAAGAAAAATGTTTTCCCAATGGGATACTTAGTTTTAATGAAGACTTCGGATCTGAAATTCAATTTTGAAAATCTCAGGAGTCGGCCGACCGGCACTTGCGAACTGCTTTTTCTTCGGGCACCGCGCAGCAAGAAAGACTGAAGAAAATGGCGTTGGCTGCATCTTTTATACCCCTGGCGCACTGACGTCAGGGAAGAGGCGATAGCAACCAACGCCAGACCTAGACTTTGGAATTCAGGCCGACTGCGGGTAGCTTGCCAGCAGGATAACCCAAGTGTAATGACTGCAAAAGTGAAACACGATGAACATCTATTTATACACTGAGATGCTATACTACTTGCTTTTTCCTTTAGTCCAGATAGTTAAACAATATACTTTGCCTCGGTTATTAAGGTACAGAGGAAAGAAATTCTTAGGAAAAAGTGATCCTGTTTGCAAGACCAGGCAGTAAGGCAGTAAGGTGAATGAATACACAATCCTCTGCCCACAGAGCTATATCTAAGTGTTATGCAGAGCTATCACTCCTGTGAAGTAAAGATTCATTTGCCTGAGTTTAAGGTCATTTGAAAAGAAAACCTTCCTCTGTGACACTTTTCACTTCAAAAAAAGTACCTTTTTACTCTTGCTAATTTAGCAAAATCTTTAGTAGCATCTCTTTTCTTAGGCATCTTCCTAACACCTTGCTCTGCTTAAAACAGTGGCTTTCTCTATGGGAAAATGCATTTTGTTAGGTATTATGAAGCAGTATGTTTCCTGTAAAAATACAAGACTGTGTCTCTTCTCTTTCACTTTTTTGCTTTTCTTGAAGGGAATAGCACAGAACAACTGGAAAGATGACCTAATACAATGGTGCTTTCATCACAAATGTTACTGCAACCTTGGCTTCACTTATTACCTTTCTACAGGCTTTTGGCATCCTTCCTACAGAGAAAAAAAGCCACAAATGTGGCTCTACTTACTCAATACATTCCCACAAATCAAGAGGTGCAGGGCTAGCAAGTGCAGGAATAAAAGTGGGCTTGACACTGGTACCTTCTTCGGCAGCCTTTATTTTTTTTATAGCTGCTCTGTGATTGCATTTTTTGCACATTCATTGCCTTCATTGATTGGATGCTTTCTTTAGTATTTTAATTTTGCAGATGCAGTCCCAGGCAGCTGAGCATGAAACATACAATGAGTGCATTTCAAATATTCATTTATTTTTAATTTTATAGCACATCGAGCATATTTTATTCATCAATCTTTTTCATTGCTTATATTTTCTTTGTAATGCTTACTGTGGGTGTTAGAACACAATGACTACATATAAGGTTTCAGCCATTAATCTCACATTGTTTTTGTCCCTTCACAGTATGTATTGGGATTCAGTAACATATTTTTTCCCCTGGATGTTTCAAGATTCATAAAGAAATTGTGTAGGTTGTTGTGGCAACTGATGTTACAGTACTGTAAATTATGTCATCGTACTGAGCTGTACAAATGCTCCGGGATTAAAACAGTCTTCCATTTTTGTAGGTAGTGTCTGTAGGTAGGATTTGTAAATTTATTTTTATGAATAATAATATATAATAGGTGTTACCAGGCACTAGAGGGCAGTGATGTAAGGGGGCGTGTGGGTAGGACTTAAGCAGTTTTTTTACTGCACATCCAGGAGTGAATGTTCTTCACTTCAGCTGACTTTTAAATCAGTGGTAGTTAAATTTCAGTAGTTTTAACTGATAGGATCAGATAAACTGTCATGGATATTGCAGGAATTATAGGAAGTTCAAGGCCTTTGAGTCTTGCAACCATCTTGTCAGTTCCCACCACAGACTGTACCTCCGTTGTTGGGTAGGTGTAGGCCAGTCATGCTTAGGGTGAATTTATTAGTACCCATCCAGTTCTCCAGATCCCATTTGAAAGAAGATAGTGCATCACATTGCTTTGCGTGCGCATGCGCGCACATGTGTGTGTGTGTGTGTGTGTGTGTGTGTGTGTGTGTGTGTGTGTGTGTGTGTGTGTGTGAGTGTGTGTGTTTGTGTATAGAGGCCTTGTTTCACTGATCTGTTGAAGCAGGTTTAGATCCCTTGTTCTGGTATTTATGGGACTGTTTGATTCATGAAGGTTGCTAGTGATCGTAGACTGCTGGGTACCTGATTGCTCAGCAGGCAAAGTATAGGTCTCTGCTCAGGAGACTATAAGACACAAAAGAAGATGGATAGTTCTTTTAGTCTTTCCTGATAGCTTAGGGATTTTAAGCTTGTGATCCTGTTTGTTAGGAGCCAATAGTTGTCTCTCTAACAGTTTTATATCTGTGGTGAGGTATATTCCAAAGGGAGATTTGTATTCTATAACTGGTCTGATCAGTGCTGGATACAAGCTGGCAATAATCTCTTCAGATCAGCTGCATCTAATAGAAGGATTTTTTAACTTTTGCTACGTGATAGTCAAAAGAGAGAGATTTATTAACCTAGGTTCCCAGGTCTCTAACTCTGTTTTCATTTTGAAGCGTGGTACTGACAGTGCTATATGTTGAGGTATGCTTTGTCTGCCAAATGTGACAATGTTTCATTTTTTATCATTTAAGTCCATTTTCAATACATTGGGTGTTTATAAGTGTAAGTTCCTATTGGAAGGCTTCTTTGTCAGAAGGTGATTAAACAATGACTCCCAGTTTGCAGCCATCTCCAAACTTATTTATCAACAGTTCTTGAATTTTAATCTGTAGGTCAGACAAGTAAATATTGAGCAAATGTAGTCATAGCACTGAGCCCTACAGAATACCATTGGTTGTTGTTTTTGTTGGTGTTTGTCTTTTGGCTTTTCCCGGTTAGGGGTTGCCACAGCAGAACTCCAGTCTGCTAATGATTGGCAGTAGATTTTCATGAACGCTGAGGTGCCAGCTCGACGTCCAACCTTCAACGAAGGCATGCCCATTTACGCATGTCTTTCGAACACCCACCCAACAGGAAGACATGCAGACTCCACACAGAAGGCACTCCCCGCATTCCAGCCGAGAATCAAATGGGAGAACCTCTTGCTGTGAGGCAACAATGCTACCGCTGCACCACCGCCATTGGTCACCTTCATATTCTCTGATGCCCCTAACACCCACATCATGTGTGTTACCTGTTTTATATGTTCATAGGTATATACTACGCTACCAACTACCAGAACTTTTATAAGCCTAACCATGAAACCCAACCCAATTACATCCTTTGGTAACATATGCATCTTAATTGGGGGGATATCGTTGTTGGGAGAGGTATGTTTGTTAGGAGGGGTATGTTAGTTAAGAGGTTGATAAAAAGCTTTCTGGAGGGTATGTTAGCTAGGGAATGTTTACTGTTGACCTTGGTCTAAAAGGGACAAGGGGCTAGACCAGGAATGAATTTATGATTACCCATCCATTGTTAATTTGGAATGTTTACTATCAGCCACTATCTATCAGAGACATGGGGGTCAGCCCGGATGAATCTATGATTTCCCATCCAATGGTCAAGGTTATGTTTCACTAGGGTTAAGGATGGACTGTGCTTCACATAGATGGGGAGACAATTCCAGAACATGGGATCCTTTCAGTCACATATCTGTCTTACCAGCATGTTCTATTTATGTCATAAGTTCACATCCCTGGATCTAGTGTTTCTAGTGCTTCTTGTTTTGTGGATGTGCAACACTTCATTAGGGCTGGATCTAAGGATGCTTTTGTATGCTAAGCACAGATCACCTCTCAACAACCTGTAAGAGATCAAGTACAGAGACAGGACTCTAAGGTAAACTGTGTAGGACACTGTGTTAACACCCTGGATTCTCCTGGTGAGGAACCTCTGTGGGCATTCCAACTATTGCTTATGTCTAGTCAGGTACATGCTAAAGGGGGCATTGTACTCAATGTTGGGTCTGAAAAAGGATGAGATGAGTGGCACCATAACCTCCTTGGACCCGGATGTCATACAATTACTTATAAGTTGGGCAACACAAAATTAATTTATTATTACCTTGGCTATGTGTTGGACAAAGGCCATATTACTGTTGATACATGTTCCCAGATCTCTAACTACTGGGTCACCTGTTGGGGTATCTTATAAATGGAGTAATTTGCCTGGGTAGACATTTTCTCAAAAGGCACTGTGATGCCCCAACACACTGGCCCAATAATCAAGAAGCCTCAATCTTCACCACTGGCAACAGTGAGGAATGTGCACACTGGAAGGATGACAAGTGCACACACAGTAAAGTACAATTTCCCATAAGAGCACACAGAGATCACAGTCAGTCTGGGGCTGGTTTCTCCCTCTTTCTGCAGATCCCCAATAAGACTCCCCACTGGCACAGCTAGAGGGTTGAGATCTCAGCTGAGTGGCCAAACCAAGATCTTCAGTACCCTCTCTGTCCAACCAGTGCTTCACATCCCTGCTCAAGTAGCTGACACACACACTGTTTGAGATTTGATTTATACACACACACACACACACACACACACACACACACACACACACACACACACACACACACACACACACACACACACATACTCATAGGATGTTGTGAACTTTGGGTTGGGCAGGGCACTGCATTTTGACAAACTGTATATATAGTTATATATATAGTTTATATATATATATATATATATATATATATATATATATATATATATGATATAGTTGGCTTTAGAATAGTTTCTTACTGTACCAGGTTTTGCTGGGTTTCCAAGCTGATTTTTATTTTGAATGAGACAGCTTTGTGATCTGACCTCACTAGTGAGGATGTGATACTGGGGTGGGGGGTGTGGGGGATTGGATTTTGAAAAACTCTCCCATCTTGGTGAGAACAAGGTCTACTATGTTTGAATTTCTGGTCGAAGTGCACACTAACTGATCAAGGGCATTTGTGTTAATAAATTCCAGGAAATATTGTGCATGCAAGTTGGTGGCAGTGTAATTTTCCCAGTCTGTAGAGGGGTAGTTGAAGTTTACCATGACTAGAATGTTTGGTTGGGTGGAGAGCACCTCCAGTAAATGTAGACAAGAGTTGTGGGAGTCTTGAGACACAGATCATGACCTATAGCTTGTTAAAACATGATAAGGGACTCTAGCCACGGTGATTTGCACATGGATGAACTCCAGGACATCATCCTATTTAACCAACATTGATGTATACTTGTTACTAATGTAAATCAAGACACCTCCACCTTTAGTCCCTGTTTGTGAGGCTGATGGTCTAAATGTGTGGAAGGCATTGTAGTCTTGCACTGCTGGAGTACGTTTTGTGACTTTAAACCATGTCTTGGTAATGGCACAGATGTCTACATTCTCCAGAGTGAAGAAAACTTGCAGGGTGTGGAGTTTTTTGATAAGGCTCCTAGAGATCAGCAGTAAAAGTTTTCGGTTTCTTTGGATTTTATTTGCTGCATTAGTAGGTTTATCACTTTGGCATTGGCTAAAAAAGTCTCTAAGGGAGTGAACAACTTTTATCCAAAATCTGGAAGACTGACGAGACAGTTGTATGCTATTTTTGGCAAAGCAACATGGTCTGTTGACCATGTCCTTCCAGGCTGACAGATATTGAATCCCCCCGGACTGACACCAGGAAACTAAGCCAATTTTAAAGTCAGTCTTTTTTGTTCATACTGTGGCAGCATCCTTGGTGAAGGCAGAATGCTGCTCAATTCAAGGCACATACCAGTCTGAGACATATATTCAGAGAGGTCCATAATGTCTCTCTTCATATAATCCAGAGAGGAATGTGTCAGACTATTTACTCCCACATGGACTATGATAGAGTCATACCAGTACCTGTGGTTCATTGACTGGAGTGTGTGTCTAACATGGCGGATCCTGGCTCCAGATAAGCAAATGACTGTAATCTTCTTGCCCAGTCTGGTAAGTGGGGCATCTGTCATCCAATGAGTCTGCTATGACTAGAGTTTTGGGTAAATTGTTTGTTTGCCATGTGGGCTTTGTTTTGGGGAATCCATTGGGTATAGAACTATCTGTGGTGTTTTGTTTTTGGTGTATGACTGCTGAGGATATGCGTTGTTGCTTGCAGGCTAACAAGGTCTTTGAGGCTTGGGGAGATTGCTTTCAGTGCCTCAGCATCAGATGGTGTGTGTGTGTGTGTGTGTGTGTGTGTGTGTGTGTGTGTGTGTGTGTGTGTGTGTGTGTGTGTGTGTGTGTGTGTGTGTGTGTGTGTGTAGACTATGTGTGGTAGGTGTTACATGTGTGTTCCTGACAACCTTGTTTGTATGTGAGATGTTTGCCTTCAAGGAAATTGTGTATGCACTTCTATCACATATTGTGTTGGTTTCTTTAAGGATTAAAAGGTTGTCAGTGAATATGAGACAATTGTTACATTGTCTCAAGATGTCCGTATCTACCAAGCTTGCTATGGAGACATTTGGAAATTGCATATTCGTGTTGTCTGGGTCTGTATTAGAGTGGGCTATTATTGTTTGATGACTAGGATTTGCAGAGGTCTTCTAGAATGGTCTTTGGGGCTAAGGAGTAGAGTTGAATAGTGCTAAGATGTCGTATTAGATAGTGCTAGGATATGGTATTACTGCTATCTGATATGCAAGCTAGTTGCTCTGAGCTTGACATTATGCAATGTGTCATTAAACTGCAGGTTACATTTCCAGTACTAATTTTATAGGTTAACTCCAGTATTCTCCAACTCAATATAAACCAGTCCACCACCTACTGCCACTAGAAGGAATATCCCAGTCCTCTTAATGTAAAATCACAAAAAAAATTGCTTGAGATTGTATGCTGCCACAAAAATAACTTTAACAAACTAGCTATACAAGGTAATTTCAAATCAATCAGACCAATAGCAAGACAGTTTGAGTAAACACAGTAGTTTTAGCCTTAAGTACAGGCAATCACTCAGCTTGCACCTGGATGGCACATGATACAAGTAAATCACTTCAGAGGCTCAGGAAAGGGCACCAAGAGTTGCTGACCTCTGTGTGAATCAGACAAGAGCCTCTCAAACATGTCAGATTTATAAGGGCACTTAAAAAAGGGCACTGGGTAGAATCCCTTTAGCAGTGCAAAATGCAGGAATACAACAACTAAATACTAACAAAATACAAAGTAGCAATGTACACAGTAATTGCCTGTAAAGCTCAAAAGTGCAATTCTCCGCAACCAGCAAACAGTAGAATATCATGGGTAAAGATTAAAAAGATTTAAAGTGCAGAAACTGGTAGATAAAGCAGTTAAATGAAGTGTAACACAGTAAATAAATATTTTATTTGCTAGGGATGTCACAGCATTAAGTCTGATCCTTTCAGAGTGTGGCAAGGATGCTAAGTAGATGTGAGCTTTGTGAAAATTACGATTTATAGTAAGGGAGGACAGCTCAGGAGCAATACTTTGTTTGCTTATTAGGAACTCAGTATAACTGATCTATGTAAAACAGTGGGTGGGAAAAGTACTTAATTAGCTAACACAACGGACAACAGCAATCAAAGGGGAGGGGAACTTTGGTAGTCAGATTACCAAAATGAGTGAAAGCCAGAAACAGTGGCTTTTAAAACAGTAACAGCAAAGGGGTAGGAGGGTTGAGAAAAATTCAAGCTGCTTTAAGAAGCCAGACAAATGAAACACCACAACCTGTCATCCACAGTATATCAGGTCAGCATGTGAACTAAAATGGACAGGAATATTTTTGGATCAGTGATATATCAAGGTAAGCTGTGTGTTCAGTGTGACTGCTGTCAACATCTTGTTTTACCTTGTCAAAGAAGTTAACCTGGTTCCTTAGATAAGATCTTCTTTTACAAAACAGAATTGTTGCAGATCTATCCTGATGAGATTTTTAATGCTGATGTAAATCAAGTCTGTTATAATGTGTTTCATGGCCTTACTTAATTTCTTTAAATCTTTTGGGTCTCTAATACCATGACTGGAATGGACCCCATTCTTAAGTCAAGGTATGATTAAAGTTCATGAAATTAGTATTAGGTTCATAGGTTCATAGATTAGTACTAAGCTAACTGCTCTTGTGAGCCATTTTAAGCCTAGCCAATTATCCCTTGTGAGACTCAAACCCTGCACTGTGTGTTTCTAAGGCAAATACCTTAACCATTAGGCCACCCTCCCAACCTCTATTGTTACAGTCTTTGATGTCAGCCAGAAGTGCTCTTTGCAGCATCCACAATGTGCTCAGTAATGACTCCTTCTCCAATTCATACGGAGTTACATGTATTGGTAACATATCTAAATAAGACTGTAGACTCTTTTTTATAAGACCTGTCACTCCTACTACTATTGGAACTATCTGAGTATCTTTCTTCCACATTGCTCTCATTTCTGTTTGCAAATACTGATATTTTATAATTTTGTGTCTCTCTCTCTATGCAGGACACTGTGTTTTGCGGCCTTACCAATGATACTTGTTTAATGAACCTATAGTTTCTGAGGTCAGTATTAGGGCCACCTTTGTGGAGTGGCATCACCAGTATTGATATTGATGTCCAAGACTGAACCTGTAGCCAAGCTCAGTTTAACTAGTTTATGTAGAGGTTCTGCCAGTGCATGTTTAGTAGTATGTATCAAACAGCTTGGCATGTTATTTAGCCCCTTGGAGGAAGTTTCTTAGACTTAGACAGCACTTTTCGTATGTGTTCTTTAGTAAACAGGGGGGAGGGGCGTTGGGAGGTTATGGCATTGTAGGACTTCGGATTATCATCTCAGGAGTGAAATTTTCTAGGATATTGTCAATGTCCATTGAGTCTGAGTAGATCTTGTCATTTAGTATGAGCTCTGTACATTGTTGAGTGCTGTTTCTTAGTTTTCTAACATAACTAAAGAAAGAGTTGTAATTGGCCTCAGCTTCAACTAGCAACCTGAGTTCATGGGTTGCTGTTGTAGATTTGATAGTATTTTCAAAAATTAATAGTGAAATTCTGAATATTTTCCTTGACTTGTGGGTCTTCAGCTCTGCTGTATATTCTAATGATTTTTTCCTTTTATTGTAGATTTTATTTATAATGATGGACCACCAGAATGGTTTGCTTTTAAATTTCACATTATATTTGAATCCGGATGGGACTGCCAATTCTACACATTTATTTATGTGAAAATAAAACTCCCTGTCAAATCTATCTATTCAGGTAATATCTATGGTGATGCTGTAAGTCAATCCTGATACTTCACAGAATTTGAGGAGATTTATGCACATGAAGTCTTTGAATTTTAATATATTGATTTCAGGGGTTTTACACAGTTTGCGGGAAAAGGTTACTAGCCTATGGTTTGGCAATCAGGGAGAGAGTTATGGGGGAGATTCTGCATGATGATGCTACATTTATAAATACCAGGTCAAGAACATTTTGTCCTAAAGCTGAGTTAGTAACAATCTGGTCCATTGAATTTGTATTTAGTAGGTCTGAAAACTTCTGATCATATCCTTTATTACTGGTGTAATTACTCCAGTCAATTAATGAATTGTTATAGTCTCCCAGAATTATGGAGTTCTTATTTATGGGGAGTTCTTCTATGATATTTATGTGCCTGACATACACTTCTGGTATCATGAAAGGGATATTGTAATAGATGATAAACTGAGGGTTGATTTTTTAAATTTCATTTGCAGTTCATTAAGTTCAGGTGGGGTCCCAAGATGATATGGTCTTTGACAAATATGGATACTCCACCACAGTTGCCATTAGGTCTGAAAGTGTAGTAGGCACTAAACCCAAGCATGAAGGGAGAGCTTTCTGGGCATTTAAACTAAAGTTGACTGCTTATGCATATATTGATGCCATCCAAATGCCTGAGTGCCTCAAGGTCAGGTTGCTTGTTGTTTAGACTTCTGCAGCTGAGCAGAGCCAACATAATTTGATCTTATTTTGATATTGTTACTTTTGCTACATTGGAATGTTCATTAACCAAACTTTCCTTAAAACAAGTCTATCAAGTGTCTCATTCCATGCTGACTTATTAGATTCCTCTAGAATGCCAATGATTATTTAACCAGTTGCTGAAGCCAATCATCTTTTCTAGGCATCATTTATTGAGAGAAGAGGATCCGACTCAGTATCATGGTCTTGCCTGCATTTAAAGCATGCATACAGAACACAGATATGTCTCTTTGCATCTCCCACAGGGGTCTTCACCCCTAGTTATTCATCTCTACATGCACAACTACCATGTAGTAATTACACTTGACTGGTGCAAGAGTTCTAATGGCCCTTGAGATGTCTGAGATCTTGAATTCTGGAAGAAAACTTTCAGTCACGTTGTTTTTGTCCAGCCTAATGAGTGGGAAACCTATATGTCTCACTATGGAGTTCCAATTACTAAAACTTTTTTGTATGTGGAGTACTATGGTGTACTGGAACTGAGATCCTCTGACTCGTGGTGCCTCTTTGTTAAAGGTGAGAGATGTGCTGTGATGCTTGAACTTGACATATGCTGAGACTCAATCCTTATGGGTCTAAGAGTGTTATAAAAGGATTTCTTTACAATATCAGCATATGACATTACATAATGTGTTGTGCCCCATGGTGCATGGTATGCTAGTCCGATGCTCAGAGGCTGTGTGTTTTTTTAACATTGAGGCCTCCATATCTATTAAGTATTGTACCTTTTGCAAATAGAGTCATTTTTTTTTTGTTTCATAAATGCTCATTATCTGTGAACATATGGCAGTTGCTACACTGATTTAGACAACAGAGGCAACCAAGTAGGTGGAGCTTCCATATTTCCCAGTGTGAAGTAACACTTGATTGATTTATAGAGAATTGCAGAGTTTAAATAAGATAGACATTTACATCTTCTTGTGGTGGTTATCAGTTAAGGGTTAGATGGTGCAGTTACGCTTGCATGTCAATTTAAGTAAATACATGACTTGGGTGTATGTGTGACTATGATAGCACAGGTTGGGGAACTTTGAGTAACAGTACTGTTGAGCTATTTATAGTAGCTAAGTTGCGCAATGTAGCACCACTACAGGCTGCTCATAGCCAGCCTTAGGCGTAGGCCAACTAGGTGTTTGCCTAGGGTGCTGCTCTAGCAGGGTTACTTTTCCAGTATTTATTTGTTTATTTTTTTCATGTAAAAGAAATTGCTTCTTTAAAATATGCTGAATGAATACAGGGAAACAAATGAAGAGTAAGACAAACTGTGAGAAAAAAGATTGAAAAGGTAGTCTGGATGTTGTATATAGAACAGGATGAGAGCACTGGGTGGTGTGGGGAGGCACTGTGGAGCCCTTTTGCCTAGGGCACCCAGTTGACCAAAGGCCAGCCCTGGTCTGCTACAAGCAACTTTGAGGATGATAGATGCACGACTATGTGTGTTATGCAGCTGCATGCAGCTTTCTGCACTTGTATGTAGTAGGAGTCTAATTATTGATAGTATTTGGGTGAGTTGCATTGTATTAGGTAACATTACAAATGAAAGTGTCTGTATCTAATTTAGTTCATGTTGTAGACCCACTGCACTAAGTGCAGCTCCTTGCAATATAAAATAAACAGGGAAAATTAAAGGACCAGTGAAAACAGGTACTGCTCTAACCAATAAAAGTTAATTTCTACAGAATGACAACATTTACCCTACTGACAATAGAAATAACAACTACAAGTCATAGATGACAAACATCCCTGCCTAAAATTGGCTGTTTGCTGTAAGGTTTTAAAAGTAATTAGAACACACCAAGTAACTCTATTGACAGTGATTAAACCACTTAAAAAGATGGGAAAAAACTGTAAAACCACTCAATAAATAACTGTAACTTTACATTCAGAGAAAATACAACAAAAATACAGAAAATGACAGAACCTACTCAAAACTAGGATCAGCACAGAACCTATCTGAAAAGCAGTGCAAGCAGTATATTTACTTCAATTAAGATCTGCAACTTATTTAGGAGGTATTACAAAACAGTCCATATATGCAATGTAGGGTTTATAAGCAACTCCTCCAAAAACAATCCCTGAATTAGAGACAGAAAATGGGATCACCTCAGAATTCCACTGAGCAATATCAGGTCTTCCTAGTTAGGCATGGCATGTAACCCAATTCCCCAAACTCAGCCTCTTCTATAGCCACTGATGACCTTATCAGATGACTGGAAAAAGAATGTGGACTCAACGATGAAAGGAGTCACATCACAGAGGCTTGTTTGCTGCATGATCAGTTGCAATCTCACTCCTAGAGACACAAGTTAAAATGTGTTTTCTCTTCTGCTAATAACAATGTAAGATTCAGTGTGAAAGACCACTCATCATTAAAACATCTACTAAGCAACAGTGACACATTGTCCTCTTCAGAAGCCTATCTCGCATCTCTTCCACTACTTTGTATTACACAGAGGAAACACATAGCAGTTACATACAGCTATTCAGGGCACATCACAATAAAGGGAAGTTAACATTGGGACAACCACAATTCCCAGCCTAATTACAAGGCCTGTATGGCCCTCTTCCTACAAAGTGCTCCACAAATTTCCTGCATTGACACTTAAAGTACATTGGCAGTACATCTCTCCCAGTCAGAAGTCAGTCTAATTCACATTCCCCAAAGAAACATCATTAACTCAACAAACACCATGGATCTGCAGCTGATGTACAAAAGCAGTTTCCCAAAACTTGCAGGCAGTATCCCTTGTTCACTTACCCGGTGTAATATTTTTGAAAGCCTGAGTCTCAATCAGAAAAGATCATGTTATGAGTCTGCTAACACTAGCAAATTCCATAGCTCAGTGAGCAGAGAAATGGCCATGTCTATATTTATCATGTAATTTCAAAGCTCCTGGTGTAGCAATTATATTAATGCACCAATATAGTATGAATTTCTCTTAATCACACTTTTTTTACACTGTACAACTTCCCATGGCTGAATTATGAGAATTGTCCCAGATTGTGGAGTCGCATGTGGTCTGCAAAGTGCATTGCACATGCATGGGCAGGTCATAAACCCCGGCAGGACATGGATAAATATATCTAATCACTATGGCCCATAAAGATGCTATACAGCACAAATAACCACAACAGGGTGCAAAAGTAGAAAAAGCACCACAAATAAAATTGAAAAATCCACTCTGGAGCTGATGTACTACAACCCAAACCAAAATTTATTGATCAAACGTCCACAAGGAAAAATATATCCACAGTCAAGCGCTTTCGTCAAGTGACTTCTTCATGCTAAACAGCACAACTATAAGCACATGTGGGTACTGTGGTATTGTCATACTGTTATACTCATGCAATTGTACTATTCCCATCCTAACATCATCCCGAGATGCTGTGTATATACATGTCATTACATTGTGACAGTGTGACATGCCACATAAATTCTGTGCTGATGTTTTTTTTTGGACCAGGTAAAACCACTAGACACAAAGTTCCCTTTTCAGTGGTGACCCAGAGCACTCACTGTCATACTGTAGACAAATGAAGATGGAAGGAATCAAACCATGTATCCTGGGCAGAGGAAGTAGCTGATTAACAGCTCAGAGATTTAGTTCTCTGCATTAGCTAACTCCTAGACTAAAAAATGTGTCAACCAAGCTAGGCAGGTGTCAAACCTGTAATCTTCTGACCTGTAGTCGTATACATTTTCCATCCCATTGTCATTACTAATGCTGCATGTCACATGTTGGCAGCAGAAACATGCATTGGCATGAAGGAGCTACCATTTCCTCTGGACTGTGACATACAAAGTGGCTATGGCTTCAGAAGGCACTGAGGGTGGCAGGACTCCCAGGCGGTACTATAAAAATATTTCTGTACCGTATGTACAGAGATTACTGGGACTATTTGTATGGGAAGTCTTACAAAGATTGCCAGTATAAGGTAAAAGTATGGCACAGACTTGCCAGAGTGGAGACTGCAATAGGCATCAAGCATTCATTTCAGCAGTGCAAGCACCACTACTGTGACCTCAAGAAGTGTCACATAGGTGTTCTACACAAATAGGAAAAAGGGGTCAGAGAGTGAGTTCAAGAGTTATACAGTAAGTATTCATAATAGGTCCATTTTAGTGCATTTTCTTAAATGTCTGCAAGGGCCTGTCATGAATATATTTACATGAGCCTTTTCACTTTCTGTACAATATTTCAGCTCATGTGCAGATGGAGGAGTACAAGCTCCTATTTTGGTGGCATATGGAGCATTTCTTCAGACACAGGGGTAAGTATAAGAACTGGCATATTATAGCCAGATATAGATGTCATAGCAGTATATTACCCTAAGGTATACTTATGTTCTAGTAATTGCAATAATCATTAGCAACAACACTATATACCCATGGAGATACACACCCACATTCTCTGTTCATGCTGACAGTGGAACTGCACCACATGTAGGACATAGTACTGTTTTCCACACCTTCATGCTAGTCAGTGGCGGCTGGTGACTTCAAATCAAAGGGGGGCTGCAGGAGACAGCTGAATGGGTGGGGTCAAGGGGAAGGGGTGTGGCCAACTAAAAGGGGGAGGGGCTATGTTCAAAACCACAAAAACTAACTTTAATTAAATACGCTGCCCTGGGTGCCAAACCATCATTATGAGAGTCCAATCAAGACAAAAATAAGTGTAGAAGAATAAAAATATCCAATGCATTGGCTGCATGACAGCTTACTTAATATCTAGATGGAAACAAAAGGTTGTGAGGCATGAAAAAATAAATTACTTTTTAAATACATTACTGGAATGCCAGTCAAAATCATGTATAAGAAAAACAAGAAGCACTCAACTCAAACCACTTCTCCTTGCACTGCAGTTCTAATTATAATTTATATTCAGCTTTATTAAAGTACCAAGTAACATGCTGAAAACAGAAATCTCTGTGATGCCCCCACTTGTAAAAATGTTTCTTATCCAAAAAAGACCTGCTGCCTGACAACTATCTACTTGTTTCATGGGGAAAACATGATCAAAGTAAAAACTGAAAAGCAAACAAGAAACAAGCTCAAGATACACTGCTTAAAGGATTACTGTACAGGTTATGGACCACACATGATTGGCATTCTGTTTAGTTTATGGGTAAAGTCTGTAGAGATGACTGGAAGTCTCCAACAAGTGTAATGAGCTTTTTAAAATAATGGAATCCTGTCCTTCAATACCCAAGGCTTATACATTATCTAGTCAAGTATTCTCTGCATGGCAACAACAGAAAGGCTTTCAATGTTGGCAATTATTTAACAGTATGCTTATTAAAGCTTACTTGCATCTTACGATCTCAGACAAGCTTACCTTATGGTCATTAAAGCATTACTACTTAAACACAGAGCAACAGGCACTTTCTGAGTAATAAGCATAAATCTGAGTAATAAGCATAAATCAACAGTACAAAAATATGACAGAAACCAGACCATTCTGCAAAATCAAGGACAGATGAAAAGCCACTGTAGTACTTGTCTACCTTGGATGGGGGGACACACTGCACATTTATACTGCATAACTTCTCCTTGCCTTGCTTGGACACATCCAGAGTCACTACATGGGGGAGTGGGGTGCAACAAGTATGTCACAATTTGAAATGTCTCTGGCTGACTGTGATGGCCCTGACACATCTGTCATACCTCTCAACCTCAGAGCAAGAAATCTGGACAAAGCCATACACAGAAGTGGGACAAAGGCCCAAAAATAAGGACAATTTTTAAATATTGCTCTAATAAACTTAGAAAGATAACAGAATAGGTCTTGCATTAGTATGAATTTTCTGAAGGGTATAAAATCTGAAACTCAAATGTCTGTCATTATTTTCTAACTTCAGTCATTAGTGATTTGTCACTAATTTGCCAAAAAACACAATTTTATGAAAAATGGACCAAAAATGTGATGCAAAAATATAAAATAGCCACACAATACAGCTGGGAACTTGTCATAGAAGGGACACTTTAATATTAGTACTGCTAACTTGAGCAGCTGACAAAATAAAATAATCTACATGCATTTCAAGTAATCTATAACTTTGATTATTACAGTTATTTCTTAATTGTAAACCCTCCATGTTTTCTTCCAAAATTGCTATTTTGCGGAGGGATTATTAGGGGGAAGAACAACATTTTGAGCCAAAATCGGGGACAGTTGAGAGGTTGGCTATGCCTAATTCTATAAAGCAATTTATTTGCATGTACCTCTCAACCTGTTAATGCAGTAAATCTGAACAAGGCCAAATATATTGGGGGAACATATAAACAGTACTAAAATTGCTCTTGTATAAATTGAGACAGTTGATAGAATAACAGTTCTTACTTTAGCATGCATTTTTCTGAAGGTTATGAAGTCTGAAACTCAGTGTATCATTATTTAGTGACTTAATTCCTAAATGATTTGCCAGAAAACTACAAATTTTATGAAGAACAAACCAAAAATAAGAAGCAAAAATCTATTCATTCTTTGAAAATCTGGACAGTTGAGAGGTATAGTTCAGCTGGGCCTGTCTGAGTTTGCTGCCCTGCCCCCCTGACAAATTCATGGTTGAATGGAGCCTCTGCAGCTATTCCAATGAACCATTTCTTGGCTATTTCACTCCATTTACCATAAACACTAATGTGCATACTGCTTTACTTCTATGATGAGTTGGACTTCTTTTGAAAGTTTTATTTTGTATTTTACAGCACAAACACTAAGTCATCTGCTAAACAAAGCAATGCAGTCTCACAATGAAAACTTAGCATTAAAACTTCTCTGCCCTTGAAACTCACATTCATTGAAACAGCATTGAAACCCACATTCAAAGAAAATACATTTTGCCAGTGGCAGATAAAGATTAATTCTGGGCTGTTTTCAAATCATAGGCCCCTTGCATATGAAACATACATGTGCTCTTTGATACACTTTCCTCATTGTACTAAATTATATTCCTTGTACAATACAGTACAGTTGTTAGAGGGCGTTTTAAATTTGTTTTGAACATTTTTCCAGTAAGCAATGAAACAAAACGCATGCACTCATAATGGCAAAACTGCCCAGTTCAGAACATTTATCATAAAAGTCTACTCAGACTTCCACAGTCCACCATTATTAGTAAATATGCATAATTCTACAGTCAATCATTATCAGTAAATATGCACAATTCCACAGTCCACTATTATCAGTAAATATGCACAATTCTACAGTCCATTATCAGTAAATATGCACAACTCTACAGTCCATTATCAGTAAATATGCACAATCTCTGAAGAAGTAAAAGTCATCTAAATAATTCCACATTAAATAAATCTGTAACTAATGAAGAGGTTGCTGCTAGCAAACACCTTTATATTTCATGGTTTCATCGAAAAATAAAGTGTCTGTTGCCCCTCAGGAATAAATTGCCTAGATTACATTAAAACAATAAGCTAGTAATATTGCAAGAGGAAATGGATGGCAAACTGATAACAGACTCATAGTTAGTATCTTCACCAAGGAGAACATTCTCAGTACGGCAGCATCCACCCCTTGTGGGAGTAGAACCCACAGCCTTCTGCATCAAAAGCAAGTACACAACCTGTTGTGCTATTAACAAGGCAAACTAACCTCACTTAAGCAACACTAAACTTCTGTTCCCCTGCAGCTCTCAGCTCCTTGTAAAATCTACTCAATACTCAACTGCATCTCAACTTCGCAGCACAAGAAAACTGGAAAAAGCCAAAATGTATTGGGGGGGTCAAAAGCCCAAAAACCAGGGACACATTAAACATTGCTTGTATAATCTTGGAAAGTTGTTAGAATAAAATGCTGTGTTACCACCATACATTTTAGTGCCAAGGTCCCTGTGCAAAACAGTCAGAGCAACATACCACTACCCCAAATCAGCTGCTTTGTAAAAGAGAAGAAGACAAACTTAAATGGCTATCATTTAGTGAATTCAATTCTCACCACAGCTGTCAACCTCTTAGTACAAAACACCTGGACAAACCTTAGGGGTTAAGTTAACACCAAATGTGCAAGGATATTGGAAATGTCGATTGGGTCAGACTAGAAAATATCGTTAGGAATAAGTTCAGAGCAATGTAAAGGTACAGATATTGTTTCTAATTTTTCTTTCATAGCTAAAGAAGGGTTACTAATTATCTTTGGCATCAGAGACAAGCCTAGGTTCAGGAGCTTCTTTAGTGGACCTAATATGTTTTACAATTTTTGTTTTTTTTGTAATGCTTTTGATATTTTCCTTGAAAAGAGTGGTTTTGGATCTGTTGTATAATTTTAGGGGTTTCTTTCTTTTGTTGTATAGTTTATTTGGAACCCAGACACTTGTGTGAATTTCACTTTCACCAAAAGTCAAATTCACGCTCATACATACCTGAAATTGCTTTTCATCGAAGTAGCAATTTCGGGTATGTGTGAGTGGTGTGCCGGTTGCACTGTGGTGTGAGTAAGGGAATATTCCTTTACTCCACTGTAGTGCGACCTTGGAGTGAGAATATTTAAGTAGGGGGGTGTGGGGGTGCAGGGGGGCAAAAACATTTAATTAGTGTTTTTTTTTTCACAGTTTAACGGAAGCACTTTTTCGATTAAGGCGCTTTCATTAAACTGTGATCGGTATATATGGATTCAGACACTTGCTTTCTCGAGCAAGTGTCCTAGATCCAATATTAATATGCTGGACCATGTGGATGAGATGAATAGTCTCTCTCCCTAAAATGATTAGTCTTCTTGTGTAAATTAGTGTAGAATTCCTTAACAAGCTCCACTGTGAAATCTTACACCTATGTAGAAAACTACATAGAGCTAGAAGTCAATAGTACAACTAAGTATCACAGGAAATTCAAAAATAAAACATCCTGGTGGTCTATCACTATAAATAAACTGGATCTAGGACACTTGCTCGAAAAAGCACTTACATCACTTCCTATACTTATAAAAAACAGCTGTAACCAATAAAATTCAATGTAGGAGCTTACACCCCTTCAATGCCAGTTTTAAGGGGACTACACCATTTAAGCCAGGTTTCTTGCCAACTTGGAGATCAGAGATACATTTCATTTTTGCGATTTCCATGTAATTACAAAGATCTCCACCCCGAGGACTGACTTTTTGTATAAACAACACCACAAAGCAAAAGCTGTGTCCTGTATATGTTTTTAAATGCTGTGCCACAGCATGTTTGACACCCAATCTAATGTCACTGAGATGTTGTAATATCCACTCCTTCAACGATATATTGGTTTTGCAAACATAGAAACATGAGCATCCGATACACATAGCTAAATAAATGACATTCTTAGTTAGACAATCTGCATAGAGTATAGGTTTATAAACTTGTTATGTATTTGGATATATGAAATCATTGCTCTTATTAATATATCGGCATTGTTTGCATCATTTGCATGGAAAAGTTCCTATTCTTGATGACACTATGTCCAGCTTATATGTATCAGATATCCCCTTACATAATCACCTTTTTAAATTTTTGTTATTTTTAAAACAAAAAGAAGGTTCATTTCCCACTATCTATTTAATATTATCATCAGTCAAGAGCAGTTTCCAATTGCTCCTGACTATTCTGCATATATTCTTTATATCACTACTATTGGTCATTGTTACCCTCACAGTATTCATCTTCTGTGATGTATATTTATTGGCATCTTTATAGGCTGCCGAAAACATGATCAGCCTGATTTTGTCCTATCATCTTTTTGTCCCCTTCTCTGATTTTCTATCTCCATATTCATGTATCCATGATCCTTGAATTGTTGTATTAAGCCATTCACTTTCTTACTGTATGTTATGTCATTATTGCAGAGCCTAGACTACCTCAACATTTGGCTTCTCACGATGTTGGGGAATATATGAGATGGATGCATACTACTGCACTTAAGTGATGTGTTCTTAAAACATTCTTTCTTAAATATTGATGTTTCAGTCTCACCTTGACTACCAGTATTCAGTTTAACATCAAGAAAGTCTATGGATGCATCCGAGCTATGTCCATAAAAAGAAAACATCGTCCACAAATCTTTTATAAAATGGGATATAAATATTCCATTCATTACTATTATTAAAAATATGGTCATCTTCCCAATTAGTGAGTACAATGTTAGCATAACTATTGGCGCAGGATGTGCCCATTGCAACACCCCAATGCTACCAATAGAACTCATTATTAAACATAAAAACATTGTACTCAAGAATCAATTGTATTAAAATACGCAACTGTTGTATAGTACCAGCATCATATATATCCTGCTTTAAAATGAAATGTTTGACAGCTTCCAGTCCATATTGATTGGGTATCACAGTAAAAAGACTGCTGACATCCATTGTAACTAATAACCATCTTTTGATTGAATTCTGTGTACTGATGAACTCATAATAAAGAGACCTTAAAAAAATCTACTGAGTCCTTTAACACTGTTGTTGCTCTCGACACCACATTCTTAAGTTGCTTTTCCACCCAAATCGAAGACAGTTCAGTAATCCACCCATTACCAGAAACAAATGGTCTTAGTGGGAGATCAGTAACATTTTTATGTATTTTCAGAAGGCCATTAATGACCAGTATTATTGGATGTGTGACGAAAAGATAGTCAAGAAGTTCCTGACTAAGCATACATCCCATAAATAAGTCTGTTAGTTGTTCTTTCACTTTCCATATAATGTGGTTAACCATCAATCTATTAATCTTCTTGTAGGTTAATTCTTCTTGTAACATGGTGTCCATTTGCTTCTCATAGTAATTCTTATCTAAAATTACAGTCCCACCACCCTTATCAGCTGGTCTGATAACAATATTCTCATTTCTCATTAAATCATTTAAAGCTCATCTTTCCAGAATATTAGGATTGTAGAACTCCTGCCAATAATGCAAATTAATGTAATCATAAATCTCACTTTCACAAACCTTCAAAAAGTGTCAATCGCATGATTGGGGTGGGGGAATAAACGCGCTAGGCTTTCTAAATTGATTTGCCTTAGATTGACTCAGGTCACCAAACAGATTCTTTAGTAGGATATTGCGAACAAATAATTTCAAATCTATAATCACATCATGTAACTTGGAAAGGGTAGCTGGTACAAAAGTCAGTCCTTTATTGAGAATGTTAATTTGTATATCTGTCAAAGACTGTTGTGATAAATTTTTAACCAAATCATCACATCGCTTATTATCGTTCATGTTGAAATTTTCTTCTTTTCCTGTCCCTGCTCAAGGATCGTCCTCTTTCATTTTGAAATCAGTTTCATTGGAACGGGCAAATCCAGAAAAACTGGATGAAAAGAAGAGCTGTCTTTAGGTCTGACTCCTAAATCCTTAGGAGTTTTCTTCTCCTTCCAGTTGCTGCTACTGGACTTATTCTGCATATCAATAATATTGCATGGATTGTTGTTCGATGTTGCATTATCATCAAATGAATCATGTTGCTTGTAATTAGGTGTAGGTTGTTTAATAACATCACTATTGCTAAGCAAAGAAACCTTTTCTTCTTTTTGTGCTTTTTGGACAACATGGAAGACGACCATATTTTTAATAACAGTAATGAATGGAATGTTTATATCCCATTTTATAAAAGATTTGTTAATGATGTTTTCTTTTTATGGACATGGACCACTGAAAAATTCCAGTGTTTTGTACAATATTTAGAGAGGACCACCTCCTTTCTTAGGTTTACTGTACATAGCTCAGACATATCCATAGACCTTCTTTATTTTAAGCTGAATATTGGCAATCCAGGTGAGACTGAAACATCAGTGTTTAAGAAAGAATGTTATAAGAACACATCACTTAAGTGCAATAGTATGCATCCATCTCATATAGTCCCCAACATCATGAGATGCCAGATATTGAAGGTGTCTAGGCTCTGCAATAATGATATTACATACAATAAGGAAGTGAATGGCTTAATACAACAATTCAAGGATCATGAATACATGAATATAGAGACATAAATGAGACAAAAAATAATAAGACAAAAAAAAGATGACCATGTTTTCTGAAGCCTACAAAAATGCCAATAAATATACATCACAGAAGATGAATACTGTGAGGGTAACAATGACCTATAGCAGTGATATCAAGAATATATGCAGAATAATCAGCAGCAATTGGAAACTGCTCTTGATTGCTGATAATATTAAAAGATAGTGAGAAATGAACCTTCTTTTTGTTTTAAAAATAATAAACATTTAAAACAGTTATCATGTAAGGGGAGATCTGATCCATATAAGCCAGACATAGTATCATCAAAAATAGGAACTTTTCCATGCAAATGATGCAGAGCGTGTAGATATATTAATAAGAGCAATTATTTCACACATCTGAATACACAAGTTTATAAATCTATGCTTTATGCAGATTGTCTAAGAATGTCATTTATTTTAGCTACTTGTATCAGATGCACATGTTTCTGTGTTGGTAAAAACCAAGAGATGAACAAATGAATCCAAGTAAGCCAGCAAAATCACTCCTGAAAAACAAACCCAAGTGTGAGAAAAACAGAAGATGATACCACACCAAAACATATTTATTAAAATTCCAACGCACTAAAAACAAGACATGAGCTCTTTCGGCTTTTCGCTTTCTTCATATCTGCATTTACAAATCTAATGCTCAGTTAAATTCTAAAATTTATTTATTTTATTTTATTTTACATTTGTTGACCGGGCTAGTCCAGCTGGATATCTGTCTATTTTCAGTGGAGGCCCGGGGAGAAAAGCTCCTCAAACAACAACCAAATAGGACAAGACAATGATATTTACAATAGAAATTGGTACATTACAAAACTTTATAACATATTACATATCTAGGATTTTATATTCTGTATTCCAATAGGGAAAAACCTGATGTAAAATTAACCTAGATACAACAGTAGTTTGAATTAATAATGGAAATTATATCTAAGAGATACGGTAGATACTAAAGTCACACAAAATATCAAAGAAAAACATTAGTGTTAAGTGGATAGAGTATACAAAAGCAAAATACAAGGATGCAGTTATAGTGTTCAGTCTCACAAGAGTTGTAGTCTTATATGAAAATGGTTAGTCATTCAATAGTATATACATATTTACATGAGGAAAAATCCTCAGAATGGTCAAGCACACTATTATCAGCGAGTAAACACAAGATGATGTTCATAAGAGGCTAGGAATCAAGGGAGTCTAGAAAAGGGTATGGTGGTTAGTCTGGGATATCACAGGGGCATAGCCAGTGTGATTTGAGGTAGGGTTTGAGCTTGCTTTTAAATAGGTTAACTGAGGATAGTGAGGTTAGTTGACTTGGGAGGCTGTTCCAGACTTTACCTACTGTATTAGAGAACAGGGTGTCACCAGCTGAATTGTTGGATTTAGATATTTGTACAAGTAGTTTATTAGATGAGCGTAAGGTTTTGAGATTGTTATAGGAGATGACTAGGGATGTAAGTATGGGTGTATTTTAGAGGTAGATACAGGATCTTATGGGCTACTATTAGTTGATTGAAAAGTATTAGATTTGGCAACTCTAACCATCCAAGTATTTTCAGGTTGATACAGTGATGAGTTCTATAGGAGGACCCAGCTGCAAATCTGGCAATATTGTTGTAGGAGGATGACAGTTTACTCAGATTACTTCTGCATATTTTGGTATAGATAGGGGAGGCATAGAGCAGGGTAGAGATAAGGTGGTTGTGAGCAATGGTGACCCTGGCTAGAGGAGTTAGAAAGGGTTTGATTCTGTAGAGGGAACCTAGTTTCTTATTTACTGTTTTTATGGTGTTATTAATGTGAGGTTCAAAAGACAAGTTATTATCTATGAGTACTCCGAGTAGTTTGGTGGTTGGCTCAGGAGATATTATAGTTCCATTATTTGAAGTGATAGTAAAGTTAAGTGGGGAGGTTCTGCGAGTGGGGGTGAATAGTAGCATTTTAGTTTTTTTGGGTTTAAGATAAGACACCTTTGTAGGAGCCAGTTTTCGACTGTGCAAAAGATCTTTTGGGTTAGTGACTGAAGTTCTGATTGGGAAGTAGCAGAACATATGAGTGTGGAGTCATCTGCGTATTGGATACAGTCAGCTTGTGGAATTATAGAATGGCGGTAATTTGTAAAGATGGAGAAGAGTAATGGACCCAATATGGATCCTTGAGGGACCTCTAGGGCAACCGGGAGGTGGGAAGATAAAGTATTATCCCATAGTACATCCTGTTGCTGATTATCTAGGTATGATTGGAACCACTGTATAGTAAGGGCATCCAATGACAGGTTTTTGAGTGTGTCTATGAGGAGGTGGTGGTTAACCATGTCAAATGCTTTAGACAGGTCAATAAAAAGGGCTGAGGATAGAGTATCATTATTACGATTACTATTAATATGGTTAGTGAAGGATAAGAGAGCAGAGGTGGTGCTATGAAATGGTCTAAAGCCATGTTGACAGGGTGCTAGTAAATTGTGTTCAAGTAGGTAGGTTAACAGTTGTAAATGAATACATTTCTCCATTATTTTTGCCAAAGGAGATAGTATGGCTATGGGCCTGTAATTGGAGAACTCCTTGGAGTTACCACCTTTGTGCAGGGGGATAATGTGAGAGACTTTCCAGATTAAGGGGATAGTTCTTTCAGAAATAGATCTGTTAATGAAGATGGATATGGGGTAGGCTATGACTTTAGCAGCTTTTTAAAGGTATTCTGCAGGTAGTAGATCTGCAGAGAGTGTGGTGGGTTTAAGTTTCTGGATGAGGTTAAAGATGAGCGATGTGGGCACTGGTTGAAAATGAAATAGAGGAGGATTATTGGTAGAGGTTGTGGTAGAGCATGAGGTGCTAGGGGATAGCTGGTTGGCTGGGGATTGTATTGTTTCAGTGAAAAATGTGTTAAATGAGTCGGCTATTTGGATGGGATTGTTGTGATCAGAGCCAGAGGGAGTAGGAGTGCATGAGCGTCTGGGGTGTAGGAGGTTATTGATGCCTAGCCAGAATTTTTGAGGATTATTTTGGTGGGTTTGTTGAAGCTGGTAGTAATAGTTTCTTTTATCGGATAATATGGCTTTTTTTGTTTCGTTTCTGAGCTGTCTGAATTGTAAGTGATCTGAGGGGCTTTTGGTTGAATGCCATTTGGCCCATAGTTTATTTCTTTGGAGGATTTTTTGTTTGGTAGTTTTGGTGAGCCATGGTGCTGGTTTAGCTCTGATTCTAACTTTGCGTAATGGGGCATGGCAATTTAACATGGAAAGAAATTTCAAATTAAAGTATTTAACTGCATTATGTAGTGGGAGGTGTTTCAGGGGTGACCAGTCACAGGCGCTTAGTTCAGTTTGAAAGTAAGCAGGGTTAAAATTTTTGTTAGTACGAATAGTTCTGCAGATGATTGAGTTTGGAACTTCAGTTTTATATCTCATTAGATAGGTAAGCAAGTGGTCACTGATGTCCTCTGGGAGGGTGCCTGTTATATAGCGGAGTATTAGTGAGTATCCAGTCAAGGGTACTTGTTTTGTTGTTAAGTTTATTAGTATGGGTAGGAGATGTTATAGTTTGGGAAAAACCATATAGGTTGATATGAGTAGAAGGCTGCTCAGATATACAGGAGTTCCAGTTTATGTTAAAGTCTCCAAGTATAATAGTTTCTTGGGGGTCATCTAATAAAATTCAAAATTCATCATCTCTAACATAATTTCCTATGGAAGTTACATAATCACTGACATAATTTCCTATGCAGATTTCACTTCTGTTAATCACATAGGCAAAAAGGGAGGCGTGCCCAATCAGTGTCATCATCTAAGCCGACGCCTTCTCAGAATAGGTTTCATTAAGTCCTGGTACTTTATCTGCCCTCAAGTCAGCAATCCATTTAGTTTTTTCAAGTTCAGTTAGACCTTTAAGATCGCCTCTTCTCATACTGAGATCTATTACTTGTAGAATCATAAAGCGAAAAATATGATCTGTATTCACACTGACATGTTTGTGCAGGTCATTAGTGAGAACTCTATATTTAATATCCCTTATATGTGCCTGTATTCTAACCCTAAAAGGGCAGTTCATTTTGTCAACATAAAAACATGTACATTTCATACACTTGGTGACATATATAATGTTCTTTGAAGTGCAATTTACAAATGCTGTGGTTTTATATAGCTTCCCTGTAACTGGATGCTGGAAATTCTGACTTGTTAGCAAATACTGGCATGCCATGCACTGTCTACATTTAAAAGTGCCATGTCTCTGTGAATGTGTATGGTTCATTATTACCTTATCTCCACATAATAATTGTTTCAAGTTCTTTCTGTTTTTATAACAGAACCTCTGTGTATCTCCTACTATATGTCATATAGATTCATCATATGTCAATATTCACCAATTTCTCCTGATCACATCACATATTTGCTTAGCATCTTTACTGTAAGTCAACGTGCATCAAATGGTATGTGGTTCTGTTCTTTTTTCTTCGTTACTACTATTACTGACATATGTATTAACTCTGTGGAAGTATGGTTTCCCTTTGCTATCTCTTAGCCCTTGTATACTTTCTATAGCACTATCAATTTCTATGACTTTATACCCTCTCTGTACCAGTTCTTCTTTAGTTTCCACAATGCTTCCTTCATAAATGCTGTTCATGGTAGTCAATCTGGACTGTCAAAGATATCTATTTTTAACCACCTGTGAAAATATGTGGCACAGATGCATACTATTACCATGTAATCTACTGTTCTTCCAGCATCCTTTTCTAAAGGTTTGGGTCTGTATATTACCGTCTCCATTTTTTATTATAGTGACATCCAGAAAAATCAATGTGAGTGTTGGAGTTATGGACCTCAAAGTCCAGGAATTAAGTAGTGGTTTTGAGAAAGTCCACAAACTGTTCAATTCATCCAGTTCACCATCCCATAACAGGAAGATGCACTCCACAAACCATTTGTAATACTTAAGTCTATTCTTCCATCTGTTGTTAGGGTGAAACACAAAATCTAGCTCCCATTGTGCCATCACTATATTTGAATATGAATTGGCACATGAGGGTCCCATGGCTACCCCAATTTCTGTATATAGTATTGATTACCAAATGTGAGCACATTGTTTTCCAGTATAATGCCCAACAGAGAGCATATTTGCATAACTTCAACTGTAGTGTAATCATTGGTCATAAGCAGAAACCTTCTGATTGATTCAATACCGTACTTATTCAGTATGACTGTAAATAAAGTCTTTACATCCATTGTTACCAATCTTATTCCATCTAAGGAGTTGTTATTATGTTGACAATATCCAGAAAGGATCATCAGAAAGTCTTCTGTATCCCTGAGGACTATTGTCACTTTCGTCAATGCTCTCTTCAGTTGTTGTTCAGTGTATATAGAAATGAGTTCTATGATCCATCCTGCTCCAGAAATAATTGGACACAAGGTAGGATTCTTCATCTGTTTATGAATTTTTGGAAGACCCCCTTATTATTGGAACTGTAGGTTCTTTCACCAAAAAATATTCATATAGATCTAGAGTAATAGGATGTGTTAACATAAGATCATATATACTCTGATTTACTTCCTGTATGAGTCTATCTAATCCACACCCATTTATGGGTTTATATACTTTGACATCATTCAACAGTTTATGCATTTTCTGTTCATATCAGGTGCTATCCATCATGACAATTGCTCCTCCTTTTTCTGCAGGTCTAATTGTGATCAGTTGATTGTGCATCAAATTTTGTAGTGCTTCACTTTCATTTCTCTCCATGTTATGAAAGCCTTTGTTCCTGTTGGTTTGTCTTAAATGAAATACTTCATTCTCACAGATTCTCATGTATGTTTCTAGCAAAGTATTTTACATCAAACACGGACTCATTGCATCTGGTTGGCACTGCAGGAATGGTGTTGTTTATAAAAAAGTCAGTCCTCAGGGTGGATATCTTTTTAATTATATGGAAATTGCATAAATGAAATGGATTGCTGCTCTCCAAGCTGACAAGAAACCTGGCTTAAATGGTGCAGTCCCCTTAAAACCGGCATTGAAGGGGCATAGGCTCCTGCATTGAATTTTATTGGTTACAGCTGTTTTTTAAAAGTACAGGAAGTGATGTAAGTACATGATCTGATGAAGGGTTATACCTGAAAGCGCTTATCTTTTATGTTATCCGCCACTATTTTATACAGGTTTCAGTTAATAGTTTTTAGTCTTGGTTCGTATTTAATACAAAAAATTGTTTTATGCTTCATACCATGATCATCTGATTGGTGGGTATTCATATCTGTAACATATAAAATATAGTTTGATTTTAATGCAACATGTATCTTTTTTGGATATTATATATCTTCATACATGTTATATGTTACTCTAAATTTTTTAAGCTTTACTATATATTACTTTTATTATTATGATTGCCATGTACTAAAATTCTTTTTAGCTATTATATATATAACCATTAGCCTGTGTGTCATGGCTGAAAGATGTCTTTCAGACCACTTCATTTACCTCCTTAACAAAATCAATTAATAAATGTATAAATAAACACATGCATATATACATACATACATACATACATACATAGACTGACCTATATAATTTATATGAAATAAATAAAACATCAATTTTTCCATTTGTCACATTATTCAATAATGTAAATATAGTCATTATTCTGTTTACTTGTAACACAGAAAAAGATGCCAACTACATACAGTTTATTTGAGACACTGAATAACTTTGCCTATGGAATAGTCTTGTTGAACTGACAGTATTTCTAACCCTTATTTGAACAGAATAGGAAGGAGTAAGATTATATAAGTTTACTTACTGGTAGACACTGTGTGCCGGGTGAAAGAAGGGGTTTAAGCGAGATCCATCACCAACTTGCAGCCCACATAATTGGAGTGCAATAGTGAGACCACCACTAGAAGGAAAATGGATTTATCTTGCATGAATTACTTCAGATAACATAATGGTGTCTGTCTTAATTATTTATAAGCAGCTATAGTTTATGTTTGTGATTACTGTAACCAATTTTTATTTCTGCTGTCTGAAATGGAAAATCTTAAACACATTTTGTTTGGAAACCTGTATGATGGAAGTATTCTTACGAAAATGTGTTTATTTATTTTATAGATAGGCAAACTGGATCAGGGGAGTCCCTCATTAGTCCTCATCTAACTCTTAGTAAAAATAACAGAGGAAGACCAGTGAAAAATGTACAAAACTATCAGGAATTATTTATAAAGTGAAAAGAGTTGTCAAAATGTAAACTTAATCTTGTTAATTGTATACCTGACCTCATCACAGCTTGTCGTTGCTAGAAAAAAATCAAACAATGAATTAGTTGCATCCCTAAAAAAGCTAGGTGATTATTTCAATATGTTTACATATTGCTTCTTGGTGGAGAGCAAGTCAGTTTTCTTCCTGCTTTCAAAAGTAGAGACAATGAAAAATGAACAATTTCCCTGGACTACTATCTTTATCACTTATTCTTCTCAGTTTCTTACTCAAAATAATTTTAAAATGAGTAAGGATGAGCCGGCTAAATTCTTATAGTTTCCCAGATATGACAACATATTATATAGTAAACTATCAGAGTACAAACTTCCAGATATGTACGCCCGCTATTTAATCGCTTCCTTCTAGTTTCATGTTGAAAGTTACTCATAGATTAACTAATAATACAATGTGGGACATTTCTGGTCCAATTTTAGGCTAAATCCTTAAAGCTTGTAAGTTTAACATACTAGCAATACTGTTTATGAACTGTCAGATGGTAACAGATCACATGGTCCAATCCATGTTCATTAACCTGTGCTTTTTGTTTCACCGATTGTTTCAGATATCATACTTGGAACATATTGCGCCCTTTTTTCAACCTATAGTAAATAATCCAAATTTATCTACAGGCAGCGGTTTTATTAACTGCAATTCTTACTTTTGGCAAATCTGTCCATATGGCCTTTCTACATTTAAACATTAATTCACCAACTGACATAGAGCTTTAAAATCCTCTGCAGGGATATAAAGACATATAGTAGGATTCAGTAAACTCCATGTAGGAATAGCATTGTTCCTACATGGAGTGAGTGGTATCCGTGTCTGCATCCCCATCTCGGCAGCACGCCTTGCATATTAATGAAGGCACAATACTGAGAGGGAGCCACAGATGCAGATACTGAATGAGTGCTAGGGGGTGTGTTACAGTGCCTGCAAATCTGTAACATGCCCCCCTGCACTGACAAAGTGCCGCATGGCACTTTACAAAAGAAAATAGTGTCCACAGACACTGAAATACTGAATGGCAACTGAATGCAATGCAGCAGGTGTGTGACAGGTACTGTAACACACCTTCTACATTCTGAAAGTGCCATATGGCACTTTACAATCATACCTCTCAACTGTACAGATTTTCGCAGAATGTCCAAATGTTTGCCTCATAATATTACTGGTTTTCTGGCAAATCACTGAGAAATGAATTCCCTAAATAATGAAGTCATTTGAGTTACAGACTTCATAGCATTCAGAAAATGCATGCTAATACAAAACCAATCATTCTAGGGAACAGTTTTTAAATATTGCCCTTACAAGCTTAGAAAGTTGATAGAATTACAGGTCTTGCATTGGCATGGATTTTCTGAAGAGCAAGATCTGTGAAACTCAAATGTCCCTCAATATTTTCTAACTGCAGTCTAAAACTCAAATGTCCCTCAATATTATCTAACTGCAGTCTTTAATGATTTGTCACTGATTTGCCAGGGAAACACAATCCCATGACAAACGGACCAAGAACATGAGTCACAAATCTGGGCATCATGTGAAAATCTGTATAGTTGAGAGGCTTAGGAATGTGAACTCACATCATGTAGGGGGTGTGTCACAGTATCTGTAACACACCCACTGCATTGTAAAAGTGCTTTACAGCACTTAAACAAGAAAGAAAGTGTCCCCGGACACTTATCTAATAATGTGAAGGTTAACAGTTTACGTTTAAATTAATGTTTTTTTTTTTCTTATTTTTCCTGAAAGTTTAAGCATAGCTGAGTAGGTTTGCAGGGGGTGGTGCCTTACTCAGCAGTGCTTAAACATATCAAGAAGCTATATGCAAATGTATAGCTGACATTTGAACAACTCAGTTAGCTTAGTAGTTAGAGTCACAGCTTGGCATGTAGTAGGTGCACAGTTGGAATACCAGCACACACTATTCAGCTTTTACATGGGAAAGCGGTTTTATATTATGTTTTATTTTATTTAATGATGTAGTAACTAATATTTGTTAACCAGTGTAGTGTAGCTGGTCCAAATTCCCAGTGTCAGTACAGATATAAGATGAAAAGCCCCATTTACACACAAGTGTCCCATACAGTGCAGTCACACCCCAAGGTAATGTAATGTAATGAAAATACATAGGGGAAGGTCATGCAAATTATACAATGACTGATCATTGATATTCCAAAACAAGCACACTGATTGTTCAGTCCAATCAGTGAAGCCATTGTAAATCCTAGCATATACCAATGGAAAAAGGTCCGGTTGCCCCAACTTTATTCCATTGCTATATACTGTCATTTTATATATATATATATATATATATATATATATATATATATATATATATTTATTTATTTATTTTTTTGACAAAAATAAAAAAATGTAATCCGGACTCTGGACATAGCAGCTAGACAGGATGAGAAAATACTAGGAAAATCAGGTATGTTATTCAAAACTAAAAACATGCACCTGATTTTCCTTGTATTTCCTCCATTCTCTCTCTCTCCTACCCCTAAACTGTCTGACATATTTTGTATATAAAAAAAAAACAGAAAAAAATAGAAAACAAAAATGGAGCAACGGAGACCTTCTTTTCTGCATTGCTTCCTTTGCAAAGCACTGATGTGCTGGGTATACATGGGAATGCAAGTCCTATACTCATGTGCAGTACATCAGAAAAAGCCCCAAGATATGAATAGAAAGACATTTATTTAAGAAAAGTAAATGTTTTCTCTTAAATAATGTCACTGTATAATAGCAATAACTGACCCCGTGGTTCTGGTATACTAAGATTTACCCACAGTTCCCTTTATTTAATCGCCCTCATGATTAAACCACAACAACCATGGGTAAATCTTAATATACCACACAGACGTTGTCGATTATTGCTTAGGTAAAATATATACACTTAATAATAATGTATCAGTAATGAGTAATTAATATTCAAATCTGACTTATTTATTAAATGAAAATGTTTGTTTGCCCTTAGCTCAGTTTTGCTAAGCACTGCTAAGCCAAGCTAAGCAATTCTTAAACAGGACCTGTCTGAGCAATACTTAGCAGTGCTCAGCTCTGCTTAGCTGGCTTGACCATTGCTAAGAAGTCCCATTCTAAATAGTAATCAGCTCAGCTAAGCAGATGTGCACACTGCTAAGCACTGCTCAGCATTTGCAACCTTAAGCACTTCTCAACTCAGCTTAACGGGTTTGTGCACTGCTCAGCTTTGCTCAACATTTTTGAAAATGATCCAGTGATGGCAAAGGGTGGGAATATAGTCTTATTTAAACCCCACATGTGGGAATACTGGCAGAAAAGTGATGAGGTTAAAACTACCAACATGACAATTGCAACAAAACCCAAATTAAAGGTCATGCTGCTAAATGCTAGGAGTCTAAACATGAAATTGAACTCGTTGCAAACAGTCTTAAACACAGAAAATGCTGACATCTGCGCAGCCACAGAAACCTGGTTCAAAGCTGCAGAGAGCACCCTAGCCATACCTGGTTACCCATCCTATCATACATTTGCATCCCAAACTGTGGGTAGTAAAAGCAAAGGAGGTGTAGTTTCAATATATATTAAAGACATACACACCTCCAGGTAGTCAAACTGTATGACCACTGTGTAACCTCCTTACCTTCCTAACCTCTTCTAAAATACTAATTGCATAAGCTACTAAACAGTAAATTCTTGCTTTTTATACTATATGCCAATTTTTTTCCTGCTGAACATAACTGAAATTGTTAATATTTTTGCTATTTTAGCAATCTGGTATTGTTATTGTAGAGTATTTGTAGCTACCTGTTAATTGTAATGTAATCTGTGTTCTGAACTCTTTCATGTAATTAAAATTGTTAATTCTTGTGGAGCTTTTCTCCCCGGGCCTCCACTGAAAATGGGCCCCCAAGCCCAGTGGACCTCCCCAGTAATCAAACTGAAATAAATAAATAAATAAATGACACACAGGAGACACTCCAGGTGCAGTTAATCATTGACAAGACCCCTATACAAATCATAGCAAGGCACTGGCCCACAAATCTGACCCAAGATGCCCAAACTGTCTATCTAGACCTCTTTGAATCTATCAAGATTCAACCCTGTACCCCGATCCTGGGTAACTTTAACTACCCAAATATCGACTGGAAGTGCTACTCATGCCAGAACATAAATGCCCAGAGATCCCTCGATTTTGTCAATGCAAATGCTTTGGAACAGTTAGTCAGTACCCCCACAACAGGTGATAATATCTTGGACTTGGTAGCAACCAACATGAGTAACCACTGCAGCATCATCCTCCCTTGTAAGAGCAGACCATAAAGTGGTCATGTTTGAAGTCACCATCTTCCATGATCCCCCTCTAGCTAGGGTCAAACAAAAAAAACTTTTCCAAAGCTGATTACAGCCTCCCGAGGAATGGTATAAACAGCTTCACAGCCCCCTTCCCCTTTCTAGGAATTGGCACCAGTATCCAAAACTATACCAAATTACTATATGAACATTTATATAGATGCATGGAATCAGGAATACCTCACAGGACTAAATCATCCTCTGCAAGGAAGAGTAAACCTGTCTGGTGGACATCTGCAATAAATAAACTCTATAACAAAAGAAAATTCCTGTCCAGGACCAGGAAGAAGCAGGTGCCCAACTGGAAGCAATCTCTCCTTAGCCTAAACAAGCAAATAAGAGCACTAGTGAAATCCTCTAAAGCAATCTTCAAGTCCAGTTTGACCACATCTACTAGAGACAATCATAAGGCCTTCTTCACATATGTCCGTAATCTCAAAGGTAGCACCCAGATCTGTTTAGAACTGGAGGTCAAGGACACCACATATACAAGTACCATAGATATAGCACACCGACTGGCTGACAGATTCAGTAAAAATATCACCCCTCTGTCCCCCCATCAGTAAATCAGTACATTCCCTGTACCTGCCCCCTTCCCCTTATATCTAGGGATAAGGCCATCACTGCTCTCTCAAAGGTAAAATATACAGCCTCCATGGGACTCAATAACATCCCAGGCTGCATCCTATATGAACTCAGGCAGGAACTTGCAGCAGCATTAGACACCCTATTCAACCAAAGCCTGACTACCAGCTTTGTCCCAGCTGAGTGGAAGACAGCCACTGTCATCCCTTTACACAAAGATGGAGCATCCACAGATCCAGGAAATTATAGACCCATCAACCTAAATAACCTGATCTGCAAGGCCATGCAATGGATTATCATGGACCTTATTAACAAGGACATTGGCAAACTTCAAACACTTGATCCCACACAGTTTGGCTTCATCAGGGGGTGGTCATGTCTGTTACAGTTGGTCAATTTTTTTGAGACAGTCACCAAAGCCATGGATGAAGGGAAGACAGTGCATACTGTCTACCCTGACCTGGCTGAAGCCTTTGACACTATTCCCCATTCATGAATAATACATAAACTCTCTCAACTAGGCATCAATATGTATGTTACCAGATGGGTAGCTAACTGGCTCACTGACAGAGCCCACCTAGCCAAAATAGGGGAAACCACCTCAAGCAGGAGATCCGTATCGAGTGGCATACCCTACGGTTTGTTCTTGTGGCCTCTATTATGTGGAATACACTTTTCTGAGGTGCAGGCCAAAGCAAGTGGGCTATGGCTGACCAAGTTTGCAGATGACTGCAAGCTGGGAGCTGTCATCAATTCCCCTAGTGATGTAAACATTCTCCAAGAGGGTCTCACCCAAACAAATGACTGGTGCCAGAAACATGGCCTCAAGCTAAATACAAGAAAATGCATCATCATCCCCTTTGGGGAGAATGATGTCCAACCATATTATCACATTGGGCACCCACATTGACAGCAACCTGATTTTTGACCACCATGTTTCTACCATTGTATGGGAAGCTTCCTACATGGCCCACCTCATAAGTAAGGGTATCTCATCCAGGGACAAGGAGGTCATAACATCCCTGTATTCTTCCCTTATAAGACTCATTATTGAATACAATGCCCCATTCGGCATGTACCTTGCAAAGCACATGCAGCAGCTGGAGAGACCACAGAGGTTCCACACCAGGAGAATTCAGGCCCTCAAAAATCTACCATACTCAGATAGGCTAAAAGCCCTATCCCTCCACTCTGTGTCATACAGATTCCTCAGAGGTGACCTCTGTCTGGCATAGAAGGTGATCTTGGACTCTGCCTTGATGTGATTGCTGCATATCCGCAAGTCAAGCTCTACTCACGTAACCTGCACACGCAGACTCAACCTGGTCTGTGACATCAATAGGACTTGCTGGCAGGACATATTTGTGTCCTAGAGACTCCCCCATCTATGGAATAGACTCCCTCTCCACGTCAAGCAGAGTACCTCTTTACCATTTTTAAGTGCAACCTGGATAACAGGATGAGAAATAGAAAATACATCTCTGGGATTCCACCTTTGTCCCTGCTGGACAGGGGCATTATGTGCTGATTTGTCTATACATGGGCTAAACTCTTGGCTAGGCTTATAAGGCCCTCAGGGCCAATAGCCTGGAAAGTTCCTATGATCCCTTGATCCTATGGACCTGTTAGAGTTTGATCCCTGTAGGTAATAAGGGAGGTGCAGGAGAGTTACCAACTTTTTGGGTGCACTGCTGTGGCATCCTTGAGTCCAGGGTCATGGCTGAATTCCTTATGAAGAACCATGATGACAGACTGTTATAGAGCCAATACCAGAGCTCAGAATACAAGTTTGAGGCTTGGGACCATCTGGCATGTGAGCTCACCAGTGCCAGTGGATCCCCCAAAGTGGTGAGCAGGTCCATCATCATTAAATGAACTGAGACAGAGGAAGGGGGTGCTCTTGGCACAATGGATCCAATATGCTCATGCCCAGAATGACCCAGAAGTTTGTAAGCATATCTACAGGTGACATATCACATTATAGCATGAATATCTGATAGACAGGTATGCATAATGGTGTATTTTCTCCCCACAGCTGCAGAGGAGAGGGCTCGTAACATGGAGGGCCATGCAAGATGACTAGTACGAGACTGTAATAGGTGGAGACTGCAAATATATGATGTGCAAATGTGTATGGGTCGGGTATGCAACACAGCAGCCTACTATGATCTATACAGATGACACATAATCACATCCACTAGGGATTAAATGTGTACATCTGCCTGCAAAGTAGTAATACACAGTTCACTAACTATCTATCACACATGACACTGTGACACTCCATTTATATTACAAGGTCAGAATGTGTGACCAAGTGAGTTGTAGGCAGAAATCAGTCAAACACCAGACAGCAGTGCCCCAGTAGCTTAGTGTGATGAGAAATGCGTATATCTCTTGTTAAATTTTGCACACACAGACCATGGTTTGGATCCAGGGACTGGTATGAAGATGTAAATAAACCTGAGTATTTGTAGAAACTGTCAGGTAGTGTTAACAGATATTGTATCCACAGGGCTCACAGGTAAATAAATATTTGTATTAGCTGTATTAAGGGTATACTAATAAACTGTGTACAAATGTTCCAGTGCCTAGCCCCATGCCAACAAATGACAACAAGATAGCTATATACACTATGCACTCTTCCTGATACCTCTCTCAAGTGTCATACTGTCATGGCTACTGATCAATGTTGCCAATAACCTTGCACACAGATATAAATCCAGTAGAAGAATCCCATTAGCACACTCACACAACACCTGTGCAAGGTACACCTTGTTAGTCATATATGTAACCTTGACATGTGCGAGTCCCCTCTACTCATGTATCTAAAGTTGTCACAGCTTGCCTCATAGCATTCCAGGTCAACAAATTAACAGGTATGTATGTGCTAAGTAGCTATAGGCCTCATGTAGATGAAAAGTGAGGGCAGACCTGTAAAGTATTGATTAGTACTGGTGTGAAAAATATAAGCCTATACAGTTGGTAATGGACTGTTTTTTTCTCAACTCACTCCTTATCTGCTTCAATGATTATTATTCATATACTATGGGTATGTTGTTCTCAAAACCTAATGTTGGAACATTTGACCTATTATTGTTCATATATTTAAATGGTTCGGTATTAACATACCTTGTTGAAATTCCATTGCTGGTGGCCTGTTGCTGTAAATGTTACTGGCATGCTTTTACAATTTTTTTTACAATAATGACTATTTCATTTATGCATGTGTACTGTTTGCCATGCAATTTCCCCAATTCTATTGTTCTGGGTTAATTGGAACACTCATGCATGCTGTTATAACTAATGTTGAAATGTTTTGTTCGTGATTAACCAATACACCTTGAAAAACCTTAACACCATAGCGCGTTTGGGTAGGCAGATCCCAACAGATCCGCCTGTCCCACCTCATCTGGCCAGCATATCTGGGACCCAACCTCAAACTGCCTCCTCTGCTGGTCCTGCACCACCCTTGTGTGGAACCACGTCAGGGGATGGGGTCCCCCCCCAGATGCTGGTGTGGAGAGGGTTCTGTCACCTGATACCAGTTCAGAGGTATGGATCATCCAGAGAGGCTTGGATGTATGCCTGTGCCAGATTGAGGGCAGACTGGCATACCTTGAGGGGCAGGCTGGCCCCATCATCCAGCCCCCAGCACAGCCACCTTCTGAGCCATTAAGGGGCAGTGGTGACTGCCCATGGGTTGGGACCTCAGTCCCACTATTTCCATCTGGGAGCACGTGGCCCTCTGATTACCACCCACCCTCCCCGTCCAAGGTATTTACCCCCTCATGTGTCATACACTGCCCCTGTCTGCTGTCTTGTCTGTCTGCAAAAGCACCCTCACCTAACCAACTTATCTCCCCAAATGTACCTACAAACCTTCCCCAACATCCCACTCTCACCTTAAAAAAAAGGGCCATCTGTTCCCTCAAAAATAATCTCATCTAATACATAGCTCTCTATTTCACCCCCATGTACACTGCCATGAATTAATCATCCCACCAAATAATCAATAAAGTTATGTCCCCCACAACCCTCCCTGTGGGATGTGAGGCTCCAAATTCCAAATTGTCCACATCATTCACAGCTGCTGATGGCCAAGAAATGGAGAATTATGGTCCTTTCCTACACCGGTGCTGCACATCCCTAGCTGCCTTTCATAATGTATTTCCCCCTGCTTGCCCCCATTTTACTACTATTTCCTATCACCCCTTTTTTCTTTTCTCTTTTTGGAATTAATGTGGGGTTAAGTGGGTGTAAGCACCACTAAGCAAAGCTAAGCATCTCTTGGTACCACAAAGCGTCATGCAAAACCCCATAAACCCACTTAAACCTGCTTAGAACTGCTTTAATCACTCTATCTTATTCAGCCATTATTCTGCCCAGTAACAAAATAATCATCATGGTCATTTAACATTAGTGGGAAAAAAAGTCATCACTGCCAAGTCTTGGACCCAGGACCCTGTGTACTCGAGTCAGAACAACATACCACTACACCAAATCTCCTGTGACAATTACTAATTATTTTGTAAATATATTATGCATTACAGTCATGTAACATTAGAGGGAAAAATGTCATTACTGGCAGGTCTTGAACCCAGGCCCCTGTGCACTAGAGTCAGAGCAATGCACCACTATGCCAAATCAGCTATGGGAGTTAGCACTGCTTTTGAGAACATATCATGCATCACAGTTATGTAGCAGTAGGGAAAAAAGACAAAGCTGCCATGTTTTGGACACAGGACCTTCTGAACTAGAGTCACAGCAACACAACACTATATCAAATCAGCTCTAGGGAATTAATGATGCATTTGTAAATATGTCATGCACTATGGAGATGTAACTTTAGTGAAAAAAATACATCAGTAACAAAGTTTGAACCCAGACCCATATGAACTACAGTCAGAACAACACACCAGTAAACCAACTGATGTGTGAAGTAGGACAACTGTTTTTACAAACATATACTAATTGCCAGTCACACACTACTCCTATATATACTGGCCCAAATCACAGTGTACTTGGGTCTCTGAAGCAGACACAGAACCAGTGCACAGACAAATAAATGCAGCTGGTGGGAGGCCTACAATATCTGGTAGAGCTGACAACTGCACAGACTGTTGCTGAATATCCAGAGTTGTGCCTCCATTCATGGCAGGGTCCTCATAAAACCTACTCTGTGTGCACACATACTGGCAAGGCAGTGCAGATTGGGGTTACAAGTCATGACAGACAGCCAGTGTCACATGTCATACCCATCAGAACACACATATCCACACTAATCCTGCATCACACACTGTATGCATGCACATATGTCTTACAAATACACCTGCCATATGAATGACTTGGTAGTTCCATCTGTTACAGTTCTAGCATCTGTCACATGTAGAAACCCACAGTCCTGGCCCACAGCCTGGTGTGTGGCATGACAACTACATGCATGTTAATACAACACAGGAATAATGGAGTCCTGCAATGTCCAGCAAAACTGGTTGCCCCTACTGCAGTCACTACCACCCACAGTAGCATGTTAAAGCCCTGCAGGGTGGGACACATTTCACAATCATGTGTCCCACACTCTCTGGATGGCACTATTATGTAACATATGCAACACAGATACATGCCTCATCTCCTGGACCGCTGTGGGTATCCTCAACCAGGCCATGCTGTGACACAACAGGTGACACTGCACCCTCACTGACAGTTACAGCTTGCTCTTCCCAATGTCTTCACAATCCCTAGTCTGACTCCTGGCCAGAATTCAGCAGCTGTGGCCTGCTACATGTGCGGTATGTCCAACTACCTGCTGCAGACCTAACATTGCTCCCAAACACCTAGAGCAGGGCATCCACACAACAGCCAAACATAAAGGGTTGAGGGGGAATGTTGAGGCTTTAAGGCACATGTCTCAGTCTGCCCCTATAAATATACACAGCTGATAGACCAGCATCAATTGTAGCGAAATGATCAGTCAGATAGAAAAGGATCTATGACACTCACATCTGCCTGTTTTCTTACTCACCACAACACACGTGTACAGAGTACACTGCTGCAAAATCTGAAAGTCTGTTAACAATGGCCAGACATACATACCTCTCAACTGATGTAATCTGAGTTAACCCAGCATTAATGCTAATTATTACTTTCAGACTTTTCTCATATATTGTATGTCTCTGTGTATCTGACAACATCGACTCATCTGCATTTGTCATGCTGCTGGAACAGGGCTCAGTGCTGAGCTTTCTTACTGGTTAGTTTGTTTAAATCAGTTTGCTTGTTTGCTACTGTTATATTTAAGTGTGAATCTGTTCTCCTGTGTTAAATTGACTTAAACAGAGTTGAAATATCTTTAGCATAGTCTGGTTACATGTTTTTCTGTATTCAGATCTGTTTGTGTGATTCCTGTGTTTCCTGATACACCATTTTGTGTTGGCCAGGGCCTGCCTGCACTTAATTGGAGTAAATGAACTGTTTGGAATTGGTCTGGCATAGGGTGTTGAGCTAAGAGCTCAGGGACAAGGATTGGTTGGTCAGTTCCAGTGTCTCTCATTTACCTTCGTTTTTGTTGTATTTAAAACCATTATCTGTGTGGGTTTGTGATTGTTTGCCTGTTGCACACCACTGCTGTGCTGCTTTAACCCTTTGCGAGGTATCTCAGTTGCATTTTTCCCTTACCAGCACTCCTGTGTGAGTAAGGTCCTCGCCTGCAGCTACTGTATTGATTTTATCCAGCCATACTCACACCTATAGGTACTCTCCTCATATAGTAACCACTTTGCTATCCCAGACCTCTGTTCCACAGATTCTGATAACCATGGACAGACAATTTGAGACAGTGTAGCAACTGCCTGATGTACACAGACAACCCTCTACTACTACCACTTAAGAACACAGTATGTGAGAGATGTAAACACATTAAGAAACTGGGGTCCTTGCTGTCTCAGTCAAAAGCCAGTACATGATTCACAGACCATGATGCTTTGCCACAGATGGTCTTCATCTGTCTCCCCTGGGCTTTAGGCTTCTGGCAAAGGCTCCTGCCACCCCCATAGTGCCTTTTTTAGCCAAAGTCATGACCACAATACTACCAACATGAACAATTAATATAAACTAAATTAAAGGTCATGCTGCTAAATGCTAGGAGTTTTAGTATGAAACTGCACTCATTGCAAGCATGCCTTGCCCTGGAGGATGCTGACATTTGTGCAGTCACTGGAACCTGATTCAAAGCTGTGGAGAGCATCCCAACCTTACCAGGTTACTCATCCTACCATACTTTCAGACACCAAATGGAGAGCTACAAAACCAAAGGAGGTGGAGTTCCAATATTTATCAAAGACATACACACCTCCAGGCTGGTCAAACAGTATGATGCACAGGAGAAACTGCAAGTGCAGTTAATTGTTGACAAACACATATTCTACAGACCTCCAACCATAACTCAGGACACTCACTCCACCTATCTGGACTTAGCTCAGTCCATCAAGATTCAACTCTCTACCCTGAACATGGGTGACCTTAACTACCCAACCATAGAGTGCAGGACCTATTCTAGCCTAAACATGAACGGTCAGAGATTCCACGACTTCCTCAATGGCAATGCATTGCATCAGCTGGTTGACACTCCTATGAGGTGAAAATATCTTGTACCTGGTCCTAACCAACATGAGTAGCCACTGTAGCACTCCTACAGTGTCATCTTCCTTGGTAACTCCAACCATAAAGCAATCACTTTTGAAGTCACCATCTCCCCTGAGCCCCCCCCCCCCCCCATCAGGGTCACAGAAAAAAAACATGTCTGAAGCTGACAACAATCTCCTCAGAGCAGGTATAAGGAGCTGCACAGCCACCGTCCCTTCAGTTGGAACAAGCACTAATGTCCAAGCCTACACCAGGAAAATATATGAGCACTTACATAGCTGTATGGACTCAGCAATACCTGACAGGACCAAATCATCTTCCTCAAGGAAGAATAAACCAATCTGGTGGACAGCAGCAATAAACAAAGTCTATCACAGAGGGAGGTAATTGCTGTCCATGGCCAAGAAGGAGCAGGTGCCAAGTTTGAAGCAATTTCTCCTTTGTTTGAACAAGCAAATAAGGTCATTGGTGAAATCCTGTAAGGCTAACTTCAAGTCCAAATTGGCCACATCCACCAAGGACAATCACAAGGCCTTCTTCACATATGTCCGTAATCTCAAAGGTGACAGCCAAATCTACTCTAAACTGGTGGTCAATAACACCACATACACAAACACCATAGATATAGCCAACCTGCTGGCAGACAGGTTCAGTGAAAACATCACCCCCTGTCCCCCCATCAGTACACCAGGACATCCCCAGCACCTGCCCTCACCCTTTATCACTCACCATAGAGCAGGTCCTTAATGCCGTCTAAGAGGCAGAAAATAAAGTCTCCATGGGACCCAATAACATCCCTGTCTGTATCCTACATGAACTCAGGCATGAGCTCTCAGCTCCATTAGACACCCTATCCAACCACAGCCTGAGCACCGGCTTCATCCCAGCTGCATGGAGGACAGCCACTGTCATCCCTCTACACAAAGGTGGAGCAACCACTGACCCAGGCAATTATAGGCCCATCAGCCTAACTAGCCTGATCTGCAAGGCCATGGAATGTGTTATTATGGACCTTATAAACAAGGACATTGGCAACCTCCAGACGCTGCACCACACACAGTTTAGTTTTGTCAAAGGGAGATCACGGCTGTTAAACGCAGTTGACTTCTTCAAAACAGTCACCAAAGCCACGGACAAGGGGAAGATGGTGTACAGTGCCTACCTTGACATAGCTAAAGGGTTTGACACTATTCCACACTTGGGCATATTACATAAACCCTCCCAGCTAGGTATCAGCCCATATGTTACCAGATAGGTAGCTAACTGGCTCACTGATAGAACCCACTCAGTCAAAGCAGAGGAAGCCACCTCTAGTGATAGACCCATAATGAGCAGTGTACCCCAAGGATCAGTCTTGGGGCATCTACTGTTTGGCATATATTTGTCTGAGGTATAAGCCACAACCACTATTCTGTGGCTGACCAAGTGTGCAGATGACTGCAAGCTGGGTGCTGTCTTAAATTCCCTGAGTGATGTGAACATCCTCCATGTGGGCCTTAACCAAACTGACTGGTGCCAGAAGCATGGCCTCAAAATGAATGCCGAGAAATGCATCATTATCCCCTTTGGGGAAATTGTCATCCCCACTACTTATGACATTAATGACAATGTACTAAGCATGCAATCAGTCATGAGGGACATGGGCACCCAGGTTGATAACAACCTGACTTTTGACCACCACGTTGCCGCTGTTGAACAGAAAGCTGTCTACATGGCCCACCTCATAAATTAGGGTATGTCATCCAGGAACAAGGAGGTCATAACATCCCTGTACTCCTGCATTATCAGACCCATTACTGAGTACAATGCCCCCTTTGGCATGGACCTTGCCATGCACATGCAGCAGCTGGAGAGACCACAGAGGTTCCTGACCAGAAAAATCCAGGGTCTCAAACACTTATCCTGTACAGATAGGCTAAAAGCCCTGTCCCTCTACTCAGTCTCATACAGACTGCTCAGAGGTGACCTATGTCAGGCATACAAGACCATGTCCGACCAGCCTTGATTGAGTTGCTGTATATCCAAAAGTCAAACTAAACTCTCACAACCTGCACACAAGGCCTTAACCTGGTCTGTGACATGACTAGAACTTGTTTGTGGGATAGATTTGTCCCAAAGACTCAGCCATCTGTGGAATAGAGTCTCTCTCCATGTCATGCAGAGTACCTCTCTAGGCTTCTTTAAGAGGAACCTGGATGACTGGATGGGAAACAGAACATACACCCCTGGGATCCCACCTGTGTCCCCTGCTGGACAGGAGAAACAAGTGCTGACTTTGAAAGAACATGGGCAAAATTCTTGGCTAGGCCTACAAGGGCCTCTGGCCCAATAGCCTGGTATCATCCTATAAACCTATGAACCTATTACCATAGATGTTTGCAGTAATTATTTCCGACTGTCCTGCAAACTTTAGTAAATTGTATGTATTTTAATTCTAAGTATTTATCTAATGTGTATAGTGGAATGCATTGTCACTTTAAAATTTTGCACTTGCACCTTGGGAATTTATTAATTGATTTTCAATTATGTAATTAAGTATGGTATAAAATATGTGCTATGTGGTGTATTAATTATTCCTCAAAGGCGTGAGCCGAGGTACCGGATGCACCAGTAAAGAATATCATTTACTTCTTTGTGTTCCTGTGTGTTCTTTGGTTTGAGAAGGTGTTCGTGTTTTTTGTCCTGCATTGTTGACTGAAATTATTCCCTGTGAGTCTGAATTCTGAAGTTACTGTATTGAGTGAGCATTGTTTTGTTCCTTTATTAGAATATGAACTTGTATAGAATCTCCCCACGTGCACTGCAATCTAACTCTCCACTAAACTACCAGACAGTCAAAGGAAACAAAATGACTGCTGACTTGTGCTTCAAAATTTTGAAGGTAGTTTGGTGGAGAGATAGATTGCAGTGCATGTGGGGAGATTCTATATGAGTTCATATTCTTGTTTTGTAGTAATCGATAAATCTGTGATTTGTTCCTTTATTAGTTATTATTAAATTAGGTAAACCATGTAGTTGTGTCTGGTCTGTATAGAACTAAGTAAGTTCTTAGAGTAGTTGCATCTGTATTCGGTGACACTATATAGCCCACTCCAATAGGCTCGGTGTTGGTCACACTTACCATTTGGCTAATAGGCATATCACACAGTAGGATTCGTCACCCTTTGGTAAGTGCCTTACAGTAGCTGATAAAGAGCTGGATTGTAGCAGTTGGAACTACCTTTAAGTCTGGAACAAAAGGAGCCATAGCTGGTAAACCTGTACCAACCTTTCCCAGGTATGTGTGTGTGTGTGTGTGTGTGTGTGTGTTTGTGATTCATAAATCAAATTTTAAAGTGTGTGTCAGCTACTTGGACACGGACACAAAGCACAGGTTGGACAGAGAGGGTGATGGATGTTGTGGCTTGGGCACCCTAATGAGATGTTAAATATATAGCTGGCCAGTGGGGAGTCTTATTCGGGATCTGGACAGACAGGAAGAAACCAGCCCCAGACTGACTGTGATCTCTGTGTGCTCTGAAGGGTAAGTGTACTTTACTGTGTGTGTATTTGTCATCCTCTTATTGTGTACATCCCTCACTGGTGGCAATAGTGAGGATTGAGGTTCCTTGATTACTGGGCCAGTGCAGGGGCATCACGCTGACAGTACGTAGTGGTGGATACAGCTGGCATATCACATCATGTGCATCCTTGAACCCGTCTCAGTCTGCCAATGTCATACAGGATTATTTCACAGATTTTTCAGGTCTCCCTGACCATTCCTGGCATATTCTGGCTAGGTCAGTGTGTACCCCACACCTGTATCTGATTTCCTGACACCTATGGCTAGCATACCTGGTGAGCCCCTGCAGCAGGACAGGAGGTTATAGGTACTAATAGTGGGGGGATGCTGGCTCTGGCTCATCAGCAGTTCCTACATACTGAGCATGCAGTGTAAGGGAATGGATACAGTACCAGATATTCATGTACAATCACCATGTCCCCAGGAGTCTGGCATGTCACAAGCACATTCCCCAAACTCTGTGGACAACCATTATGTATTGTCCACCTGGTGTATGGGAATACACACTTGTCTGGCAGGGGGGGTCTACATCTATCAGGCACATGTACCCATTTTGCAAATATCTGGGTACTGCAGATGTCAGACACCTATGAGGAGGTTATCCTACACCACATATCCACCACTCTCTGTTATTGTGTACCCCAGATGTTCGTGGAATGTCCACATGCACCTGTAGTAGTACTCACCTATTTGTTGGATGTAGGCTGGATCACATGGTACTGTAACACTGCCCATAGTGGACACCCAGCAGTTGATGGCAGTGATGAATGTGGACAAATAGCAACACAGTCTGTCACAGCGGTCAGGCCATTTCTGGTAGTCATAGTACCATACTAAGAACAAACCATGATAACCATCATGAAGAGTGAAATAGTTTTAATATCCAAAAAAGCCGCAAAGCTTTCAGGTATAAGATACACTTCCTCAGTGCTGTGGAAGGGTATCTTATACTTGAAAACTTTGCATCTTTTTTGGATATTAAAACTGTTTCACTCTTCACGTTGGTATCAGTGGTTTGTTCTTGGTATTTCATGTATTTTTTCCACTAAGCCTTCACTCCAATTGTGTTTTAGTCCTAGTACCATCCCAGATTACCAGGCTAGGGATCCTAAGCAGCTATATGGCTAGCCACATGTCAGCCCATGTGTATGCCAGGCAGCAGCTGATGTCCCCATCAAACAGGCACACAGGTGGTATCCCAAGGGTGTATGTGCTGTTAACTATCCATCTGACCAGGTTATGCCTGCGAAGGTTTAGGTAGCTACCCTGCCTGATGTGGATGAGGTGCCCATTCCACTGTAGGGTGATTGTGTGTGACACACGTGAGCTGCCAACAAGGCCAGTCCAGGTCATTCATCAGGTTGAGGGTGTGTGTGTGTGTGCTTGTGTGCGTGTGCGTGTGTGCATGTGTGGTGTGTGTGTGTGTGTGTGTGTGTGTGTGTGTGTGTGTGTGTGTGTGTGTGTGTGTGTGTGTGTGTTAACACAGTGGAGCATGACTTATACTCATGCAGCAGTCCCAGCAATGTAGAGTCCATGATTGCCTTGCATACCACAGTGAGGTCACTCCTGAGGAGTATGTATGACACCACATAGAGGGTTGATATTATAGCCTATAGGTGTATGGTAGATGTTTGATGGCCTGGTATTCCCTATTGGAAAACCTCTATGATGTCCCAAGCTACTGCATGTGCTGTGTGATGTGAATGATGAATGGAGGATTATGTACATTAATGGTCCTCATTGGGGGGAACATGAAACATCAGGGGAATAATGCATGCTGTAATGCCAGTATGTTAACAATACCCACGCACATACTGTACTGATAGATGGCAGGGTATGATGTGGGTGTTAGCGGTGGACAGTGCTAGCAAATGTGGATGTGCAGGGTCTGTAGATGATGGTGGCTAATATATGCGGTCCTGTGATGTGTTCCCCTGTTCATTTCTTTCAGGTGGGATGTACTGCAGATACAACCTGCCCTTCACAGACGCCAAGACTGCTGCAATCATCGATGGCCTCAGAATCCATCACAGGGTAATGTTGGGAAGGAGCTGGCAAAACCTGCAGGTATATACTGCCCTGTAAGTGGAACTGGTAGTGACAGTCAACAATGTGGGACACTGGGACAGGACCTACAAACAGGTCTGACACCATGCCACAGACCTGATACACAATACACAGCAAAGGGCTGCAGCTGTGGCCAGGGACCGTGCTGGCACAGGTGGAGGGCCTGCTACACAAGCACCACTCACAGCCACTGAGGAGTTCCGCGCAAACCTTGGTGCAGTCACTGCCTCCCAGAAAACCATCACTACATATGTCGTGGAGGTGGGTGGCACAGAGTCAACAGCCGAGGAGAATGTAGGTAAGGCCCCAGTGGGAATCACATCAATACTGTAGCATTCATAGTGGCAGCCTTTGCATACCTGGATGCATATGTCAAGTCAAACTGCATTTGCAGGTGGGGTTTTGTTATGCACACGAGTGCACACCTATTGTGAATGTCAGCAATTTGGATAGTATTACAGCTTGTACTGTACATGTTCATGATTGTACACATTATCCTGTACCAATGCCACATGTGTGTGCACTGACAATACCTCTTACCCACAGTTACATAGGTCCCTCCGGTGTGGCTCGGGAACAGCAACCTGAAGCCGGTGAGTTGGAACTGTCTTGTTGTGGCTCACGATTACTGTAGGCATGCTGAGGTCATCCAGTTTTCCATGCGCACAACTGTTATGCTTAGCCATATTGCAATATGTGCATGTTCACATGTGATGGGGTTAACTGCGGTGCATCACATTGTCATCATGGGAGCCTATTCACAGGAGCTGTAACATATTTGCACATACTGTTATATAGCTGTTGCCACTGTGCTATACAGGGGTACATTAGTATCATGTACACAGGTGCACTGTGTGTTAGGTGAAGGTCCATCACATACTGCCACTCCTCAAATATCTCACAAGTGTATAGTAATAGCAACATTAACTGGACGTAGCTGCACTGCATGTTGTTGAGGGCCTGTCCAGAGTGTATCTGCTGTGGTCTGAATATGTGTCGTGCATGTCATCATTCAGAAAGTGTGGTCTGTATAATTTCTTTGTGCCACCTCATGTGTGTGTGTGTGTGTGTGTGTGTGTGTGTGTGTGTGTGTGTGTATCAGCAAACATTATAGTGCAGCTAATAATTTACATATGTTGTCTTCCCCTCACTGGTGAACATGGGGGTTGGGTTATCTCACCCTCACAACCTGATGTCAGTGTCTTATTGGGACTCTGATGATGATGGTGGTCATAGTGGGGCACAGGTGGGGTTGATGGGGGCTGAATCTGTACCATTGGTTGACATCCCATTTCCACCAACAATGTCCAAGCACACAGTCAGTATTCCCACACATACCCAGTCCCCAGCAGCCACAGATATTGGACAGTCAGAGGGTGGTTGCATACAACAGGCTAGTGTGGTGACTATGGCATCTGTGAGTGTAGACACAGCCATAGCCATAGAGCTGCTGAGGTCCCACACAGGCAGATTGACAGGGGTGCTCGAAGGAGGTCTGCTGCCCATCCAGCCCCTGTCAGAGGTGTCAGAGCAGGTGTCACCCAGCACATGTTTCGGTCCATCATGGTGACACAGGCACATTCTGAATGCTACACCAGACAGATGCTCAGGGTCATGAATGCAACACTTCCTGCCATGTGTGACCAACTCCATGACATTGGCAATGCCATACATCATTTTTCTGATGTCCTGGATACACAGTGGAGTGAGACATTGTCAGTGCTCAACCATGCAATGTCTGTGCTTGACCATGTGGTGGGAGTAGGGCATTGGACACATGGCCGTAGGTCAGCAACAAGATCAGCTGAAAGCCCATGTGTCCATCCGCATTCACACTCCCGTAGTGGCAGTACAACCAGCACTACTGAAGGGAGGGTGCTGTCTACACCATAACATAGCAGGCCATGGGCATGTGGTCCTGGCTGATCTCGTCAGGGACATGAATCCAGCAGACAGCAGTCACCATCAGGGAGTAGTACCACATCTGGCCTTGTGCCTGGTTATGCCAGTGACACTCCTGGCAGAACCAGTTCCCATGTCTGTGGCCGGAGACTGTGAACTGTACATCCTGCCATATATGGTCCACAGCTGTCCAACATTCCCCCATGTAGGGCAACCACATGGCTTGACTGTATGCATGCAGACACTCACACATCACTATCACAGGCACATCACCAGACACACACAACTCAGTTGAAGTTGAACATCACCCCTCCAGAACACACACACATGCACACACACACACACACACACACACACACACACACACACACACACACACACACACACACACACACACACACACACACACACACACACACACACACACACACACACACACACACACAATGTCAACTGTATGGCCCAGCCTAGGCCTCTGGCAAACCCATACCACACCCTGTGTATGTGATGATACCTGTGCCACATCCCTGTTATCCCTACCATAGATGCAGGGACATCCTAATATGGGTCTGATGCACAGGGCGAATATAATACAATGTAATAATGTTAGACTGTGTAAGGTGCTGACTACTGGCAATTGTCATGGGTACACATCGAATTGTATGTACCTTTCTGCCATGATGCATTATTGCTGTTAGTACAGCTGACTGTTGTCTCACATACCGTATTCTGTTTGTGTTCCAGGTGTCTGTGTGTGTACAGCCTGTGGGGCTGCTGACATTACCGAAGCTGAGTACGGCAGTGTGGAAACACAGTGACCTTTTCTTCACCAAGGTATGGCTTTATATGTACATGTTTACCGGATGTGTATGAGTACAACAGTGTGTGAGGGACAATGAGGGTAGATAGTGTGACATTGCATACATACTCTTGACACAGCATGATAGCCTTCATACATGTCACCTGGGTGTTCTGTAGGACCACAGGTTCATAGATACAGAGAAGGTTACCACAGTACTGGCCATGGGTCCCTCACAAGCCTAACCATTACTTTATCCCCAACAGAATCACCCATCAACACCTGTTGCCCCTGCCATTGCTGGACACTGGTTGAACTCCAGCGACAGATGTTTTTTCTTTACCATCCACTCAACCTTGATGCAGTTGATGAGGGTAGGCATGATACTGTGTTTGACATGTTTGGGGAGTGTATTACTGACACAGGGCAGCCTCTGGTAGCCAAACCTGACTCTCCAGAATGTGTGTCTGCTATCTCATATGCAAGTCAGGCCTCTCGTGCTGGTAATGCACATGGAGTCATACTCTTGTACATGTGGCAGCTGTTGAAGGGCTGAGCACAGCATTACCATCTTGGCATGCCACAGACACCTGTGGACAACCTGACTAGTAACCAGTGGGTAAGTACTGATTACAAGCTGTCTGCAGGAAACAGCTGCTGAGGGCCATGGCTGACCTTTGTGGGTGTTAACATAGCCTTTACAGATTCTGCAGATGTCTGCATAGGTGCATAGCAGACTGTCCATGCAGCTAATGTGTTTAACTGATTGAGGACTATTCAGGGGCAATGTCCAGCTTTTGGCTGGAAGTGGTCCCTTTACATATGTGGTGAACCACATGCAAGCAATTCCTGATGATTGCCAATACTTGTTGCCTGAATGCAACTATTTTGCCATCCTTGGTACCCAGGTCTGTCATCGCAGTCTGTGTGTTTATTGGGTTGGTACTGATGTGGGAAATACTGGGGACATGACCTTGCTGTATGGCATGCTGACACTGTTGTCTGCATTCAGCTTGAGGCTAGGACCTTGACAGCATTCCATACTCACTGTATGGGCCATTGCAGCATGTTAACAGCAGTTTGTGGCTCAATAACAGACTACAAAATACTTACAGTTCACACAGCCTTAGGCTGTACCTATGTATGTGGGTGGTGCCAGTTAGCATTCATGCCTATATATATGTGGGCTATGGGGGCACAAGGTAGTCACAGGGCCTTCACATGTCTACATATTGCACACACATAGGCAATACAGAATGTGTTTGTGACATAATCAAATGTGGAGTGTGGGGCATGACCTGTAGTAATGTGACAGTTGGCAGGACACACCATGCCCACGGTAAGTGCAACACACAGGACTTCCTCTGGTTTGCTACTATAATACCTTATTTGTGTGACATTACCTTAGCTTACACTATTTGTCATAACATTAAGGTGCTTCGGATGTGCACTAACTGCTCTATGCAATCAGTACAGAACTGTATGACATTTTTGTTGTCCTACCCTCTTGGGACCTCTTTACTGTTTCAGTTGTTGTCACAGGTCACACCTTGCCAAACATAGACTGCAACCTGCAGGGTGGTACAGATGATGGCCATACCTGTGACCTCTGCATATGTCTGCTGATTGTCCTGATGTTTGACACATACTTTCTTTCCATCTGTCATAAATTGTGTTTTTTCCGGCAAACTGTAGGAAAATCATGACAGAATAACATTGCAGATTGATGATGGATATTGCCATGTAGCAATACATACCCTTTGGAATCTGCATTCAAATGCACAACCTGTTCTGGTATCTACTTTCCATGCGTGTCATGGCAATATGTGAAGTTTGTGCTCGATGTTTGGTGTTTGCCTTAGTTTTCCATATGGCTTTAACCAGATGTCTTTTCTTTGAGAGGTATGCTGGTGGTAGTAACACTGATAGACTGCTGCAAGGGGATGCACACACACACACACACACACACACACACACACACACACACACACACACACACACACACACACACACACACACACACACACACACACACGCTCACACACACACTCACAGACACACACAAACACACACACACACACACACATACTCGTGACCTGCCTTTACTGACAGCAGAACCTCTACCTGCCTAATTTTACAAATGATAGTGGTATATATATATATATATATATATATATATATATATATATATATATATATATAAAACACAACCACCACAGAGCTACTATAGCATTGCAGTGTCTGCCACTACTATTCATGTAGGTGACAATTGCAGGGGCTGTTTGGATTGACAATGGTGAGTTCACAGGCCCTTAACATGGTAGAGCCATCTGAAGCACAGACACACTGTTGCATGGGGACATGCATTGAAATACACATGCAGACAGAGTTGACATTTTTCCTATTAGATGACCTACCTATCTAGTTATGTGCAATACAGACTAATATGACTATTGCATGCACCACAGTGCCTTTTTGTTAGAAAATGTGTGACTGTCCTTGTAAGGCGCATGACATCAACAGGCTCTTTAAACTAATGTCATGGGGAGGGTGGTCAACAGGCCATAAAATGGTATAACCAACACACACAACAGCCACAGAGGATATGCTTTACACATACAGTAGTATAGTTGGCTGTACTGAGATTTAAACACCTATCTATCTACTTGTATATACTATAGTGCTGCCTACTTTCATACCTACCATCCAAAGGTACTTCTAATGGGAATTACATCAACAGGCCTTGTAAAGTAGGGCAATGGGAAGTGTACTGGGTGGAACAGGCCTCACAATGGTATAACCAACACACATACAATATGATTCTCACCCACACACACACAGTATCACAGTTGCCAGTATTGAGATTAGAATCCCTACCTATCTAGTTATTTGCACTATAGTGTTATGTAGTTATTGCATGTGCCATGGAGCTTATAGGGCTGAAGAGTGTCCAAAGGTACTTCTAAGGTGAATGACATTAGCAGATCTTGTAAAGTAAGGCAATGAGAAGTGTACTGGGTGGGAAAGGCCTCAAAATACTTTAATCTACAAACACAAACAGGATATGGTTCTCACCCACACACACACACACACACACAGTTGTCAGTATTGAGATTAGAACCCCTACCTATCTAGTTATATGTACTATAGTGTTACACAGTTATTGTATGCGCCATGGAGCTTATAGGGCTGAAGAGTGTCCAAAGGTCCTTCTAAGGTGAATGACATCAACAGATCTTGTAAAATAGGGCAATGGGAAGTGTACTGGGTGGGAAAGGCCTCAAAACACTTTAACCTACAAATACAAACAGGATATGGTTCTCACCCACGCACACACACACACACACACACACACAGCTGCCAGTATTGAGATTAGAACCCCTACCTATCTAGTTATTTGGACTACATTGTTACACAGCTATCGCATGTGCCACGGAGCTTATAGGGCTAAAGAGTGTCCAAAGGTATTTCTAGGTAAATGACATCAGCAGATCTTGTAAAGTAATGCAATGGGAAGTGTACTGGGTGGAAAAGGCCTCAAAATACTTTAAATTATAAACACACACACACACACACACACACACACACACACACACACACACACACACACACACACACACACACACAAAGGTGGGTGATGTCAGATTACAACCCTACCTCACTACTATTACACAATGAAGCTCACCTTCATGCTGGCACATGCCACTGGTTACAATTGGTATGCAATTGTCTGCAGCAGGACATCACTCTATGTCTTTCAGGCTGTCTCTGTCTATGACTCACACTCTGTGTCTCCGTCTCTCTCTCTCTCTCTCTTTCTCCCTCTCTCTATCACTGTCTGTCTCTCGCTTCCCCATGTCTATGTGTGTATATGCTTGAAATATTTTTATATGTTGCCCATATATATATGCCTGTGTATCACACTCAACAGATGCAGATATAGCACATATGGGCTACCTACAGATAGCTGAGGGTAATCCTGTGTGATGGGTGTGGGTAGAGACAGTTAAGGTGTACTTAGCTGTCTGTATGCAAAGACATGTATGCACAATACAGCTGTATAGTCTGATGTGGGTTTAGACATGGGCTGTCTAAGTGTAGGGGCATGCCCATTATGACCTTCTATAGTAAGAGTGGGAGTCCATTCCAGAGATAGCTGTACTCCGGTCCAGGGTTTTCTGTTCTACAGCCACACCTCTCAAACTGTTAGTGCAAGAAATCTGGGCTCACCTGCCAAAATGGGGGGACAATGAGCCAAACATAGGGTGATATTTTAAATATTGCTCTTATAAACTTAGAAAGTTGCTGGAGTAACAGGGTTTGTTGTAGCAGACATTTTCTGACATATATGACGTCTGACACTGAAATGTATGTCATTACTTACCGACATAAATCCTCAGATCATCACAGTGATTTACCAAAGAAATACAAGATTTATGATGAAAAGACCAAAATTATGAGCCAAAATATAGACATTCTTGCCAAATCCGGTCAGTTGAGAGTGTGACTATAGACAATTGGCTGATAAAACTGTGTAAACACACCAGCAACTCAGTGATATACTGGCTGGGGATCTCCTGGTTGTGTGGTATCCTTTTTAAATGAAAAATCATATCCTGGTGTGGGTACAGAGTGCATTGAACTGAGCAGAGATTTCCATAAAATGTGTGGTATATTCCACATAGCGCTGTAATTCCCTGGTATGTCAGTGGCAGAGCAGTATAGAGTAATGGGGTTCATATTAGAATGATGAAAACGCATTTTGTCTAATGTGTTTTCGTCGACACATGTAGGACGAACAGTCAAAACAGCAAAGCGGCTGTTCAGCGAATTCTTTCCCTGGGAAAGAAGTCACTTGACCACTTTGTTGCTTTGCCTGTTCTGAAGTTTAGTGTAGTCCCTTGTCCAGTATAGCTCCAGAGCATGATTGTGCAACAGTTACTGACCTTAGGGTTAGGCTACGAGTTAAGGTAAGTGTGTATGCATGAAAGTGTTTACTGCTTTTTATTTTGCGTTAGATGTATAGTTGAGTTACGTGTGTGTGTTTTTAGCTGTTTACTTTTGTTTTGGGGGGTAGGATTAGGGTTAAGTAAGTGTGTTTGGAACTGTTTATGTAAATGTGTGAGAGTTACTGACCTTAGGGTTAGGGTGCGGGTTAAGGTAAGTGCATATGTTTTAAAATGTTTACTGGGGTTTTTTTTGTTAGATGTATGGTTGGGTTACGTGCCTATGTGTATTTAGTTGTTTACTGGTTTTTGGGGGGGATATAATTAGGGTTAGGGTATGTATGTATGTGTTTGGAAGTGTTTAATGTTTTTTTGGGGGGTTGGAACAGCGATTTCTTTCCCTAGGAAAGAAATTGCTGTTCTGTGGTTTCGACATTTTCAGCGTTCACTGAATATGTGTTGATGTAACAACATTCGCTGTTTTCAGCATTCGGTGTTATAATATGAACCTGAGTAATGTGGTGACCCACTGACAGACATTTGTTTATGGGTTCATAGGTTCATATGAGTTTGTTAGGCTACTGGCCCTGATGCCCTTATAACCCTAGCAGACGAGAGTGTAGCCCATGTTAAGACATGTCAGCACCCAGAGCTCCTGTCCAGCTGGGACACAGATGAAATCACAGGACTGTATTTTCTGTTTCCCATGCAGTTATCCAGGGTGCACGTCACAAGAGGGTATTGAGGTACTCAGCGTGATGTGGACAGGGAGTGTATTCCACAGATGGGGGAGTCTGAGGGACACATATCTATCACACCAACAAGTCCTATTGATATCACAGACCAGGTTGATGCTGCGCCTACAAATTGATCGAGTGGGGCTTGACTTCCAGATGTGCAGCAGTCCCATCAAGGCAGGGTCTGGATTGCTTTGTACGGCACCTCTGTGGAGTCTGTATGGAACTGAGTAGAGGGACAGTGCTTTGAGCCTGTCTGTGTAGGGTAGGTGAGTGAGGGCCTGGATTCTCCCAGTGAGGAACCTCTGTGGTCTCTTCAGCTGCTGCATGTGCTTTGTGAGGTTCATGCCAAAGGGGGAGTGGTACACAATAATTGGCCTTATAAGGGTAGGATAAATGAATCTTATGACCTCTTTGTCTCTGGATGAGATAGCCTTACTTTTGAGTTGGCCCATCTAGAAAGCTTTCCATACAATGGAAGCAACATGGTGCTCAGAAGTCAGGTTGCTATCAACCTGGGTGGCCAAATGCCTCACTACTGATTGTGTATGTAGGACATTGTTGTTAATGTGATAATATGTTGAGGCCATGTTTCTGGCAGCAGTCAATTTTTTTGGTGAGACCCTTTTGGAGGACGTCCAAATGACTTTGGGAATTGATGACTGTTCTCAACTTGCAGTCATCTGCAAACTTGGTCAGCCATAGGACAGTGTTTTTGCCCTGCACCTCAGGGAAGTATATCCCATATAACAGAGGCTCCAAGACTGATCCCTGGGATATGCTGCTCATTACAGGTGTACTGCTTGATTTGGCTACCCCGATTATGCTTATGTGGGTTCCATCAATGAGCCAGTTTGCTACCCATCTGGTAACATATGTATTGATGCCTAGTTGACAGAGTTTATCTACTATGGCCAAGTGGGGAATAGTGTGTAAGGCTTTGGCCAAGTCAAGGTGGGAGGTGTGCACCATCTTTCCCTCATCCCTGCCTTTGGTGGCTGTCTCAGGAAAGTCAACCAGATTTAACAGACATACCTCCCTTTGCCAAAGGCAGACTGTGTAAGGTTGAGTAATTAGAGTTTGCCAATGTCCCTGTTAATGAGGTCCATGATAATCCATCACATGGCCTTGTAGCTCATGATAGTTAGGATGATGGGTCTTTAATTTCCTTAATCGGTGAACACTCCACCTTTGTGTAAAGGGATGACAGTGGCTGTCCTCCACTCTGCTGGGACAAAGCCGGTACTCAGGCTTTGGTTGACTAGGGTTCATAGGTAGGTACTAGGCTATCGGCCCTGGGGCCTATACAAGCCCAGCCAAAAAGGTACCCTGGCTTTTGCCACCCAAGAAAATTATTTTCCTGTGCCACTGTTGAGCAGAGCCACAGAGGTGATTCCCCGGGGTGAATTTCGAATTTCCCATCCAATCATCAAGATTTTTCTTGAAGAGTGCTAATGAGGAGCTTTGTTTGATATAGATAGGTAATTTATTCCAGAGTATGGGAAGTCTCTGGGACAGGAATCTATCCCTCCGGCATGTTCTGTTTATTGTGGTGACAAGGTTTAGGTCCCTAGAGCATGTAGCTCGGAGGGATTGGGATTTCTTTAAGTGGAGCATGTCCAACAGCTCTGGGTTTGAAATAGCTTTATATGTTAGGCAGAGATCAACTCTAAGTAGGCAATATGCAATGGAGTAAAGCTGGAGATTTTTGAGACGGTCTGCGTAGGGCATCTATTTGAGGCCGGTAATCCTCTTTGTGAGGTATTTCTGTGGCCTTTCCAGTTTTTGTAGATACATACCAAAAGTACATACCAAAAGGGGCATTGTACTCTATAATGGGTCTAATGAGTGATGTGTAGAGGGGAACAATGACCTCTTTTTTTCTGGATGAGAAACCTTTTGTGATGAGGTGTGCCATGTAGAAGGATTTCCTGACTACTGTGGCGATGTGATTATCAAAGGAGAGACTACTGTCCACCTGTGTCCCAAGGTCCTTTATCACACTTTTGGTGTTAAGTGTACTACCGCCTATGTTGTAGTTCATGGGTGCAGAGTTTTTGCCAAAGGGGATGACAATGCACTTTTTGGCACTGAGCTTGAGGCCATGGCTTTGACACCAGGCATCTGTCTCAGTTAGGCCCTTTTGTAGGATGTTCACATTATTAGGAGTTTTGACTATGGCTCCTAGTTTGCAGTCATCTGCGAACTTCATTAGCCAAAGACCTTCTGTGTTAGCCTGTACTTCAGAGAAGTAGATACCAAACAGGAGAGGACCCAGGACTGAACCCTGCATACTCCACTTGTCACTGGTCTGAAGTCGGATTTGGTGTCTGCTACTTTCACAGTGTGGGTTCTGTCAGTGAGCCAGTTGGCAACCCATCTTGTGACATAGAGATTTATACCTAGTTTAGTGAGTTTATCTATAATTCCAGAGTGGGGGATGGTGTTGAAAGCCTTGGCAAGATCTAGATAGGCTGTGTGAACCACCTTACCCTTGTCTACGGCTTTGGTGACTGCTTCAATGAAGTCTATCAGGTTTAGGAGACATGATCTGCCTTTTACAAATCTGAACTGGGTGGGGTCCAGAGTTTGGAGATTACCAATATCTTTGTTTATAAGTTCCATGATGATACGTTCCATGGCCTTGCAGACCAGGCTTGTCAGGCTAATGGGGCGGTACTTCCCGGGTTCCAAGTTGGCTCCCCCCTTGTGGAGTGGGATAACCGTTGCTGTGCGCCATTCAGCAGGCACAAAGCCTGAGGTGAGGCTATGATTGAACATGGTACTTAGGTGGGGTGCCAGTTCGTTCTGTAGTTCATGTAGAATGCAGCCTGGGATGTTGTCTAGTCCCATGGATTCTGTGTTCTTGGCTTTGCAGAGTGTGGTTTTTACCTGTGCAGCCGTGATTACAGGAACCTTGCATTCTTCCGGTATAGAGATGGGCTCTTTAGGGGGTGAGAGGGGGGTAAAGTTAGCACTGAACCTATCTGCCTGGATTTTAGCAATATCAGTTGAGTCTGTATATTTAGTGCCATTGTGCTGTAACTCAGAGCAGATCTGAGTGTTGCCATTGAGATTCTTGACATAGCTATAGAATGCTTTATGGTTGTCTTTAGAATCAGTGGCAATTTTATTTTCATAACTAGCTTTGGAGTATTTTATCAGGGATCTCAGCTTCTTACTGAGGCTGACCAGGGAGCTCCTCTACTCGTGGGATTTTACTCTCTTTTGCAACAGTTTCTTCCTTCTGTTGTACAGTTTGTTTATGGCAGGGGACCACCAGATTGGCTTCCTTTTTTTAGAGGATAGCATCTTGGTTCTGTTTGGGATAGCACGATCCATGCACTCATGTAAGTGCTAATAAAGTGCATTGGTGTGGGATTCAGTAGTTGTAACTGTATTGTCAATCTGCATGGGTGTCATGAAGTTCACTACTTCTGTCTTAAGAAGCATGAAGATGGCTTTGGAGAAACTTTTTACCATGGTTTCCTTAATGGGGGGTGGGGGCAGGATGTGGATATCTAGGGTAATTAGCTTATGGTCAGATCGGACCAATGAGGCGTTGACTTCAGGTGTGGAACACCGGTCACTCATGTTGGTAATGACTAGATCTAGGATATTGTTGCCCCTGGTGGGGGTGTGGATAAGTTGATCCATGGCATTGGAGTTTATGAATTCCAGAAAGCGTTGAGCGAAGGAGTTGGTACATGAGTAGTTTTCCCAGTTAATGGTGGGGTAGTTAAAATTGCCCATTATTAGGGTGTTTGGTTGAACCCTAATATTTTCCAGTACATAAAGAAAAGAGGAGTGGGAATCTTGGGGCATGGTGGGTGATCTGTAGCAAGCTATAATTTGGATTGCAGTTTTGCCCAGAGTTAGATGCACTTGGATAACCTCGGCTGCATTATGTTGAGCAACTAACCTGGAGGTGTGGATATCCTTAATGAATATGGACACACCTCCGCCTTTGGTGTTCCGGTCCAGGTTACATGGCCGAAAAGTGTGTTATGAGTTATAGCCTGGTAGTGCAGGGGTGATCTCTGGAACTTTGAACCAGGTCTCAGTTACTGCACAGATATCAATGTTCTCCATTTTAAGGAGTGCCTCGAGTGAGTGCATTTTGAGATTTAGACTTCTAGCATTGAGTAGCATCACCCTCAGTTTTTGCTTGCCTGTTCCTGTTACAGTGGTGAATTTGTCATTTGAACCTTGACTAAAAAAGGCACTATGGGGCAGCAAGAACCTTAGCCAGTATCCGGAATCCCAGGCGTGACAGGTGCAGGCTATCTCTGGCAAAGCATCGTGGTCTGTCTACCATGTCATCCCAGGCAGACAGATACTGGATCCATTTAGAATGGCACCAGAAGCTTAGCCAATTTTTGAAGTCAATCATTTTGTCCTTGTACCGCGGCATCATTCTGGGTGATGGCAGAATGCTACTCAGGGCTAGGGTCATACCTCCTTGGGCTACAAGATCGGAGAGCTCTTCCATATCTCTTCATGTAGTCCAGGGAGGTATGTCTCAGGTTGTTCACACCAACATGGACAATGACAGAGTCATATTTGTACTTGTTGTGGAATGACCTGAGTGCATGGGTTTTGTGGCGGATCCTGGCACCCGACAGGCAGCTGACAGTAACCTTCTCCTTGTTTAGCCTGGTGAGTGGGACATCAGTGTGCCTGACTATAGAGTCACCTATGACTAGTGTGTTGGGTACATTGTTTTCCTTTATTGTCTGTGGTTGAGTGGCACACTGAGTCTGCGGGCTATGTGTCATTTGGGTTGGGTTGGGGGGTGGAGGTTGCTTGCATTTCTGCTTTGGAGGTCTCTGTTGCTTGAACAGATTATTATTGAGAGACTCCGCAAATGTTTTTGTGTTTCTATGTGTGGATTTTGGTGGTGTAGATTTAGTGAGACTATGTGATGAGTGTGGTGTGGTGCAAGTGTTTACTTTCTCCTCTTGACTGTCAAGTTCAGTCTTTATTGGAGAGCGCTTTACCTCCAGTTTGGCTAGATAAGTGCATCTCTCATAGGTTGTAGCGTTGGGTGGTAGGAGGAGAGGGTTGCCTGTGTACATGAGGCAATTTCTACATTGCCCCAAGATGCCCAGATTCATCAGATAGACAGGAGAGAACACTGGGAGCTGACCCTTGGACATGCCTGAATAAAATACTATTTTCCTTGTAATGGTTCTGCCAGTTCATGCCTGAGTTCATGTAGGATGCAGCCTGGGATGTATTCAGATCCCATGGAGGATGTCTTTTTGGCTTTGAGAGGGAGGTGATGCCCTGTTCCCGAGTGATAAGGGGTTGTGGGCAGGTACTGGGGGAGACAGAGGGAAGACATTTCCACTGAATCTCTCAGCCAGTAGACTGGCTATATGTACAGCATTTGTAAATGTGGTGTCTTTGACCACCAGTACTGAACAGATCTGGGAGCTTCCTTTGAGACTACAGACATATGTGAAGAAGACCTTATGATTGTCTGTCTTATATGTGGGCAATTTGGACTTGGAGTTGCCTCTAGAGGATTTCACTGGTGCTCTTATTTGTTTGTTTAGACTAAGGAGAGATTGCTTCCAGTTGTGCACCTTCTTCTTATTGGTCCTGGGCAACAATGTTATCCTTTTTTATATAGTTCCTTTATTGCAGATTTTTCCAGACAGGTTTCTCTCCTTTATGGAGGATGATGTTGTCCTGTCAGATATTCCTGATTCCATATATATATATATATATATATATATATATATATATATATATATATATATATATATATATATATATCCCGGTATAGTACTTTGGTGTACATTTGGATGTTGGTGCCTGTACCTCCAGTGGGGGAGGGGGCTGTGCAGCTATTTGTAACATCCCTCAGGTGGTTGTAATCAGCGTGGAAGACATTTTCATTTTACCATGACTAGAGGGGGGTCAGGAGAGATGGTGATATCAAATGTGACTGCTTTTTTGTCGGATCTTGCCAGGGAGGATGATACAGTAGGGGTGTTGCAGTGGTTAATCATGTTGTTACTGCCAAGTCCGACTTATGTATCATATCTTGTGGGGATATCAAGTATCTGTCCTAAGGATTTAACATTGATAAGATGGGGAATCTGTGCATTTCTGTTCTGGCGTGGTTGTTTTTTCCAATCAATGGTTGGCTAATTAAAGTCAGCCAGGATCAGGGTAAAGGGTTGAATCTTGATAAATTTGCAGAGGGCCAGATAGGTGGGGTAAGCATCCTGAGTCAAATATGTTAGCTTGTACCTACCTAAAATTTGAGTAGGGAGTCTTGTCAATGGTTAACTGCACTTGGAGTGTCTCGTGTGTGTCAGACTGTTTGGCCAACCTAGAGGCGTGTGTGTGTTTTATATATATTTATACTCCACCTCATTTGGCTTTGTTGCCCACATTTTGGGGTCTGGCTCTGTGATAGGATGACTGACCAGGTAAGGATGGGTTGTTCTCCGCAGTTGTTGCCCAGGTTTCTGTGAATGCACAAATGTCAGTATCTTCCAGGGTTAAGAATGCTTGCAAGGAGTGCATTTTCATGTTTAGACTCCTAGCATTTAGCAGCATGACCTTTTATTTGCATTTTGTTGAGCGTTTCATGATGGTAGTATCGACCTCATGACTTTCCCCTAAAACAGCCACTGTGGGTGAGGCAAGGGCCTTTGCCAGAAGCCTGAAGCCCAACTGAGACAGATGCAGGCCATCTCTAGCAAAGCAGCGTGGTCTGTCGATCATACCTTCCCAGGCTGTCAGGCAGTGGATCCCCCTGGGATGACACCAGAACGTCAGCCACTTGTTAATGTCAATCATTTTTTGTTTGTATTGAAACATCATTCTGGGTGACAGTAGAATGGTGCTTAAGTCTAGGGACATACCTGCATGGGACACATATTCAGCATGCTCAATCATGTTTGTCTTCCTATAGTCCCGGAAGGTACGTCTGAAGTCATTCACATCAACATGGACTGGGACAGACTTCAGTGCATGTGTGATATGGTGGATGATGGCACCTGACAAACAAGTAACAGTTACTGTCTCCTTATGCAGCCTGATGACAGGCACATCTGTGTGTCTCACATTGGAGTCTCCTATGAGTAATATGTTGGGTTTATGGTTGGGCCTTAATGGCTGCCTGACAGTGGTGTGTGGACTATGCATGGTATGTGGTGTGGAGGTTTGTGGAGTTCTCATGTGCTTTTGGCTCTGAGGTGTCCTTTGTTTGGGTTTATATTTGTTGAGGATCCCCACATATGTGGGTGTGCATTGTGTAGTTGTGGGAGATGTTTACTGACTACGTACATTGCAGGGAACCTATGTTACTGCACAATTTGTTCTGGTGTGCACATTCTCAATTTGTCTGGCCAGTGGTTCCCCTTCCCCTTATATGCATCTCTTTGTCCTTCTGTAGTGCAGACTTTGTCCACAGTTGCTGCTGCTAAGTATTTGTACTTCTGGTGTGAGTGGGGTAGACATCATAGCATCACACACGGGGTTATGAACTTCACACCTCTGAGTGTACCCGTTCATGGGATCATAGGAGATTACTAGGCTAATGGTCTGAGGCCCTTGCAAGCCCAGCCCAGAGTATATCCCCAGAATAGAAAACACAATTAACAGCTGTTGGCCCTCTCAATGAGAGACACATGTGACACCCCTGGGAAAGATTTTTGGTTGCCCATCCACTCATCAAGGTTGCACTTGAAGAGGGTCAGTGACTTACTTTGTTTGATGTGTATAGGGAGTGTATTCCAGAGACGGGTCAGCCTCTGGGAGACAAACCTGTCTCTCCAGGAGGGTGTGTTAATGCCACATATTAAATTTAAGACTTTTGATGAGGTACTACATGAGGAGTTAGACATACGGATATGGAGCATCTGTACTAGAGCAGGGTCTGAGATTGCCTTGTAGGTGAGACACGTCACCTCTGAGCAATCTGTATGATACAGAGTAGACTGATACTGATTTGAGCCTGTCCACATAGGACAGGTGTTGGAGGCTATGGATTATCTTTGTGGGGTATTTCTGTGGCCTTTCCAGTTGGTGCAGGTGTTTGGAGAGTTACACACCAAACGGGGCATTGTACTCAATTATTGGACTAATGAGAGTGGAGTGCAGAGAGGTAATAACCTCCTTTTTTCTGGATGCAATCCCTATACTTATAAGAGGAACCAAGTAAAAGCCTTTTCTGACCACTGCCGCTACATGATGGTCAAACATGAGATTGTTGTCAACTTGTGTACCCAGGTCTGTTAGCACAGGTTGTGTGCTTAGGGGTTTGCCACTAATGTAGTAGGGATGTGTTTTTCATGAATGGTATGCTAATATATTTTTTTTGCATTTTATTTAAAGCCATGATTTTGGCACCTGCCATTTGTTGCTGTGACCCTCTTGAACTATGTTAACATCATTTGGGGAGTCAATGACAGTGCCCAAGTTACAGTCATCCACAAACTTCATCAGCCACAGCCCTTTTGTCTTTTACTGGACCTCAGAGAAGTATATAGCAAACAATAGGGGTCCTAGGACAGATCCCTGGGGGACACCACTAGTTACAGGTCTCCTATCAGAGGTAGTGGCACCTATTTTGACCTTGTGGGTCCTATCAGTGAGCCAATTGGGCAACCACATGATGACATAGGGATTTACACCAAGTTCTATTAGCTTTCTGATGATGCCTGAGTGGGGGGTTGTGTCAAAGGCTTTGGGCAAGTCAAGGTAAGCTGTGTGTACTGACTTTCCCTCATCCAGTGCCTTGGTGAAAGTCTCAAAGAAGTCAACCAGGTTCAACAGGGAATATCTGCCCTTGAAGAATCTGAACTGGGTGTGGTCAGTGCTTGGAGATTGCCTATGTCCTTGTTTATGATGTGCATGATAATACTCTCCATGGCCTTACAGATCAGACTTGTCAAGTTAATGGGGGCGATAGTTTGCAGGATCAGTAGTGGCACCACCTTTATGCAAAGGGATGACAATGGCAGTTCTCCACTCTGCTGGAATGAGGCCTCTGCTTCGGCTATGGTTGTGTAGGGTGCTCAATGGTGAGGCTACTTCTTGCCGGAGATGTTGCAGTATACAGCCTGGGATACTATCAGGTCCCATGGCAGCTGTGTTTTTTGGCTTGGATAGGGACTTTAACACTTGATCTACATAGATGTGAGGTGCAGGGCAAGTATCAGGGATGTGGAATGTGTCCTTGGGTGTGGACAGGGGGGTGATGTTTGCACTGAACCTATCTTCTAGCAGGTTGGCTAAGTCGATAGGATCAGTGTAAGTGGCACCTTTAAGAAGTCATTCAGAACAAACCTGGTGTTAGCCAAGGAGGTTTCTGAAGTAACTGATAAATTCTTTGTGGTTAGCCTTTGTTTCAGGGGCTAGTTTTGATTCATAATTGGCTTTGGAGGATTTCACTACTGATCAACTTTGCTTGTTGAGGCTAAGGAGGGAGTTTTTCCTAGTGGGAATTTGTGCCTTTTTACCCTTGGACAATAGTTGCTTCCTTTTGTTGTAAAGCCTATTGATAGAGGATGTCCACCACATAGGTTTGTGTTTCCTTGAGAAGCAGGTTTTAGTTCTTTTAGGTATGGCTGAATCCATGCAGTTGTACAGGTACTTGTATACTCCACTGGCATACTATTCAGCATATTTGTCTGCATCCTCTGAGGGGGCAGTGGTGTGTAGCTACTGATACCCTCCCTTTGAAGGTTGTGGTCAGTTTATGAGATGTAGAAGTCAGAAGAACCAAATCTGTTTAGCAGGTTGTCCATCATTGCACCCCTACATCTGCTGTGTGCTCAGACTGTTTACATTGCAATGCTATTATAAGGCAACATGTCGGCCATAGCTGTCAAACCATCATAGACTGACATCTGGACAGGCCCATATATAACAGTCAGACACAGGCCCACACATGGGGACAGGGTGTTAATATTGCTCTGCCAAATGTAGACAGTTTGGAGAATGGATTGGTATTAGCTTGCCTTTTCTTATGGGTATGATATCTGCTTCTCCACTGTCTGCCATTGATGTTTTCACATCAATCTTTATTATTTTGCAAGTAGTTTGGCAGGCAAATGCAATGTTATGACGAGCAGAACAGATATATGAGGCATACTTGTGGTCCTTCTGTGACACCCTGCCATTCCAGGGGTATGGCTGGTGCCCAGTTACTTGTTGTCAGTACTGACACAGTAAGGAGGCAGCCATTTGTAACCTGGCAGTACACTGACCTTCAAATACCTTCTGTCCTACTAGGCACTGGGTAAGTTACCCCAAGCTGTGTACTGTCCAGATGTGTGGCCCCCTATCCCTGAATTGTCCAGCTTTCCTGCAGTAACAGATATTGACTTCTGGACAGTGTGTACTAATCTTACTATAGGTGTAGCTGACATGCAACATAGTTTGCATGGACAGTCTTGAAACATGGACCCTGTCAACCACAGTACTGTACTTAGACCACTAAGCCACAACAGCCAAAAGTAAGTGCTGCCCACTTTCTGACCTTATCAACCATGCATATACATAGCTCACTGACCCCTGCATATTGTGGACATGCTACAAGTTAGCAAGATGATTGGGACAGCCGTGGGAGTGTTTGCTCTGCTGCTGTTACCCTGCAAACATAATTGTTCCTGCATTTCTATGGGAAGACAGGTGTGTTTGGAGGAGGGGGGCATACCTCTCAACTGTACACATTTCCACAGACTGTCCAGATGTTTGCTATACGTTTTGGTTCCATTTAGCATACTATTGTGCTTGTCGTGGAAAATACTGGCATATCACTAGAGACCAAAGGTTAGACAGTTATGACAGACATTTGAGTTTCAGACTTCTTACCCTTCAGAGACTGAAGGCAACTGCAAGACCTGCTGTGATATCACTGTGTAAGTTTGTAAATGGACTGTTTCATCATTGTCCCTATTTGTGGGCCTTTGACACACAGTTCTTTCTGGCTTTGTACAGCTGACTTGCTGGGAGAGGCTGAGAGGTGTGTATGGGACTCCAACATTGCATTGACATCCATGCATGTGACCTATGACCTCAGAGTTTGTTAGTCCCCCACATAAACTGCAGTGGTTTCGTCACCTAGGAGATTACTGCATATTCTGGGGAAGTAAGTATTTGCAGACAATTCCTGTTGTCTCACATAGCTGTCAGTTGTCTGCTGCTATCCAAATAGGCCACTCCATTCCCTTGCATACATGCAGCGATACCATAAATTTGCTACCACAACATAACACACCATTAATTTGTTGTTAAGAAGAGTGACTTACCTTGTGCCTGCAGCAGTTGTGAGGACAGTGCTTGAGGGCTGACTCTGTCAGATCCACTCAGTACACAGCCTATACATGGTAAGGTAAAGGTAGTGTGATGTGTGTGGCATCCTTTTTACCGTGTGTGTGAGTCAGAGAGAGGGGTCAGTCCCTGGGTCCCTAGGGTGTCAGTGTATGTGTTATGCATTGCCTGTTTGCCAAGGCCAAGGCATACTGGGCACCCCTACATCTGCCTACAGGGAGAGGCTTATGGGGTTCCTCCTCCGAGTCCCCCTCTGCCTGTGGGGACCTATGATGTTCCTGCTGCAGCTGTTTTCACAGGATCATATTTTGTAGCATGGCAGATACTATGAACATGTGTGAACATGTGGCTGCAGAGTACTGCAGGGCTCCACCAGTTATGTCAAGGGAGTGGAACCGTGACTTGAGCAGCCCAAACACATGCTCTATGATGTTTCTAGTTTGTGTATGTGTCTCATTATAGCATTCTTCAGTGTGTGTGTGTGTGTGTGTGTGTGTGTGTGTGTGTGTGTGTGTGTGTGTGTGCACTACCGATGGGTGTCATCTATGTGTGTGTGTGTGTGTGTGTGTGTGTGTGTGTGTGTGTGTGTGTGTGTGTGTGTGTATTTCCGATGGGTGCATCATCTACAATTCCACTGCATAGCCAGCATTCCCCATGAGATGGCCATATGGGATATTCCCCCTGGCAAATGCCTGGTACAGCAGTGAGGCATGCCAAATGTGAGAGTCGTGATAACTGCTAAGGCTGCCAGCACACACATTGATGATAATGCCCTGGGCATTGCACGTGACCTGGCAGTTGATGGAGTGATAGCCCTTGCAGTTGATGTAGACTCTACCCTCTTCACCGGGTGGTGCTTTGATGTGGACATGGGTGCAGTCTATGGCACCCATTACCTCTGGGTAGTTTACTACATGGTGGAAGAGATGCATATTGCTGGTCCTCTCATCAGGGGTGCTGGGGAAATAAATGTGCTCACTGGCATGTCAGGCATTACATCCAGGAACTGGTGGAGTACCCTGGATGCAGATGCCTGTGAGACCCCCATGATGTCCCAAGTAGGTCTTTGGAAAGTATCTGTAGCTAGTATTCTTAAGGCTACATATACCTTTGTTTCCACTGGGATGAGTTCCCCTCTGTTGGCTCTGGGTTTGAGGTGAGGGTGACAGAGCTTGGTGAGTTGCTGAAGTATGTCTCTGTCCACCCTGTAGTGCTCTACTATCTCTAGCTCATGTAGCCCCTGAAAAGTTACCCTGGGTCTGAACACTCTTCTCCTCCTCAGTCTGGGCCAGTTGTTAGCATCACCCTCATCACCATCCTCAGTCTGTAGCATGTAGAGAGGTAGCAAAGCAGCAGCTGGTGCTGAGTATGTGGGAAAAAAAGATTGAAGGGTGTTTGCATACTTTATACTGGTGTGCTGCAGATGCTGCCTGTGTGATTCGCTGACTATGATACATTCCCCCTGCCATCTGCATTATTGAGGGGTTTGGATGGGCCACTGTGAGTGGCTGAGGCCTTATTAGTCATTTATAGTTGATTGCCTTTTATCTGCTATTTCCTTTTATTTTATTTTTTTCTTATTTCCTCCAGTTTTAAGCCTTTAGAACTGTTGCAGCTAGTGTGAACATTGCTGAGTAGAAAGAGCCCTCCCCTGGACACAAACACGCTCAGCATTTCAGAAAACAGCTAAGCACAGCTAAGCAGCCTCAGACACACCCCTTTGCTTAGCTGATTTCAGAAATGCTGAACAGTGCTTAGCGGTGCACAAATCTGCTTAGCTGGGCTGAATGCTGCTTAGAATTAAACTTCTAAGTAATGCTCAAACTGGCTGAGCAGAACTGAGCACTGCTAAGCATTGCTCAGTTTCATTTAAAAAAATTATGAATTAGACATTAATTACTCATTACTGACATATTATTACATGTATATGTTTTACAGTACATGACATTCCTCTATGTGCTTTGATTACATTATGTTGGGGTGTGATTGTACTGTATGGGACACTTGTGTTTACATGGGTGAGTTTGCATCATATATCCACTGACACTGGAACTTTGGATCAGCTACACTACCCTGGTTAACAAATATCAATTACTACATCATTAAATTAAAAAATATATATTTAACAATGCTTTCCCATGTAAAAGCTGAATGGCCTGTTTTGGTATTCAAACCATGCACCTACTGCACACAAAGCTAGAACTCTAACCACTAGGCTAAATCACCAGTGAAGATTTTAGCTATACATTTCTATATAGCTCTTTCATGATACAAATACAGTGGAAAAATACAACCATTCTAAATATATATCAAAACCTGTCATTCTGTCAGCTTTCTAAGTTTGTAAGAGCAATATTTAAAAACTGTCCCTATTTTTGACCTTTTGCCCCACTTTTAGTACTGCCTTTGTCCAGACTTCTTGCTCTAAGAGGTTCAGAGGTGTGTGTCCGAGGCCACTATTTTAATGTAAAGTGCTGTATGGCACTTTCACAATGCAGAGGGTGTGCTACAGTTTCTGTCACACACACCCTGCATTCCATTCCATTCACAGATCCTCTTTTCAGTGTCCACGGACACTGAAGGGTTTGTAAGCTCCAATGTATTTACACCAAGCATAATACACACCCTTTTCATGTCAGCTGCCTCTTCTGCCTACATCACCACATTATAGCCCCTACACGGTTAGGTACCTGCAAACACGATGGCCCATTTTGCTATTCAGTAAACTTAGCTCATTTGCATACAGCTAATTACCTATATCCTAGTTACAGCACTACACAAGAGCCTATGTCCTTAGCAACCACTGTTACCTACCATTGTATAGGTCTGCATGCTGACCAGTATAATGGGGAATTTACTTTTAGCTTAAATAATCCTCTTTTAATATTTTAAATTTATATTTTGACAGATCCCATACTTGGGCGCTGTTGCACTCTGCTTGCACATAGCATATGTGCACATAAAATTAACTTTTGATTTTTCATATTTTGCATCAGTTTTACATCCCAATGGCCATAAATGGCTCCTAAACAGATGCCTGTCTGCTTTCTAGATCAGTAAATCACCTCATTTGCATGGTTTTCACTAGCAAATGAGGTGATTTACATTCCACAATCGCCTCCATGGTTGAACAGTGCTGGGAGGCTCATGCACACCCCCAGCATTGTTTCCTGGATTGCACAGCCTCCAAACTCCGTGTTCGAGATGTGCCACTATGCTTACATGGATATTAGCTCCATGTAAGCATTATTGAATTACCCCCATAGTAAACATTATTTGCGTTACATTGAAACAAAAGTATTTGTTTTACTTTCTCTAGAATGCCTTCCTTCCCTCATATCATTTTATAAATCCTACAATTTATTTCTCAAATTAAAATACAACTCTTTAACTCTATTGAATATCATTCATCTGTATGGTATAGCTTCAACAGTGCATTCCAAACTGATTTACTATGGCATGACCTATGGTCTGATTCTATTAGCCATGTTCTTCTCTAAAATGTATAGTACTCTCAATTAATGCTTCTTCATAATGTCTTTTTAACTCTGTTTAAAGGGCTTCTTACTTTCCTGGTCATCTAGCCTCTTGAACTTAATGTGGTACAACAAGTAGACAATTTATCCTTTGGTTTTGTCACTTTGTTTATAAGTTATGGATGGAACGTATATCTAAACTGAAGTTAGACAGCCTAATTCAGTTTGATCTGAGCTAGCACATTTATTTTATTGCATTATGTAAATGTTTAAACTGACTTGCTAATGTTTATTTCATCTAGATATTAAATACCCGTTCAATGGTTCAGCTTATCAAAGTCAAATTTTAATCATGTCTGTAAATTTAACATATATTAAAGTTTTTAAATTTCAATCAAAAATCTACTGAATTGCTTTCTTTGTGTAAAGCATACTTCAGTTATTTACAGATTAGTGTTAGTTAAATACATATCAAATGTGACCACTCCAGTAAACAGCAGGTGTCTTTATCTCTAAGGATTCCAAGTTTATATTATACACTTTTAATCTATGCTGCAGTCAGTTTACTGGTTATATATACTCATTTACAGATATTATTTACTCTTTGTACATAATATGTACATATAACGTCATTATTTTTCTTTCTGTCCACTATTCAGATTTGCATTTTCTAACATTGCTATTGGAGAGTTACAAACTGCAAATCTGTACAGTGGATAAAATGAATGAAAGAAATAAAGGCAGATAGATAGATAGATAGATTACCAAAAAGACAAGCAGAACACTGAGCATCAGTATGGTCTCTCCTGACCTACAAGTTGAACAAATGTTCCAATAAAGGTATAAATACACTTGAGAACAGTATTTTATAGAAAAGGGAATTTTAATAATGATTAAAGCTTCACATAGAAAACCTGCTAGCTTAAGTAACAGGTTGACTGACTATAGTTACATCTCTAGAAGCTTATTTCAGAGATATTATAGCATCTGTCAAAAAACTCTGCCTCAGTAATACATTCTGTTGGGTAATTATAAATATTGGTGTTACAGTTTAATGTAAGTGCTATTGATGGATTTAAAAAAGTAAAACGTTTAATGGATTATTTAACACTATTGTGAATACAACAAGAAATAATCGTCTGTGCTAGGTACTTGCTTATTGAAAAAAAAGACATTTAAATATATTACTTGGCTAAGAAGATTTTGTTATCATCAAGAAGTGAGCTCATTATTATGAGTTACCTAAATGTTCACTGGTAAGCATCACCAGATGGTTTTGGCCATCTGTCTTTACACCACTGTGGTCATATTAATTTAATAAACTTGATGACAAGAGTACACAATATCTTTGGCTATAACAGCATGCTGCACTGGATACGTATGACTGGACAATGTTGGACAGAAAGTATCGTTGCTGAGTGCATCAGTGATCACCTACCTACATTTATTGTGCAGGCCATACAAAAATAAAGATGTTGCAATGAATTTTTGCCCACAAATCTAGCACATGTTGATGCAAAATGATTAATTAAAGATCTGTACTGGAACATACTATATCGGATGCCACTTGATGATACTGTTCAGTATTACAATGTGTTTTTAATGACTTGAACACTGTGGCCCTTTGTACAAAATGTATATTAGAATTAAAAACTTGCCCTGAGATCATCTCTGGTCTGTATCTAGACATTACAAACTAAAAGCTGACCTTAAAAAATTTATTGAAGTTCATAATAAATTGTTTAAGTTATTTATCACTACCAAAAAGATCTAATAGTGTAGTAGCACTGTAGTATATAATACATTAATATAACAAATTTTCACACTTACTGTTTCCTGGTTATATGATTGGTTCAAGTTCTCAGCTGTACCACAGACAGTCCTACAAAATACTTCTGGCTAGGCTTACTATCAGGGCTCCTCAGAGCTCTACCATATTTTGCCCTTGGTTATCCCAAGGCAGACATAGAAACAGTATCACTTTTCATGTCATTTAATGCCATGATGCTTAATCTGGTTGTGCCCTGAATCTGAAGGGTTGGCATTTTAGTGATGCTATCTACTACTGAAATCTTGTTAAATGTAAACAAATTTGTGGTAGGCAATTTTTACAAACCAATTGATGTGTTTTAGTTTGAAGACCCTTACAAAGAAATCTATTACATTCCACAAAAATCACTTCATACCTCCTCCAAGTAATATATTCAAAACAAATTCAAACAGAAATTAATAGGTGGGCATACATACACTCAGTTTTCAGTAGGAACTTCTTTTACAAGTTTATTTAACACTACCTGGAAGCTTAGCCTATCTCTTTGTATAGAGGGATGGGGCCCTTACAGGGATGGGGTTTGATTAGTGGCTCTGACACTGGAAGAGTGAGGTAGGGAAGGTTAAGAGTGAAGAAGTGTGTCCCACTCATTATTCCTAGGGGTAGGGTAGGTTGTGTGCACTTATGGGCACACAGAGTCAGTGTAATTTCTCTGAAGGAGACAGGGGAAACTACCTCTCAGACATCCTGGGGAGAAGCAGGATTGCTTGAAGAGAATGCCCTTTGCAGAAATGAGGAAATGGCCTCTGCAGACAATCCATTACGTTACCCCTTGTGTTTTGCTAAATGGGTGCAGGGGGATAGGGCACATTCAAGAAAAATCAATTCTGCCCCGATGGCTACCTAAATTATGGCCTCTCCCAGCCAACTCTCATTCTGGTGATGGGGAGCAAATGTGTCAACTGGTCAGGAGATGTCTGATGACTGGCAAGTGGAAGGGGACAATAGACAAGAAAAAAGAAACACTTGGTAATTCAGTCATACATTAGCCTCCTGTAGTGACATCACCTACAAAACCTAGGTCTTATATAATGCACCCACACTCACTCACTAAACAATGGTTTTATTAGGGTTACCATTTTAACCATTTAATATGCTAAGAAAATACCTTCTATGCTCACATAATGTGAAACTTCTTTGCTTAATATCACAGAGATGTTGAAATGTTAACATTGTAATAATATCCATGTTTCCCTTCAGCACTGATACTTACTGGAGTAAGAAAGGTAACTTTTTAAATAAAATATTATTTTTGCTGTAGGACTTTATTTACACATACTTGCCTTGTCCAACCCACTTTGGGGCTTGAAAAAATGCATATTGCTATTTCTGCTGTGTGGGATCCCAGATATTATGGTAAATGAAATGTTATATAACAGACTCATAAGTTGCTGAAAAATTAGAAGGTTAACTTTTTGCTAGTCTCTTTCATACTCCAGTTTGGGATAGCAGTCAGTCACATCTTAAATAATATAATGTTTCTGTTATATTACTGTCAAGGACTCCATCTGAAATGTAGCCAGCTCATTATCTTTAAGGAAAAAGTATTTATCATAAGCTTACAAACAATGCACAATAAATACAAACTCATGACCCTCCTTCCAACACCTATTGCCATATCTTAATCTGGTTTTACCAAATAATCAGAAACAGTCACTGAATTTCTGTATGAAATTTTAAGCTTCCCAGGGACAGACACGCTTAAAGTACCATCCAGAATTACCCTCCACATTTTAAACAAAAAAGCAAAACCAGTCACAAAAATAAATGCCCTGTTCTGCACCTGATCCCATCCTTGCAGCAGACTAACCACCCTAGTGTTCCTACTTCTTCCATGCATTACAATCCAATAATTTTTCACAAGAAATCTTTGGAATATCCATTTATACCTCATAAGAAGCCATGGGTACATAATGTCTGCCTAATGGCAAGTACTAGATTCATCCTTCTCATTCTGTATTTACTGCTTTTCTCCCAGAATCCACAGTTGTGCATACAAGTATATAGCAGTCTGTGTATTAATTTCATACATATATGAAAAAATAGTCTTTATTAACCCAGCAACAAACTCTTCAAGGTCAGTTCACTTCTCACTGCAGGAAATGCAACATTTAAACAGCATCAATTCTTTAAAAAAAATGATGCACATAAAAATATAATTTTCAATATCACCTACCATTATGTTTAAATAAATGGCAATGAATTTCAGCCCTGTGGCTATTTCTCTTCTCTGCAAATATGTCAGGATTAAGTTTTCTTAAGTATGACATTCTATACAGCTAATGTATGGCTAAGGTATGAAGTGATGTTAAATAAAGCTGGGAACAGAAAATTCTATTGGAAAATGAGTGTATGTCTATTTCTTCATTTGAGTTTGTTTCAAAATATTTTATATTTCATTGACATGGCTTTCTTGCTGTGAGTATCCTCTTCTTTTGGTCCTATAATAAACCAAACACACTAGTCATTGGTGACTCAGTTGTGAGACACACCTATGCCCTCCTCACCAGGCTTGACAAGGAGAAGGTCATGGTCAGTTGTCTGTCTGGTGCCAAAATCTAGCACATCACGCATGCGCTTAAGTCTCTGCACAACAAGTACAAGTACAACTCTGTCATTCTACATGTTGATGTGAATGACTTAAGCTGTACCTCCCTGGACTATATGAAGAGATACATGATTGAACTCTCTGAGTATGTGTTCCAGGCAGGTAAGACCTTAACCCTAAGTAGCATCCTACCTTCACCAACAATGATACCACAATACCGACAAAAAATAATTGACTTCCACAATTGGCTTAGTTTCTAGTGTCATTACAAGGGGATCCAGCATCTGTCTGCCTGGGATGGCACGGTCAAGAGGCATTGATACTTTGCCTGAGATAGCCTTCACCTGTCACCACTGGGTTTCTGGATCCTGGCCAAGGCTCTTGCCTCCCTTATTGTGCCTTTTTTAGGCAATGTCCCAAAGACAAACCTTCCAACATAAAAGATATGTCAAAAGGCAAATTAAAGGTCATGCTGCTTAACACTAGGAGCCTAAACCTGAAAATGGATGCACTGGAAGCCCTCCTTGCACTGAAAGATGCTGATGTTTGTGCAGTCATGGAAACTTGGTTCAGGGCTGTGGAGAGCACCCCTGCCTTACCAGGCTATACCTAATTCCACACATTCTGACCCCACAATGAGGTCAGGAAGACTAAGGGTGGTATAGTCTCTGCCTTCACCAAGGGCAGGCATACCTCCAGACTGGTTTGCCAGCATGACGCACTGAAACTACTTTAAGTACAACTGACAGTTGGCAGGACACCCATCCAAGTTACAGCTAGCTATCGACTCCCCCTCCATGACTCAGGACACCCACTCCTCTTACCTGGATCTACTAGACTCTGTCAAGGTACCCCCTAACACCCTGATCTTTGGTGACTTCAACTACCCCACCATAGACTAGGTGAACTATTCTTGCACTAGCACATTGTCTCAATAATTACTCAACTTCATCAGTTCTAACACACCAGACCAGCTCGTCTCATCCCCCACAAGGGGAGCTAACATTCTGGACTTGGTTCTCACAAACATGGGTGACCGCTGCACCACTCCCATAGTATGTCCTTCCCTGGTTGGATCAGATCATTACACTGTCTCATTCGAAGTTTCTATCCCACCCAACACCACCAGCCAAAAGCCAGCTAAAAAACTTCTCAAAAGCTGACTACACCCTCCTAAGGGTATCTGTAGATTCACACCACTGCCCCCTCCAGAGGATGCAGACAACTATGCTGCACAGTGCACCAATACAGTCTAAAGCACCTGTACAACTGCATAGACTCAGCCATACCCAATAGAACTAAAACCTGCTCTTCAAGGAAACACAAACCTGTTTGGTGGACATCCTCTATCAACAGGCTTTACAACAAAAGGAAGAAACTGTTGTCCAAGGGTAAAAGGGAACAATTTCCAAATTGGAAAAACTCCCTCCTTAGCCTTAACAAGCAAATGAGATCACTAGTGAAAACCTCCAAGGCCAATTATGAATGGAAACTAGCCTCCATAACAAAGGGAAACCATAAAGTCTTCTTCAGTTAAATCAGAAGCCTCCATGGCAAAGCCCAAGTTTGTTACAGATCAGTACTTAACAGTATCACTTACACTAATCCTGTTGACTTAGCCAGTCTGCTAGCAGATAGGTTCAGTGCAAATTTCACCCTCCTGTCCACCCCAAAGGCCCTTTCGACATCCCAGATACTTGTCCCACACCTCACATCTCCATAGATCAAGTGTTACAGGCCCTATCCAAGGCAAAAATCACAGCTTCCTTGGGACCTGATAGTATCCCAGGATGTATTTATTCTGTACCATCTCCAGCAAGTACTGGCTTCACCATTGAGCACCCTTTTCAACCGCAGCCTAAGTACTGGCTTCATTCCAGCAGAGTGGAAAACTACCATTGTCATCCCCTTGCACAAAAGTGGTGCCACTACTGACCCTGGAAACTATCGCACCATTAACTTGATAAGTCTGATCTGTAAACCCATGGAGCATATTATTATGGATCTCATAAACAAGGATATAGGCAGTCTCCAAGCACATGACTCCACCCAGTTTGGATTTGTCAAGGCCAGGTCTTGTCTGTTGAACCTGGTTGACTTCTTTGAGACTGTCACCAAGGCCCTAGATGAGGGAAAGTCAGTACATACAGCTTACCTTGACTTGGCCAAGGACTTTGACACAACCCCCCACTCAGGCATCATCGAAAAGCTAACACAACTTGGAGTAAATCCCTATCTCATCAGGTGGGTGGCCAACTGTCTCACCGACAGGACCCTCAAAGTCAAAATAGGCACCTCCACCTCTGATAGCAGACCTGTCTCTAGTGGAGTTCCCCAGGAATCTGTCCTGGGACCCCCACAGTTTGGCATCTATTTCTCAGAGGTACAGGCAAAGACAAAAGGCCTGTGGCTGACCAAGTTTGTCGACAACTGTAAGTTGGGTAACCCTCTAAGCACAAAACCTGTGCTGAAAGACCTGGTCACTCAAGTTGATAATAACCTCACATTCAACCATCATGTAGCAGCAGTGGTCAGAAAAGCCTTTTACTTGGTTCATCTCATAAGTAAAGGGATTGCATCTAGAAAAAAGGAGGTTATTACCTCTCTATACACCTAATTAGACCAATAATTGAGTATAACACCCCATTTAGGATGTACATCTCCAAACATTTGCACCACTGGAAAGGACACTGAAATACCTCACAAAGAGAATCTATGGCCTCCAACACCTATCCTATACAGACAGGCTCAAATCACTATCACTCTACACAGTATCGTACAGATTGCTCAGGGGTGATCTGTGTCTTATCTAGAAGGCAATCTCAGACCCTGCCCTACTAGAGATGCTCCATATCCATAAGTCTAACTCCTCATGCACTACCCACTTAAAAGGCCTGACATTAACAAAACCTGCTGGAGAGACAGGTTTATCTCCCAGAGGCTACTCTGTCTCTGGAATAGACTTTCCATACACGTCAAATGGAGCAGCTCGCTGACCGTCTTCATGTGCAACCCTGAAGGGTGGATGGGAAACCACAAATTCATCCCAGGGGTTCCACATGTGTCCCTCATTGACAAGGATGTTGTATTCCCCCATTATTGGCTTTGTTCTGTATTTTTGTGCTAAGAGGTTGAGAGCTATGGTGATAAGTGAGAACTGAATTCACTAAATGATAGCCATTTAAGTTTGTCGTCCTGTCTTTCAGGAAACTGATGATTTAGCTTGGTGTTATGTTGCTCTGACTGTAGTGCACAGGGTTCTAGGTTCAAGACTTGGCAGTGAAATGTACAGTGGCAACACAACATTTTATGCAAGCAACTTTCCAAAATTATACAAGCAATGTTTAAAATGTGTCCCTGGTGTTTGGCCTTTTGCCCCCCCAATTGAAAATAAGTGCAAGAAGCTGTGCAACATGCCTATGGCTTACATTACTGTGATTCTGTATTTGTGTGTGTGTGTGTGTGTATATATATATATATATATATATATATATACATATATATATATATATATATATATATATATATATATATATATTTTGTGTAGAAGTAGACTGTTGTCATGGAAATGTTCTGAATAGGGCAGGTTTGTCATTATTGGTGCATGCATTTTGCTTCATTATCTACTGGAAAAATGTTCAAACAATAAATTTAAAATGCGCTCTAACTTAAGGAATATAATTTAATAAAGTCAGGAAGGTATATCAAAGAATGCATGTATGTTTCTTCTTTTATGCGTAAGGGGCCTCTGATTTGAAAACAGCCCAAAGGTAATCTTTATCCACCACTGGCCAGATGCATTTTCTTTGGATGTGGTATGGGTTTTAATGCTGTTTCAATGAATGTGAGTTTCAAGGGCAGAGAAGTTTTAATTGCAAGTCTATTTGCATTGTGAGACAGTATTGCTTTGTTTAGCAGATATCTGGTAGTGTTTGTGCATTGTGCTATAAAATGTAAAAAAATAAAATCCAAATAATCATTGTAGAAGTAAAGCAGTATGCACACATTAGTGTTTATGGTAAATGGGGTGAAATGGCCAGGTAATGGGACACTGGAATGGCTGCAGGGGGACTCTGGTGTTCTATTTTGGTTCTGTTCTTCAGTTTGCATTTGAAAGTTGGTATCCCACAATCCCATCGGAGTGGGCGGGGTTGTGTAATTATGCATGCAAATTTTACGTTAATCAGCGTACAGATTTGTACCTATTTTTCATGGGCCTTTTCCATATTTTGATGTTTCCAGGTTGAAAGTTATGCGATCCAGCCAACTCTTTGTTTTTAAGTATTCATGGCTCACGTATTTCCAGTTCAAATGCGAGCCGGGAGATTCAATTGCAAGCCGGGATATTTAGTGCTGCAGGGATTATCGGCTACAGAATGAAGATGCGAGCCGGGAGATTTAGTGCTGCAGGGATTATTTATCGGCAACAGAAAGAATGAAGTACAGGGTGAGTGTAAGGTAAGGAAACTAAGTGTGTGTGTGGCAATGAAGTACAGGGTAAGGAAACTAAGCAAGTGATGCAAGCCAGGAGTGGAGTGTGTGTATGTGTGTGTGTGTGTGTGTGTGTGTGTGTGTGTGTGTGTGTGTGTGTATAATCTGTCTTACTTTTCTATAAAATAGATTGCTATGCCTAAATTGTATTTGTTTTTTGTAGGTATGTAACCATGTACTATAAAAATGATGTAACAATTATTTTTTATTTCTTCTTTGTAACCTTGTACTACCTGTTTTTGTAACCTTGATGTACTATGTTACCCAAGATGAGCAGTCAGTTAGGTCAGCCTTAATCAGTGCTCTAATCTGGTAAAAAAAAAGAGATGACTTACAAGAAAAAAAAAGTTTTGATGACAACTATATCCAAAAAGATTTGAACCAGACTAGGTTAAACTGAAGAAGTTAAACCATTTTCACCTAAAGAAAAAAGGTTGTTGGAGGAGGGGACTTCTGAAGCTTGTTTTAGAAGAGATGATCTGAAGGAAAATTATTAATTATGTACTCAATGAACAGTGTATATTAAATATTTTCAAAAATGCTTTAGTATTCTCTTTTGTTTTCTTGGCCATTAAGATAACACACAAAAAATGTACATGATGATGTAAAAGAGGGTTTTCATTTGGCAAAGTTTAAGTACCATAAAGGAAGCAGAATAAAAATGACAAACAAAATGCTGGAAACAAGAGGAAAAGATAATTTGGGTAATGAATTATTGGACCTGATTCCATTTAAAGTGTTGAAGCCAGCATGCTTACTTTATAGGAGGATATCAATCCTCCTGTGTGAGCTATGTTTTGGCTAGAGTCAATCTCAGCAGCTGCAAATAGTAAAAGTGAGGGTGTTTTAACTGTTTTAATTATACAGAAAGTTTGTATTGCTGCTGTGGCATTGGGCTGTGTCCCCTTGGCTATGCACTTTCACATGTCTCTGAGAAGTATAATGTTCTTATTATATTGGAGACTAGTTTTAATCTGCTTGTCATGTTTGGAATATAGCGCATTCACAGTTATTCACATAGCTAGGAATATGGTGGCCATCTAATTACATGTCTGCTGAGATAATCATATACTATAGATGCAAACAATTACTAAATATTAGTTCGAATGAAAAGGAAAGAAATACAGATACTGAATGGATTGGTTCATTTGGGCCCACTTTTTCTGAAATATTACTAATTCTCAGAGTAATGCTTATGAGAAGGGACAGTTTCCTGTACTCTCCACAGTCTTGGACTCTTTTCCCTTTCTTTACTTAGTCTTAGGGGAGAAAAAAACATGCATTTATTAGCACTTATTTGTATCATATGTTTTAACTTATATTTATCTACAAAATGTGTATAAAGAGTGACAGTACAGGTAATGGACTTGTATGTACAAAACTGTAGAACACATAATGTGATATTAGATATTTAAACTACAGCTGGCAACCAGTAAGACTTTTATAGAGAGCTTAAGATACTGCTGTGGATAGCAAAACTACATAGCATGATATATGACAACTTTTCTTAATGTGATTACCTGTAGCTGAATCTTATATTCAAAATGGCAGATAGCACCTCAGTGGTAATGTCAGTAAAATGCAGAACTCTAATGTATATATGCATATGCTTTAGCTAAGCCTTACAACATAGGATCATAGGAGTTATAAGGTAAATGATCTATGAGGGCATGTCCACTTTGCCAGTACCAACTCTTAGTCCTTTCGGCCTATCCAACTTTTCAAAGAGGGCCAGATCAGACATACCAAGGTGAATTTATGAAACACCAATCCAGTTGTCCAGCTCCTTTTTAAAGGCAGACTCCCAATTGTTTGGCATTTGTGAACTTGTGCATACAGTGACCTAACTTTTGACCAACATGTGCCCAGAGTCATAAGAAAGCCTTTCTGTATTGCACAACTTGTAAACAAATTTATTGAGATTAGATCTAGAGATGTTGTTGTCCCCCTTTACAAAGCTGTCATTAGGTCAATCATTTTGTATAATGCCCACTTTGGCATGTATCTGTCCAGCCCCATGCAACAATTGGAATACCTTCAGAGATACCTTACTTAAAAGGATACAAGTTCTAAACAATAGGTCTTGCATGGACCACCTCAAAGATTTATTACTATACTCAGAATCCTACAGAGTGCTTAGAGGTGACATGTCTGGCATACAAGGCATCCACCGACCTAATACAGATGGACCTACTGAACATCAGCAAGTCAAATGGCATCAGAAATACTCATTCCATGTATCTAAACTGAATGTTGTGGGGGGATGGATATATACCACAGAGGCTACCACTGTTCCAGAACAAACTATCCATAAAAATAAAACAAAGCTCATCCGTCCATATTCAAATGCAACTTGGATTTAAGGATGGGCAATAGAAAATGTACTCCAAGATTGCCCCTCATGCCACTAATGGATAGAGGCAGTTCCTAAATGCTGCATCCCTTATATGGGTCCCCTCAAATTATCTATGGAATGATCACAGTTATTCTCACTAGGGCTAATATACAATTATCAGCCATGGGATAGGTAAGACCAATCAGAAAATGTTAATTCAAGAATAAAGCACCAAAAGGGAATTGGCTAAGCTTAGAAAGTCCTCCAAGAGAACCTATGTTGTGGTAGTAAATAGTTATAAAAAAATTGCCCGTTTTAGATCACTAAGTGCCCCTCTCACCCTCTGCCCCCCCCCCTCTGTTGACTGATGTCCATTATACCATATTAAAGACCCTACATAAACTCTACAATTTTTCACAAACACCTTCTCCTGTATTCAGGACACCATTTTCCCCTTGTGTATGTAGGACAGTTATGGGACAAGCATGCCGTTGGTTCACACAGGATATTAAGAAACTTGGGAAACTGAGACACACTGCCTGGATTTCCTGGAAACAAAATCAAAATTATGTAAATCAACTCCAGAATTACCTTAACTTCAGAAAACAAACTAGAATGGCCACTAACACTACTAAATCCAAACACCTGTGTGAAAAAAACAACTTTCAGCTGTCTGTAAACCACACAAATTCTGGAAAGAACTTAAACAAATTATTGTCCATATCCACAGCAAAACTCAGCCTCATTCTTCTAACAATGGAAGTAACAGTAATACTCATGCAGATAACTTTAAAACTTTTCTTCTTTCTTGTAGGTTCCTAGGGTCATAGGTAAGTACTAGGCCAGCTGTCCTTATGGGCCATTTTATGCCTAGCCAGTTTCCCTTTTGGTGCTTGAAATAACCTAGCCCATCTAAATAAAAGCTATCCCATTTGGTTATAGATCAGCCTTACCCATAGCACAGTCGATAATTATGTATTACCCCTAATGAAAATAACTGAGATCATCCTATAAATAATTAGAGGGGAACCATGCATAGGATAAAGCATTTAAGAACTGCCTATATTCATTAGTACAGGGGGCAGTCCTAAAGTAAATTTTCTGTTTCTCATCTATAGATCCAAGTTGCTCTTGAAAATGGACAGGGATGAACTTTGCTTTATGTGGATGGGGAGTCTGTTCCTCTGCAAGATATAACTTTCCCTCCAAACCATTCTGTTAATGTTGCAGAAGAGGTTTAGATTCTTAGAACAAGTATTTATGATGCCATTTGACTTGCTGATGTGCAGTAAATCAGTCAGTAATGTGTCAGAGGATGCTTTGTATGCCAGACACAGGTCATCTCTTAACAGTCTGTAGGATATTAACAGTCTGTAGGATACTGAGTATAATGGCAGGGCTTTGAGTCAGTCCATGTAGGGCATGTTATTTAGGTCTTGTATCCTTTTAGTAAGGTGTCTGTGTGGGTGTTCCCTTTGTTTCATGTGTCTGGACAGATACACACCAAAGGGGGCATTATATTTAATGACTGGCCTAATGAGAGCTGAGTAAATGGATCACTTAATTCTTGTGGGTCAACTGATAATAACTTCCACACACCACTAAACAACACTGTGCATGCTCCTCTGTAAAACTAGCTGAATTTGCAGCTACTTTCCGTTTTAGGGAAATCACTGAAAAAGAAAACAAGAAATTATTTAATAGCCTTAAACGATCTTCCTCTAAACACTCCAAGATTAATCCCATATTTCTTAGCAAAGCTGTAAACTATATTGCCAAACCTCATACGTTCATCTGTAATTTATCCTTCACCACTGGTTTACTTCATCCCACATTAAAACATTCTGTCATTATCCCCCTTACAAAAGTACCTTCCCCCAAATGTCAGAAGGACTGGCGCCGTTTCCCAACTTTATGTCCATTAAACTTCTTTACCAACTATTTCTAAGCATATAAATAGCTATGGTCTCCTATAAGATGAACAGCAGGGCTTCAGAAATGCATTCAGCACCACAACTGCTCTTCTCACTGCCACTAACTCCATATACTGTAATATGAATGAAGGTGTCATTACAGCTGGTGTTTTTGTAGGTAAGACTAGAGCTATTGGAACAGATAACCACAACATCCAAACTTAACTTTGGTCAAAATATTGTTAAATGGTTCCAAAGCAATTTAGAAAATAAAACTTTTCAGGCTTATTCAAATAATTATGTGTCCAAGGTTGGCACGATCAATGCAGGAGTCCTGCAAGGTTTAGTCTTAGGCCCACTTCTCTTTTCCTTATTCACCAATAACCTGTCAACCTTCCATCACTGCATATAGTACTATACATAGAAGACATTCTCCTAATCGAAGCTAATAAATGTCCTCATACTTGCAAACTCATCTGCAACAAATGTTTTTAACAAACTCTGCCAACGGGTCTCAACAAATACACTATCCACAAAAAAAACAAAGCAAAACAATTTAATGCTGTTCTCTACCCCTTACAGACTATCTCAGATACTCACATTTTCAATACTGGATTCCCAAAATAATTGCATATCCTGAGTTACATAATATAAATACTCGGGTCTCACTTTTGATTATTCTCTTACCTTCTCTACTTACACAGATAACATTGTGCACAAGAACCCTCTCTCAACTGAAGCTTTGTTAACGAAAATCACATCTCCTTACACCTGTTGCTATACTGACTATAGCCAAAAATATCATCTTCCCCAAATTGGAATAAGGTCTTCCTCTACTGCTCTTCCTACAATAAGAAACAAATTCAGAGCACCGTATACAAATTTTTTAGATTTGCCCCTTTTCTCTCTCCATCCAGTTTCTGTGTGTAAACTCATCTTCTATATATATAACTGTATACATAATTACATAATACCTATTGTTTGTCTTTTCGGCTTTTCCCAGTTAGGGGTCGCCACAGCGGAACCCCGGTCCGCTAATGAGTGGCAGTAGATTTTTATGGTGCCGAGTTGCCAGCACGACACCCAACCTTCAGCGAAGGCACGCCCATTCACGCATGTCTTTCGAAGGCCACCCAACTGTGGGGAGGACATGCAGACTCCACACAGAAGACACTCCCCGCACTCCAGCCAAGAATCGAACGGGAGAACCTCTTGCTGTGAGTCAACAATGCTACCGCTGCACCACCTACATAATACCTATACTGTGTTATAATACTTGTATTTCTTTTTGTGTGTGTGTGTATGTATGTATGTATATATATATATATATATATATCTATATATATATCTATATATATATATATATATATATATATATATATATATATATATATATATGTGTGTGTGTGTGTGTGTGTGTGTGTGTATAGGCTTGAAGAATTACTTAACTGTGTGTGTGTGTGTGTGTGTGTGTGTGTGTGTGTGTGTGTGTGTATATATATATATATATATATATATATATATATATATATATATATATATATATATATATATATATATATTTCATGATTATACCAACATAAGTTGTCTGTTCACTGTCTCCTGTTCATATGGGCTCGGCATATTGCTGAAAAGGGTCTTTGGACCTGTCTACCTACTAAGTTAAGAAACTGAAAATAAATAAGACTAAATAAATCAAGTGCTATGTGTATGCAAACCAATTATATGTACATATCAGATCATGCACAAGAAATAGAAAGTCGTTATATATGCCAGATCTTGTCCAAACTGCAGTGCAGTGCATGCCAGATCTTGTCAAAACTGTAATGCAGTGCATACTATGTGCATAGAAAAAGGAAAGAAAAACAACGTTATTACATACAGACAGCAATGGGAAAGTGTGCAAGGTCAAAGCATGCAGTCCATTGTGCAATCTCTGACATGCTATATATATATATTTTTTTTTATACTGGAATAATATAAATGATGTAGCCTTTGTAACGCAGCTAATGCAGTAAATTGCTCCTTTTTAATCTTGCTTTTTTTGTACCTTAGATTGCACACCGACACACAGCACCAGGTACAGTTTGTTTGGCTCTGAACCCAGCCCTAAACAAATTGTACTTGTTATTGTGAGCTATAAATCATCTTGTCACACCCAGTGCTGTGTAATACTCCTCTGGCAGATTTTGCTATCTGAATAGCAAAAGATGGTATTGAGTGATGGGAATTCTACTTCACAAGCTACTATGTGAAAGAAGATAGCAATGCTGTATGCCATGCCTTGATGCAATAAAGAAATATTAATTTCTGTCTTCTCCACCTACAAGATATGGATATCTTTCTTCTGAACCACAATGATAAGGACTAAGGACACCTTGCTAGAGGATATCATGTATACAGAAAGTTGTACAATTAAATTTAATGCAAAGCTGTAAGAAAAGTGTAATTTGAGTAATTCCTTTATTTAATGGAGAAAAAAGCAAGGGAGTCAGTACTTAGAATGTGAATTGCTAGTATTTCATATTAGCATGTATTGGATTAAAAGTTTAATAAATGACTTTTGATCATATTTCTAGCTGCTAGTTATTAAGGGCAATGCAAGAAACTGCCTCTCTATTGGAAGTCTATAACCTGACACTGGGAATTAAACCAAGAATTCACCAAAATAAACAAAATTGTAAAATTCACTGCTACGCCATTAAAGTGCTTTTTTTGCTACTGGGGTTCCCCTACATTCCTAAAATGAGTGGAATGGACCCCCTCATTGGTATTTGCATTTACTAAATCCAAGATTGCTTTATCTTACGGTAGGAGGAATTCTGTAAGAAAACAACTGTCATGGATTTATTATGTACCCCTATATTCACTTTTGTACTTTCCCAATTTCAAGGATTGTACTTACAGTCTTTGAGTGCTGCCAAAAGTTAGCTTCCATATGAGAGCAAAAAGAGCTAACATATCTCAGTAATTATTGCCTCCTTACCTGTTGTGATTCATTCTCATGTGATTGAATGGCATAAGTGGAACTACTTCTAAAGGAAAATAACATTTTTATAAAATATACTGAAAAAGAAAAGAACAGTAGGTACAGGACAAAAATGTATTTAATATGTTCTTCAGTTCATTTAGTGCTTTCATTTTCAAATGAACATCACTTTAGCAGTCAGATGATGTCTTGTGCATTTGAAACATGAAAGTACTAAATGAATTGAAAATGTATTTAATAAATCAACCCCGGGATTCATGAAGCTCGGCGCAAGGCCGGTGTAAGGCTTGCGCCGGCAGTGCAGTGAATAATCGGCGTAGCAGCGCCATATGCATAGTAATGAGTGTGCGCCTCAACCACAGACACATGCGGAGGGCACGTGAGCGAGCCCAAGTAGGATGCGGCCGTAGGCGTGGCCAAGCCGGCAGGCGATGAGCAACCTAAAGTGCTGACTTCCACAGGCCGCCTGCAATAGTAACCGCACCAGCCAGGGTCCGTGGATAATGAAACGTATGCAGAGTATGCAACATAGTACCCATTCACACAAAACGGAGAACCAAACATTAACCCACGAAGTCCAAAGTGTACCCGTCCAAGGAACAAAGGATACGCGTAATACCGTGTCCGTCACACAATGCACTGTCAGTGGGCATACCCAGTGAAGGTGTACCGCAGCATGTCAGTGCGCCGCACCTACATCGAAGTAGCCACATGGGCATGGTCACCAGCAGTAGTGAGAGTACACAGCCAGGTAGCCGTGTCGATATAACAACAAGAAGGAAACCAGATACCCTAAACACAGACAAACATGTGCATAGCAACATGTACTACACCCAGCAACGTGCCCGTCGCATACACATAGGACGGCGTATGCCTAAGCGTAATATCCAGAAGCAGAACCCATGCATGCAAATGTAATACACAACAGCCCCGTCATAGCATGTAACCCGCACCCATGTACGACCGTGCACCCAACCCATCTAGCAGCCTTGTGCAGCTGCACACCTACACACAATGGGTATACCTGAAATGTAGTAAGAAGTATTGTCCTAGGCAGTGCCACGCGGGCAAATATGTACCCCACATGTTAACATCCCACCTCAGGTACAGATATCCAAATGGCTGCATGTGAATGTGTCGGCAGAATGTGTACATCCCGCAAGTGGTATGGACCTGTCGAAACCCCATAGGTATGCACATGCCACAGTGCCCATAACTGTACACATCTGGACAAGGCAGTATGTTCAGCCACCGTACTGATGATTAGCTATGCAGACATGTCAAACACAACACATATGGCGGAACATCTGCCCACCAAGCAGGACGCCCCAACAGGGTGCCACAGGCACAGAAGGTGAAGGTGGGACATCACACGTTGAGAATAGCATTGCTGGATGGCCAAACACCCACGGCCAATGCAAAGGATGGAATAACATGTATATGCCTGGATGAATGGGTATGTCATAGCATGGGAATAGGCCAAGCTATCCACCATAATAGCCATGTGTACCAGATACAGCCAGTAACACGCAGTAGTAATGCAGGAAGGCATACACGACTGTGGGAATAGCACAGGACATATGGCATGTGCCAAGTGTTGACGCATGACACAAATGTCCAGGATGGGGCTCCCTGCAAAGAGGAACATGTGCCAACCCCACCCCCCACAGATGTACCGGCAGTGGAAACACATCCCAAACACACACCAACACTACCGTCCATCCCATGATAGCAACGGAGGCTGGTCAAAGACCACCATGACGCGTGCACAAACAGGGACACGTGTAACCGTTGCCCTAACAACCCCCCTCAGGCCAAAGAATAATAGTATGGACATATGCATGTAATGCTGTGAAGGATGTATGGTAGTCCTCAGTATCACAGAGGTAGGTACACAGATACACTGTAATCAACTGTGACGTATGTGCACTGTAGACAGCATACCTGCAGGTAATACATAGTTCAATCATGTGCCACAGAAATATACACATATGAATGAGGATAGGGGATAGACAAGTGTGAATGGGACAAACTATGAACATAGGTTCATAGGTCCATAGGTACATAGTAGGCTATCTACCCAAGGGCAGCTATAACCCTAGCCCATAGTTATGTTTCCTTTGCCAACCCTCCAGTCCGGAGATAAAATGCCTATTATATTGCTGTACCTCTGTCAAGCAGTGACAATGATGTAATCCCTGGGGTATATCTGCAATCTCCCATCCATTGGTCAAGATCCCCCTCGAACAAGGCCAGCAAGGTTCTCTGCCTCACATGTACTGGGATGTTGTTCCACAGCATAGTGAGTGTCTGGGTGATGTATCTGTCCCTCCAACACATTCTATTAATGACCGTGTCAAGGCTCACGTCACCTACCCCTGTGGTTCTGAGGGATGTAGATCCATTAGGTGAAGCATAGTCATCAAATATGGGTTGACATGGCCTCATATGTCAGGCACAGGTCACCACTGAACAAGTGGTATGTGACTGAATGGAGCAGGAGTCCTTACAGTTGGGCAGCATAACACAAATTCCTGACACCCTGCATCCGTCTGACGATGAACCTATGGGGCCTTCCCAGCTGCTGCAGGTGTCGGGTCAGATACCTTCCGAATGGGGCAATGTACTCAATCATAGGTCTAATGAGTGATGAGTACAAGGAGACGATGACCTCCCCTGATCTAGATGTGAATCCCTGCACGATCAGGTGGGCAGTGTAGAAGTTCTACCGAACCACGTTAGCAACGTGTGTGTCGAACGAATGGTGACTGACAACCTGGGTCCCCAGATCCCTGGTAATTCCCGCTGTGCTCAGTGGATTGCCACCTATATGGCAGCTAGGGGTAACCCTGTTCTTCCCGAAGGGTATGACTATGCATTACCCGGCATTTAGCTGTAGGCCATGTCCCTGGCAGCAGATATCCATATCTGTGAGGCCCCTCTGAAGGAAATCAGTGTCAGATGTCCGTCCCACTATGGCACCCAGTTTGCAGTCATCTGCAAACAATGTCAGCCATAACCCCCCTGTGTTTGCTTGTACTTTGGAAATGTAGATGCAGAAAAAGAGTGGACCCAGGACAGAGCCCCGTGGGACACCGCCTGTGACTGGCAGTGAGTCTGACATGGTGCCAGCAAGTATGACTGTGTGGGTTGTGTCACCTAGCCAGTTTGCAACCCATCCTGCGATGTACAGGTTCACATCCAAGCCGATGGGTTTATCAATGATACCTGAGGGGGGTATTGTGTTGAAGGCCTTTGCCAGGTCGAGGTGGGCTGTATGGACTGCCTGACCCTCATCAATGGCCTCGGTGACTGTTCCTAAAACGTCAACCAAGTTTTAAACGCATGATCTGCCTGTGACCAAGCCAAACTGGGTTGGATGCAAAGTATGCAAGTCCCCTATGTTGTCATCTATGAGCTCCAGTATGATCCTTCCCCATGGCTTTGCAGATAAGGCTTCCCAAGCTAATGGGACAGTAATAACCAGGGTCAGTGGAGGCACTGCCCCTGTGAAGTGGGACTACAGTCGCCGTGTGCCACAACTCGGGTACGTTACCTGAGGTGAGGCTAAGATTAAACAGCCATCCTAACTGTGGGTCTAATTCCTCACTGAGATCGCGGAGTACACAGCCGGGACACCATCTGGTCCCATGGATGCTGTGTTCACTACCTTGGAGAGAGCATGTCCCACCTGTGCGCTACAGAACATTCCGGGGCCACAATCTTCTGGTACAGACATCTCTCCATGTGGGGGGGGGGAGGGGGTGGAGATGTTTTCACCGAACCTGTCAGCCAGTATGTTGGCAATGTGTGTATGTTCAGTAAACTTCACATCATTGTGAACCCAGTCAGAGCATATCTGGGAGTGTCCTCCCAGGTGTCCAACATAGCTAAAGAAGGCCGTATGATTGTCTGTCGAGTCCTTGGTGATATATCTGTCGGACCTGCCCCGGATGATGTCATGAGAGCTTGTAGTTCGTCACATATAATGAGCAAGGGTGTCATACCTCACAAGGAGTCTGCTCTGTCTTGTAGTAGCTACCTCCTCTTGTTGTAGAGCTTATGTATGGCTGGGGTACACCACACTGGATGCTTGGCAGTGGTACAAAGACTCACAGTTATGTAAGGGATTGCCTGATCCATGCAGTCCTGTAGGTGCTGGTAGAAGGCATATGTAAGTGATTCAGTGGCTTGAGTAATGTTCACCACTGGCTCAGGGGCTTTAAAGGAGACCACACTACTGTTTAGAAATGTGAAGTCGGCTTTTGAGAAAGCCATATGTATGGTAACCGGCACCACCCACAGCATTGTATGTCAATAGCAGAAGCTATTGTCCAAATAACATATTATTAACTTTATTATTAAAATATGTATTATTATTTATTTAGTTATATGTTTCAGCTAATTACACTTGAAAATGCCCGGTAAGACCGGGCGAAAGTGCCCGTGATCTACTTGTTATGGTGGTGTCATTCTGACAATAAAGTGGCGATACTTCCCTATTGGGACTTCTGGGGATTATTTAAAGCAGTTGCTAACCTGCATCTATGGATGTACACCATTTGGTTTCAGTTTTGAAAAACCTAGTTTTCGTAGCACTACATAATATGGGTAGTCAAACAGACATCCGCGATTGGGGAACATACAGCAGCAGTCAAAACCACTGGCCACATGGACACAGTCCAACAAGTTCTACACTTTACATATGCACATGGGTGTCCATTGTAGGACCCAAAAATTGTTCCGTACGGAATACCATCCAGCCGTTATTGTTCTACCAGAAGAAGCGACAGTCGTGAGTATGGCACAGCTAGACATATGCACCACCAGCATGTTTAAGGTTGATGACAAGTGTCCATGAAATGCAGGACATATGGACAGAAATCCCCAGAGTTCCGAGTCCATAGAAGTGCGTCCACATCCCAGTCCCGCACACATGAAGGATGTGTAATGGGTACCATCGAGGGTTGCAGCCATGGGATCGTGGGTATGCAGAAATGGGGCACGGTGTTGTTTGGCAGATAATCCGTTGTCCCGCCCCGTGGGAGGGATGTGGGTGTAGCACATGCCTTACTCCCCACTAATAATGCAAAGCATCCACCGGATAATGCTAAATGCAGGTGTGAAATGTGTACTGCCCTATACCAGTGTCCAGTAGGCAATTCCCATGGATGGACAAGCGTACGACCAAGATGGCACCCATAACTGCAAACCTGGTGGAATTACACAGCTGCAGTAAGGCATAACACAGGAAATACAGATAGGGACTACAGCAGACACTCCCCATACAAAGTCAGACCGCCATGCGAATACCGGCGTACACAGCACTCAATCTGCCAGCACCAAAATGGGGATCACTCGCTTTCATACCGCGGAACAAATGGGCGACCTGTGGAACACATACCAATGGCACAATAACAACTTCAGCTAGGAAGGTCATAGGATGGTTAAACTATGGCGTTCCCACTTATAAAGAACATCCTTCAGTGAATTAATAGGATTAATGTCAATTGACTATGGAATACACCTAATCAACATCAAAGAACCACTGGCACCTTATGGCACACAATCCAAAACACACGTAGGTAGATGAAACAGTCAACGTAGACATTGTCCAGGACAGGTCACAAATGGTATGCAAAGGTTCCTTCATAGACATGTAAGCGCTTTCACCCGTAGGCTCTGTCAGACTTACACATAACATAAAAGCATCCAGGCTTTAAATATCCCCCCCTTACACTTTCATTGGTCAATTTCTCAGCAAACAATGAACATTTAACCACAGCATATAAAGCACAGACGCAATGTTAACTACACACATTATATTAACATCTCCAAAAACATCCTATTAACACATGTATTATATGATATTGTACTATGCCTAATACTCATCAATCAAAGATCTAACAATATATATAGAAGATATGTATATCATATCAATGTAATACAGTGGTAAACAACTGAAAGAGTGGACTAATGTGTGTTAACTGTATATCTGTACCTAAACTACATTCCTGTTACGGGGGTTTAAGCCACCTGCTTCTCAAAAGAGGCTTCATCAGTGTTTCATCAGTCAGCCCTGGTGTGTGGTCAACCCTCCACCTAATAATCCATCTAAATCCACATTCTAAAGCATAGTTGATGAGGTCCCCCCTCTGGTATTATAACCTAGCCTTCGTAAAACACTGAATGTAAATGTATGCCTTGTGATGTGCTCATAGCCGGCCGTAGGCATACGCCAATCCTGCAGCTGCCTAGGGCGCCGCACCAGTAGGGCCACCTGTCTAGTAGGTATGTCATGTAGGTACACCAGGATGGGGGCACCATGTGTTGTGGTGGTGGGCGCCATGGAGCCCTATAGGCTAGGGCAGCGGTCGATCTAAGGCTGCTGCCGTAGGAGGGGTAGTACGGTCTGCAGGTATGTGCAGAAGTGCACATGAAACAGCGGTCCACAAGGATTACCCATAGTGGCGACACCTGCACAGATGGCTATAGCGGGACACACACATGACCATGCATACAGCACAGTTAGACATACACACACCATAAATAGGCAATTATACACAAGGTTTATGGCGTGTACGGGTACAGTGTCAGTACAGCAAGGATAGCTGTCTGCCACGATATCCAGCAGATGTCTCTAGGGTGTTCTGGAATACGGACGTTGCATGGACAAAGAGTGGATATGCATCGTACCACAGTTCTATGTGTCAGCCGTGCAAATATGCGACACATGGGACAGACAGCTGTCCATGCAAGAGCAGCGCTATGGGCACAACATAGGTATGTAGATATACAATGACAGAGATACAGACGGACACATGTGGCAAGGCCGTGAGTGTAATGTACACAGCACCACCCCACCACACCATAGCAGGGTGCTCGTGGAGAACACGCTACGGAGGTTGCCAACCACAGCAGGCACACAAGCAGTCCACGAGCTGCGTCTCACCATCCACAAACACAGGGATGGCGGCAGGATATGCCATACCCTATGAACCTATGCGGCTGGGAGCATAGATACACACACACATCTGGCAGGCATGGTGATTAACCACACCCCCACATACCCAACCACACAACAGTATGACACAGGTATGGAACGCGCTACGTGGACCACCGAACACAGCACCGTCAGAGGCACATGTCCAGGTGGGTGACAACATCCATAAAGGAATAGCCGCCGATAGCCAAGGTATGTGTTGCCAAGCGTCTAAAATAACTACACTCTACTAGGGAAGCTGTGAACACACACACCCCACACACACATGGGGAAGGGCCGGGAGTCGAACCTACGCCTACCTACATGAACTCACTACAGCATGATGCATTTACAGAACGCGCTACTGAGATTACTGAGCACAGTGCTGTCAGAGGCATACATCTAGGTGGGTGACATCATCCGTAAGGGAATAGCTGACAATAGCCAAGGTATGTGTTGCGAAGCGTCTAAAAGCATGTTCTTCTGCAGAGGCAGCTGGAAACATACACACACACACACACACCTCACACACACACGGGGAAGGGCTGGGAGTCGAACCTACGCCTACCTACATGAACTCACTACAGCATGATGCATTTACAGAACGCGCTACCGAGATTACTGAGCACAGCGCTGTCAGAGGCATACTTCTAGGCGGGTGACATCATCCGTAAGGGAATAGCTGACAATAGCCAAGGTATGTGTTGCAAAGCGTCTAAAAGCATATTCATCTGCAGAGGCAGCTGGAAACACACACACACACACACACACAGGGAAGGGCCGGGAGTCGAACCTACGCCTACCTACATGAACTCACTACAGCATGATGCATTTACAGAACGCCATACCGAGAGTGCTGAGCGCAGGTCGGTCAGAGGCATAGTTCTAGGCGGGTGACATCATCCGTAAGGGAATAGCTGACAATAGCCAAGGTATGTGTTGCGGCGCCTAAAGCATATTCATCTGCAGAGGCAGCTGGAAACACACACACACCTCACACACACACACGGGGAAGGGCCGGGAGTCGAACCTACGCCTACCTACATGAACTCACTACAGCATGATGCATTTACAGAACGCGCTACTGAGATTACTGAGCACAGTGCTGTCAGAGGCATACTTCTAGGCAGGTGACGTCATCCGTAAGGGAATAGCTGACAATAGCCAACGTATGTGTTGCGAAGCGTCTAAAAGCATGTTCATCTGCAGAGGCAGCTGGAAACACACACACACACACAGGGAAGGGCCGGGAGTTGAACCTACGCCTACCTACATGAACACACTACAGCATGATGCATTTACAGAACGCGCTACCGAGTTTACTGAGCACAGCGCTGTCAGAGGCATACTTCTAGGCGGGTGACATCATCCGTAGGGGAATAGCTGACAATAGCCAAGGTATGTGTTGCGAAGCGTCTAAAAGCATGTTTATCTGCAGAGGCAGCTGGAAACACACACACACACACACACACACACACACACACACACAGAGAAGGGCCGGGAGTCGAACCTACGCCTACCTACATGAACACACTACAGCATGATGCATTTACAGAAAGCGCTACCGAGATTACTGAGCACAGTGCTGTCAGAGGCATACTTCTAGGCGGGTGACATCATCCGTAAGGGAATAGCTGACAATAGCCAACGTATGTGATGTGAAGCGTCTAAAAGCATGTTCATCTGCAGAGGCAGCTGGAAACACACACACACACACACACACACACACACATGGAAGGGCCGGGAGTCGAACCTACGCCTACCTACATGAACTCACTACAGCATGATGCATTTACAGAACGCGCTACCGAGATTACTGAGCACAGCGCTGTCAGAGGCATACTTCTAGGCGGGTGACATAATCCGTAAGGGAATAGCTGACAATAGCCAAGGTATGTGTTGCGGCCGCCTAAAGCATATTCATCTGCAGAGGCAGCTGGAAACACACACACGGGGAAGGGCCGGGAGTCAAACCTACGCCTACCTACATGAACTCACTACAGCATGATGCATTTACAGAACGCGCTACCGAGATTACTGAGCACAGCGCTGTCAGAGGTATACTTCTAGGCGGGTGAAGTCATCCGTAAGGGAATAGCTGACAATAGCCAATGTATGTGATGTGAAGCGTCTAAAAGCATGTTCATCTGCAGAGGCAGCTGGAAACACACACACACACACACACACACATGGAAGGGCCGGGAGTCGAACCTACGCCTACCTACATGAACACACTACAGCATGATGCATTTACAGAACGCGCTACCAAGATTACTGAGCACAGCACTGTCAGGAGGCATACCCCTAGGTGGGTGGTATCATCTGCAGAGGCAAGGCAGCCGATAGGGAATGAAGACAGAGTGCACAGTCACACAGCATGTTACCATCCCAAGGTGGCCGTACAGTAACACGGTAGTGCTGCAGTCGGGAATACCAACTAACTACAGAGCAGTACATCACTACATGAATACGGGATGCACCACATACAGTATACCCTATGAGAGGGCATCCGGCGTGCAGGATGTAGGCAGCCATTGTGGCATAACAACCACATATGAGTCACCTGGATGGTCTCCATGGCTATGCAGGATGTCATTGGCCATGGCTACACGCCTAGTAGTAGACATCGATGCCGACTGTAGTGTGTACCCCCGAATGGTGTACTGGCCATGCCTCTCACACCTAGCGGTTGCGAAGGGGACCATACCCCTAGGTGGGTGGTATCATCTGCAGAGGCAAGGCAGCCGATAGGGAATGAAGACAGAGTGCACAGTCACACAGCATGTTACCATCCCAAGGTGGCCGTACAGTAACACGGTAGTGCTGCAGTCGGGAATACCAACTATCTACAGAGCAGTACATCACTACATGAATACGGGATGCACCACATACTGTATACCCTATGAGAGGGCATCCGGCGTGCAGGATGTAGGCAGCCATTGTGGCATAACAACCACATATGAGTCACCTGGATGGTCACCATGGCTATGCAGGATGTCATTGGCCATGGCTACACGCCTAGTAGCAGACATCGATGCCGACTGTAGTGTGTACCCCCAAATGGTGTACTGGCCATGCCTCTCACACCTAGCGGTTGCGAAGGGGAGACAGACATGCTCACGGGGTATCAACGCAGATGCGCGCGGTGTGCACTGTACTGTGTGTCCATCTACACAGCTGCTTACTGGGCATGCTCAGACACTTAGAATCGGCACAGTGCAGACATGCATACACATGGGGCGATGGCATGGGAGGCAGAATGTGGACCGTCGTGTGTGTCCACCCACACAACAGCAACCTGGCCATGCCACAGACGTGGCAGTTGCGAAGGGGAAACAGGCATGCACATGGGGTATCAATGCAGACGGGCACGGTGTGCACTGTACTGTGTGTCCATCTACACAGCTGCTTGCTGGGCACGCTCAGACACTTAGAATTGGCACAGTGCAGACATGCATACACATGGGGCGATGGCATGGGAGGCAGAATGTGGACCGTTGTGTGTGTCCACCCACACAACAGCAACCCGGCCATGCCACAGACGTGGCAGTTGCGAAGGGGAAACAGGCATGCACACGGGGTATCAATGCAGATGGGCACGGTGTGCACTGTACTGTGTGTCCATCTACACAGCTGCTTACTGGGCATGCTCAGACACTTAGAATCGGCACAGTGCAGACATGCATACACATGGGGCGACGGCATGGGAGGCAGAATGTGGACCATCGTGTGTGTCCACCCACACAACAGCAACCCGGCCATGCCACAGACATGGCAGTTGCGAAGGGGAAACAGGCATGCACACGGGGTATCAATGCAGACGGGCGCGGTGTGCACTGTACTGTGTGTCCATCTACACAGCTGCTTACTGGGCATGCTCAGACACTTAGAATCGGCACAGTGCAGACATGCATACACATGAGGCGACGGCATGGGAGGTAGAATGTGGACCGTCGTGTGTGTCCACCCACACAACAGCAACCCGGCCATGCTCACACATGTAGTATGTGCTACGTGCCGTCCGGCATGCAGATGGAGTGCACACATCGCAAGTCATGGCTAGGTAAACCCATACACATGCACAGGGTGGACACACATGCAGTCACACATACACACACAGATGACAGCACAGGCGTCATGGGTGCAGGCTGAACATGTACACACTGTAGTGAACACTGTAGCTGCTATGCCAGCACCATGTCATCGGTGCAGCAGTATGCCTCACGGTCCAGCAACTGCATGTGACATATGTCCAGAAGAATATGTGGCGGTGTACGTCCGTCGTGCAGAGTACACATGTACTATCAATGATCCCACAGGTGTGATGTAGTCCACCCATACCGGTATACATGGACAGGCATGCTCCACACATACCACGGGCCTGACACAGATATGACACATGACTGCAGCTGTACCACAGTGTAACAATGTCCGGATATGTCACATATGTGATTTCCTGGCTGTGTGCATGGACTGCACGCAGGACACATACGAAGCCTGTGATGTACCACATGCATAACACAGGCGAAGGGAAGGCGGACACATGTCTGTGGTATGCACCCCCTACAGGGTGTAGCAGTGTTCACTGGGACACATACCCTTGTACAGTTTGCCTGTGACAGCTGTGATACCATACCACAGTACATGTTCCATGTATGTTGACACACATGTCACAACGTAGCAATGCATACACACATGGCAACAGGGGATACATGTGACACGTGTACTGTGCACGGTGCAGCCGTGCATGAGCGGTGTCCGGTGTCTGTAACACAGTTGCAACCCCTACCACATGCATACCCATCATGGCAGCCGTCATATGGTGGCATAGTAACAGCACGCATGGCAGTCTGTGTGTACACCATGTGTTTAAACACCTGTCCACATGCATGTGTGCAGGTGCTGGTCACAGGTGTGTCACACACCATCCTACCCTGCCATGTGCATACAGTCTGCTATGTCGCCTTTACATGACAGCACTGCCATGATGCATACCCATCGGCCATGCGTGATCGACCATATGTCACATTGCCACTGTAACCCCTACCACCTCCCAAGTGCAGATATTGGCACAGCTGCCAGATACAGTGGTAGCACGCAGGATGCACCACATACCGCTGCACGCCTGCACAAATCCCATGTAGCAGGTGTGGCATTCCTAGCACCAACATGTGTGCAGGAATGTGTGCCCATGTATGCCACAGATTGGGGGGACTATGTGCCACGTGCCACACATCACTGTACACCATGGTAGAGATCTGTACCTACCTCAGTGTGGGGTGCATCGATGTGGATGGTGCAGTACATGCAACACGTCATCCCTCTGTGTAGACATGTGTGGCCACCACCATGTCAGTGTGTCAACATGTGTGTATGTCTGCTGCCTGTTGTGAGGGTGTATGCAGATATAGTGTTGTGACTGGACACTGACCACACAGGGTGACCATCCCGTACTGGTGCTGCATTGTACAGCCCTGTCAATGCCATACCTGTGAGCCTTACTGGCCACCTGTGCAAGACCACCCCCTGTGACATGGCCCGTGGGTGCATTGTCTTGTGAGGGTGCTGACCACACAGACAGGTGTCCCCAACTGCACACAATGGTGTGTGTGCCATAGAGGTGTATGCACCGCGAATGCGGGCATATTCCTGTACCGGTACAGCATCCGACTGCTGCACACCGTGCACCACAGCTGACAGGTGACACCTGCGGTCAGTAGCCAGCACACTGCGTACGACACCTGCAGAATGTCACCATACCTGTACTGTGTCATGCCATGTATGTGATGTCTCTGTCCACCGGAGCCTGTGGCACCGACCACAGGCGTCAGGTGCAGTATATGTGTGGACATGTGCGTCATGTACCGTGTAAGCAACATTACACTGTATCCGACTCCGTGCTCCGCAGGTTTATGTGTATAACCTCTCTTCTTGCAATCCCGACTGTCTGTTCTCTATATCACAAAAGCTCTGCACCTGCTCCCATAGTATTCCTACATAGGTAAAGTACATGTATAATAAATGGAGTACTACACTGGCCTTGAATCCCCTTGTGTACCCACTTCCCTATAGGTGCCTTCTGACCCGGTTACACAGCAAATGCATTCACGTTCTCTGGCATGTCGAAGGGTCAATTGCTAGCGACCTCTCCTGTTCAGATGGTGAATCTGGGCGTCCTTGGCACTGTTACAGGTGCCTCATGGACACGGACAAGCCGCACCTCCCCCAATGAACATAATACATGTGACAGATGCAACTATATAGCCATACAGGGGCTGTGCTCTCTCAAACCATGACTGGCAAGACCAAGCGGGAGGGGAAGGACACCATGCACACCACAAACCCAGTGTCACATGTGACTATCGCAAATGCTAATCAAACACATGAACACACTAAGACATACCTGGAGGCACTGTTAAAACATGTCACGAACCTAACGAGCCCTCTGAAGCAGACACACAAGCAACTGCCTCCACAAGACATAGGACATGCAACACATAGTTCTCAACGTCAGTGTGCTAAACTGTCAGAGCCCCAAAGGCAACACACACACTGCCAGACACACTTGTAATGGGTGACGCCACTGTCAGACACACCGACATCCCACCCACCAGACTGAACAAGGGAATGATCACAGTAGGCTGCCTGCCGGGCGCTGGAATCCGCCACATAACACACGCACTCAGGTCACTCCGCAGCATGTACAGGTATGACGCGGTCATTGCCCATGTTGGTGTCAACGACTGGAGACATACCACCCTGGGATACATTAAAGGAGACATAGAGGGCCCCTCAGATTGTGTAGCCCAGGCCGGCATGTCCCTGACCCTGGGCAGTATCCCACCCTCATCAAGTATGATGCCACTATACTGGCTCCAAGTGGTCACCCTTGATAATGTGCCTGGTTACCGGTGTCAGTCTGAGGGGATCCAGATTCCTCATACCTGGGATGACATGCTTGGCACGCCACGCCCCTTCGCAAGGTGTGGCTCGCACCTGTCGCCCCTGGTCTTCAAGGGTTTGGCAAAGGCACCTGCCACCCCCACAGTGCCCACTGCAGGCAAGGCTGGAATGATAAACCTACCACCCTACACTACAAACCTGGAGAACAGACAGGGTAATACTGCTCAGTGCCAGTGGTCTACGCCCAAGCTGCACACCCTCAAATGCCCTCCTCAGTATGGAGGACATTGATGTCAGTGCTGTGACTGAAACATTGATCAGGGCTGCTGAGAGCACCCCAGCACTATCGGGTCATACCCCATATCACGCGTTCAGGACCATAACCCGGACCTAACACAGAAGGAGGGGGAGTCTCCATTTCCATGAAGGATACACACACCTCCAGGTTGGCAGAAATGCACGTAGCAGCAGGGAATATCCAGGTGCAATTAACCATGGGTAGGACTGCCCTACAGTTTGTTGCATGCTACAGACCACCCTCCCAAACCCAGGATACCTGCACAGCCTTCCTGAAGACACTGGTGAGTGTGAATGCTCTCACAACACCGTCATATTGGGTGACATCAACCACCCATACATAGACCGGGAACATTACCCAGGACACAACACCCTACACCAAAGGTCCCAGGTGTTCATACACCTGAATGCTGTGGAACAACCATGCACCATACCCACAAGGGGGGAAGTATATTAGTTCTGATCATCACACATGGGGACGATATGCTCCACACAGGATGTACATCCCTAAATGGTGAGGTCAGACCATATAGTGAACTCACTGGAGATCCGCATCCTGCATCCAACACCTGCATGGGAGACCACAGTGACGACCTCTCCACAGTGAACCACACACGTCATATGACCGGTGTGGTACCCTACAAGGCCTCCATGCCAGTGGTAAACACAGGCCACACTGCTGAAACCCTTACAAATGCCTTCTATGAGCACCCCCAGGAATGTCTGCACCAAGCGATCCTGATAACATCAGGACCTTGTCCACCGAAGGCAGGCACATGGTCTGGTGGACCCCAGCCATTGACAAACCGTACAACAAGAGTTGAGAGCTGATACATGACAGAGCAATATCAGTACCAGGAAAGGCATCACTGATTAATACCGGCGTTAACATACGATCACTCATACAATCATCCAAGGGCACCTGTGGGACTGGTACTGCAAAGGACACATAAGACAACCATAGGGCCTTCCTTAGCTATGGTAGGAACATGGGTGGAAGCACACAGTTATGCCCGGAATTACTCCAGAATGGTACAATGATCACTGAACCCACAGACATTGTCAACAAACCAGCGGACATGTTCCATGCATACATCTACCCCCCCCCCCCAAGAGGGGACGTATCCATCCCACCAGAGTCTAGCCTCCCAAACATCCCGTATGCCCAGGAGAGAGCTGATATCTGTTAAGCAGTGAACACAGCATCAATGGGACCAGATGCTGTCCCCGGCTGTGTGCTACACAACCTCATTGAGGCCCTCACCCCACACATAAGGCTGCTGTTTCATTTTAGCCTTACTACGGGCTACGTCCCCGATGGATGGCATACGGCAACTGTGGTCCCACTACACCAGGGTAGTGCTCTTATGGACTCTAGACATCCCTGCTCTATCAGCTTGACAAGCCTTGTCTGCAAAGCTGTGGGGAGGTCCATACTGGAGCCCATAAATAAAGACATTGGTGTACAGCCAATACCGGAACATACCCACATCGGCTTAGTCAAGGGCAGATCCTGCCTCCCAAACCTGGTCAACCTGTTTGGAGGAGACACTAATGCCATTGATGGGGGTACGTCGGTTTGCACAGACTACCATGACCTGGCGGGAGCGTTCAAACCACACTCCACGTGGGCATCATAGAAAGGCTCACCAGCGTAGATGTGGAGACATATGTCACACGATGGTTTGCCAACTGGATGGAGGTCAAACCACACAGGGTTTGTGTTCCTGGTGCCATGTCAGACTCCAAGCTGGTCCCGAGTGGTGGCCCACGGGGCTCAGTCCTGGGCCCCCTCCTGTTTGGCATTCAACTTTCCAATGTGCATGCAAACATAGGGGGATTGTGGCAGACAAGGTATGTAGATGACTGCACACCGGCCACCATACTCAACACCCCATCAGACACGGACATCCACCTGGGGTCTCATAGAAATGGATAACTGGTGCCAGAGCCGTGGCCTGATGCTACATGCCAGGGAGGGTATAGACCTACCCTTTGGGAAAGACATGTTCACCCCGACTTACCATATAGGTGGTAATCCATTAAACATGGTGGACGTGATCAGGGACATGGGTACCAAACCTGTCGGTAACCTCTCTCGACACTCACATTGCCAGTGTGGTTGGGAAGACATTCCACTGTGCCCACCTGGTCATGAAGGGATTCACATCCACATCAGGGGAGGTCATTGTACCCCTGTACTCTTCACACATCAGACCAATGATTGCGTACAATGCCACATTTGGAATGTACCTAACCTGCAGCACTCGGAAGGACCTCAAACATTCCACAACACAGGGATAAAGGTGCTGAGACATATGTCACACGCTGGCCGACCGAGGGGACTCCAGCTGTATACCTTCTCAGCCCGTCTGCTCTGTGGTGATCTGTGCCTGACATACACGGCCATGTCCGACCTGGGTGACATGGACATGTTCCACCTCCTAGGCTCCAAACAAACACGGGCACAGAAGCAACTGACAGAAACCTCAACACGGACATAAATAGGACGTGCTGGGGGGACAGGGTCATCGCCCAGAGACCCCCTACAACATGGAAAAGATTCCCAGTCCATGTGAAGCAGAGCCCCTGACTGACTTTGTCCAAGAGTAATCCTGACGTGTGGATGTGTGATCGTAGGTATGCGCCAGACATCATCTCGGTGTCACTGCTGGACAGAGGGACAGCGGACCAATGGATGTAGTATCCTCATCCTAAGGGGTGGTGAAAGCCACACACACTCTGGCTAGGCTTACACATGCCGTAGGGCACATAGCCTGGTATGTACCTATGCGCCTATGTACCTATGTAGGGGTCCATGCAGGTTGCGGGTACCTGTGGTATGCTGATATTGCCAGATGTGCCTGTGGGTAACCCACAGCTACATGTGGGGGACTGATAACAGTGCTCCCAGTAGGCACATGCAAGTACACCATATTTGGCATACAGGTTAACAGAACCAACATGGTGCTACACATGTAACCTCACGCATACCGTGTACACTGATCAATGTATGCTGCACCTGCACTACATGGTATGTCTGCTGCATGATGTCAGTACACAACCCACGTCACATACGCACCTGTCACCTGTCATACACAACCACTGCAACATACACATCATGCACTATGCGGACACAGGTATCACATACACCTCTCACTATCTTGTCCACCCTGTGCATCAGAATATGTTTGCATAACCGTGCACCGATGGTGTGGATGACAGTGCTGCGGCAGAGGCTTCATCATATGCACAGGGTGATATGTGTGCCAGGGGCATAGGCTGTACCAATGGATGACATCATGTGTGTGTGTAAGGGCCAGTGCATTTACTGGACATGACTGTGCAGAATGCATGTGGATGTGGTGGAGCCCTACAGTTGTGTCTGCTGTGTGTGGGTATGTGTGTACACAGTTCAGCCATCTGTGATGCCTATACGGGGTATACTTGGCAGCCCCAGACTGTACAGTGCAGGTTGTATGGCTCACTATGTCCGCCTGCAGCCACGTGACCCGTGCCTGCCTGGGGTCGCACGGGCACTACCGGGTGGAGGTATGGAGTGGCCACTCTCCGATGACACATGTCCGCTGGAACCGTGTCCACACTGGGACCGGCCAGGGCCACGTCCACGTGGCCTGCTGTGTCCTGGTGTGGTTGGTGTAGCACCAGCTGCACTGCTGCTGCTACCAGCACTGTGTGAGTGGGCATGAGAGGTGGCACGCACACGTCGACCTGCACTAGGTGGTATTGCTGGCCTACGGCCACATGTCCTATGCCTCACCCCTACCAGGTGTTCCAGCACAGACAGCTCACGCTCGCGGATTGACATGCCTCGGTCGAGGATTCCAACCATCTCACCTAATCGCCTATCCAGAACATCGTCAAGCTGCTGTTGAGCATTCACCAATGACTGGATGTTCTCATTTAGGGAACGGATTGTGGCCCTCTGCAGCCTCTGCCCTTCTTGGTTCTGCCGTTCAGCACGTGCCTGTGCCGCCATTACAGTCTGGAACATGCGTCTGGTGATACCAGCTGCTGCACCCTGTACGGCAGGTGCATGTCTACCAGAGCTCCTCCTACGAGCAGCACCAGCCACATGCCTGTGTGGCACATCACCAGTCATTACACTGGCAACATGGTGTGTACCCGCACCTTCTGTAGCCACCACACATTCCTGCTCAATGCCAACAGACGCTGACTGTCCTTCCTCTATGGGCAACGGTGATGTGGTATGTGTCGGCATCTGAACCGTGTGCGGAGATGAAGGGGACATAGGTGGGATGTTAATCAATGGCACAGATTCTGCCTGTGACGACCCTGCCTGTGCCTCATGCATATGGTCATCACCACTAGTATCTGTGGGGACACTAGCATCAGATGGACCGCAGGAGGGGAACGCAGCTACAGCACCTGTGAATACAAAGACATACTGTAAGATACATTAGACACACGCAGACACACACGCAGACACACACACACACACACACACACACACACACACACACACACACACACACACACACACACACACACACACACACGCAGACACACACACATGCAGACACATCATGCATGTGATATTGCAGATGGCATGCAGCATTCCCACACCACAGCTCAGTGAATGCAGGCCAGACATTACTAGTGGTAGTATGCATACTGCCCTGGGGTGCACACTACATCAAGCAGGTGTCATTTCAGTAGGCATGCAGTACACACATTCATGGTAGTTTGCATGCATCACTGTGATACACTGTGTGGCCACAGGCGGGTTAACAGTACACATGGCTGGCGTCACTTTGTCATGTACTCCGCCAACATGTGCGATAACATGTGGACATGTGACAATGGTGTCCCACCACATGCACCACATCAAACTGGACGTCACAGTGCAGTGTTATGTGTACAGGCTACAGATAGAATGCATGTGTAACAAGGATGTCTGTGCAGGTGTGGTTGGTGTGAGCTGTGTACATAGCTGTACAGTGGGGAGTACGGCACTGTGCCACTGCATGGCAGCAAGACACAGGTATGTTTCTGTGCGATGCTTAACATGGACGCATTGCATTGCCATGTCTGCAACACAGTCATGCTGTTCCACAGCACGTATATGGTAGACATTGGTGGCACCTCCAGTGGCTGCAGACAGGCATTTCGTTTGTCTGGTGTACCACATCAGATGTACAGGGGGTCCACTACAGCTATGATCGCACTATGTGTGGACAGGGTGCAACGGTGACTACCCACTGCAGATGTACTGTGTGGCAACATGCCTGTGGGTATCACCCATGGCCATGTTTGACTGGGTCATGGACAATTGTGTGTGATGGGCATCGTGTACACATCCCTGTGGTGGCCCATGTCACATACACCCATACTAGTCTGAGGTGTCACAATCCCGAAGGCTATGCAGACATTGTGGATGTCTGCTATGTCGTGCATAGGTCATGTCATGGTGTGACAATGTTGCACACAGAACACCACGTGCATGGGACATGTCATGTGCCATGTCACAACGTGTGCACACAATGCTGGTGCATAGGTCACATTGGTAACACCTGTGTGCTGGCTAGATCACAGCTCACTATGTGGTACTGTGTGCGTACCGCAAATGGCATTCCGATGCATACTACACATGCAGCCATAGTAGAACACCTCCACCATTGTATGCATAGCTGACTGCACATATCACACCAATGGGTTATGTGGTGTCATGCCAGTGTATACTAACGGTTGTATCTACTGTACATGGGTGGCGTGTGTGTTGGGTGGTGCAACCTGTATACCATGACTGGAGCAGACCCAGGTGTGCATGTCATACCTGGCCACATGGGGAATATCTATACACTGTAACATGCCTATTACTAGCAACAGTCTCACCTGCGATGGACCCATGGCTGTGTGACACGCCAGAGGTACCTGTATAGCGGCAACACAACAGTATACACATTATCCATTACTGTAGCCACAGTAAGCACTGTGCATGTCACATCATGTACCTGTGTGGTAGCATGTGTTATGCACATGTCTGCAAACACAACGTAGCATACTGTAGTATGCAGCTTGTGTGGCCATATACCTGGCATGTGTTGGTACATTATGTGGTGTACTATGACACCCACACCTATGTCAGTTATCATACACACATGCAAGACTGACTTACCAGGCAGCTCCAGGCTCGTTGGTTGGGAGACACCCACCTCCACGATGGCAGCGAGTGTTTCTGCATGTTGTTCCCTGGGTGTCCCCAGACTGGCCAGGAGCTCCTCCGTGTGTGTGAGTGGGTGCTGGGTTGGTGGACCACCACCTGTCCCACCTTGTTCTCTGGCGATTGCGGTGGCATGCTGTTTCGCGTGCCGTATTAGGTCTGTGCAGTGTCGGCGGATCTGCTGGTAGGTGCGGTTGTTGCCACCCACGTTGTTCACTCTCCTGCGCATATCCTGCCACACGTCATCCCGCTACTGTGCTTGTTGTGGCACATGACTGAATAGTAGCTCGTAGTTGTCGTGGAGCAACGGTATAATCACGTCATCCTCCTGGTGGCTGAAGGCTGGCAGCCGGGAACGTGGCATTATCTGTAAAACATAATGATGGTGACAGGTCACATTTACACTGATGTACTGGCATACCGCTGGACATACATTGCTATGACATGTACAACATCTGCACAGTAATCTCTGCAATGCATCATGGCAGTGACACAGCTGACGTGTTGCCGTCACACCATTAAGCAGTGGGTTTCATATCATATCTGTGTGTCAACTCATCACACTGTACACACACCATGTTGATGGTAGCCTGCTGTGGACATGTGTACCTGCCTGCACCTGTGTTCATACCAGTTGGCACATGTCCCAATGTGACAACAGTTCTACTGTTCACCTGGATGCTGTGTATATGTCACTAGGCATCACGTACGTGGCCATTATGAATGTCAGCGGTGGCACTGCACACATACACATGGACACCTGTACATGCATGTGTTGTGCCATGTACATCTACACAGCACTGTACGGGTGTTGGCCAACCTGCCACGGCTCACCTGTATTGCACATGTGATACACATGGGACATTGTGTAACCATGTGACATTAGCAGGAAAGGTCATGCATAGCATGTGCGCACGTTGTTCACACCAACACACAGCACCTGTGACACCACAGGGTGCATCAGTGCCACATTACTGCTGTGGACGGTTGATAGTGCAAGTGCCATTTGTCCATCGCACCATGTAGGACTGTGATAGCATGTGCAGCCTTGCTGGGCAGGGCTGCATAGTATGGCAGGGTATGTCACATACATGGCACTGGGATGTGTCCCACCTGGGGGGTACTGATATTGGCAGGGTGGCTGTCCATTCCATATGTCATTGCTATGTGTATATGGACATTACACATGTCTATCATCATGGTGTGGACAATGGCCTTCTGCAAGGTAGGCTGCACGCTGCTTGGTGGGGGTGTGTATGGTGCATGCAGGTATTGCACATCCATGCATACACATTACCCCTGACAGGTGCTATGTGCTGCAATATTGTTCAACACAGTGCTGTATGTGCCCACACACTGCTATCCCGTGCACATGGATGGTTGCCTGGCCTGACATGGGTACCACATATGTCTACATCCAGTGCCTGCTGCCACCCCCATGTCAGCTGGTGCACCACACAGCGCCATCCCTCCCACAGGGAGCGTGGTGTTGGGCACAGCATAGGTATCCATGTATGGGGACAGGGATGTTCACATAGCAGGGGCACTGATGGTATCATCCGTCGGACCATACACGTATGACGCACACCTCACACACACAGCCCATTCAGTATGTTGTTCGCAACACTGACACAGCTATACTGCTAGGCCAGGGACATTCCCAGACATACATACACTGATGCGTGAACATCTGTCTGTGGCATGGGCTACAATAATGGTGAGGTTCGACACATAACGTGTTTGAGTGTGGCTGGCGCAGACCTTCTGTGCACATGTCTACACAGTAAGCCTGTTCTACAGTTGCCAGCGGTGATGTGCTGTGCACATGTCAATTCTGCACATTGTGTTGGTGTCTGTCTGTCCACGGGCCAGTGGTGGGATACACAGGGGTATTAGTGAACATATATGCATGCCACCCTGTACTGCTGTACTGCTAGCTTCTCGGGTGCTAATGTGTCATGGACATGCACACCTTACCCGAACAGGTGGTAGTGGGTTGCCACCCGTACCCATCTCCTCTTGTGGGTTGCTATGATCCAACACCCTCTTTGTATTGTATGTTCAGGCTATGCACCTGTGTGGGGCATGTGGGCATGCAATGCACTACTGCGTACCTTTGCACCCATTGCAGAACATGTCACACAGGTACACTGGCAGCCATACACTTCACAGCTTGATGACGGTACAACACGTGTTGTACACACATAACACATATCCTGTGGGACATGGTCATATGTACAGGCATGTCCAACAACAGTCACGTACCACTGCTACCCCTACATGACGGATATGCAGTACATGTGGCAGTACAGTAACTGTCACATGTAGTCGTGCAATGCCCCCCTACCTACATGGCGTGGTACTGCCTGTGGGGGATATGCATCTGCATCCATGCTATGGCCATAGCTGACAGTTGTACATCGATATGTGCAACATACCTCATTTGGTGTTCTCATGGGTGCATGTTCAACATGGCTCCGCATTGTTTGTGTCTGTCACACAGTCATTGTTGTACATGGTTTACATGCCAGCCATGGCGTACTGTGTGTGATTCCATGTACTTCATTGGGATACCAGCATTATACATTATAACGGCGTATTCCAGCCATCACATAGCCTTCCTAGATGACACTGTTAGCCAGCCAGTAGGAGGTGTTCCGCCATCTGCACATAGGTCACACAGTATGAGGGCGGCTGACACCCATTCTGGGGACAGGGTTCTGACAGCTGTGGATGGGTGTGATGCTGTCGACAACCATGACTGCGCCTGATGGTCACATCTGGATGGGTAACATTCACAACACACACCTACCTTCACATAGCAACACATCATCCACAACAATAGACATTCCTGCCAGAACAATGTGTGCAGTATGTCTGTATGACCACTGCAGGCACCACTGGTGGCCCCCAGCATGGCAGCCAACAGCACCAGTGTATATCCCGTGGAACCATGGGTTACAACATTCACAACACACCTGTCTCAGATGACCCTGTTGTGGATCACTGTGCAGTTCCACACATCATGTTACACTAGGCATCATGCACTGATATGTTGTGGATGTGTGAACGGCTGTGCAACTCAACATATGCACACATGACACATCACCTGGTACAACATATCTGTCATACCACATGTTATTGTGACCACCCTGTGATGGCATTATACAGGCTACGTGTACTGGGACATGTGATGGCTCACCGGTATATTCACCCTCTGGGTGTGTGTCTAGCCAAGTGTACAGTAGGCAGTGGTCTGAACACAGGGACACTGTACATTGACCTACTCTGTCACTGCAACTGTTGACTATGCTCATACTGTACTTATACAGGCATGTGGTATCTGACCACTATGACAGTCCTGGTCGACCACACTGCTGTGGCACACATAACCTGCGGACATCTGCCTGGGGTGTGGAGCACACATGTACATCTTCACATGCTATACTGCCTCTGTGGCGGTGTCACATGACTGTCTCCAGCAGGGCTGTAACAAGCAGGCACGGCATGGGGTCATGTGGGACAATGCTTGCACCTTCCACTGTGCTGCACACAAGCAAGGCACACACACTAGTGCACGACTCACGTTTATCTGCAGTGCCTGGGACCTGCCTCCATGCTCTGCACAGCACACCTGCAAGTACAGATTGTACACGGATCATACCTCCCAGCCACATACCTGGACTGCAACACACACAGGTGAGGGGATCCCACATCACACAATGTTTTGCACACATACTGGATATTTGCCGAACACAATGCATCGTAGGTGCTCCATGTTCAGATACCCATGTTTGTGACCACTAGACACATTGTAACACGCAACACAGCTTACACTGTACACCACAGGTTACATGCTGTCTGTGTTGTCATACTGTACATTGGGCCTCGGACAGCTGCTACTGCCATGTGCTGACAGCAACCCACACTTCCCTAGAATGAACACCCATGTACCCACACATGCTTGGGCATGCACTCCACCTAGCTGGGTGACACATTACACAACACATACCATACCTACACTACCCTCAGCATGCACAATACCTCCATGTGTCTGGTGTGTTAAACCTGGGGTTATCCCCCCTTTGGTATATGAACATATATGCTTCACGGCCCTGCTAGCCACACCCTGGACACACACCCATCGCAGCATACATAGTACATGTGTTCTACAGCCAGTACTACTGACGTCTGCTGATGGCACCCCGGCAGATGGACAGTGTACATAACTATGCTGACACATATCACAGTGCACTTCCGTAGCATGTACACAATGGTAGGGACCATGCTATTCCACACAGAGACATGGCGGTACTGGCCTTTTCACAGATGCCATGGTGGTAGTCATGTTCCATGCACATCTGCTGTATGGGCACATGTGCAGGCTGTTGCACGGTGGGTATATTCACATGTGTGGGGTGCATCACTTGACAGCCATGGTGGGTCCTCGTGGTCCATCACATGCTCCAAGGCTAGCTACCTACACATGACTGCCGCACATTGCAGTGTGGGTCCTCAGGCAGTGTGGTGGTATGTCTGTGTTGTTTGGCTACATCCACATTCAATGTCGGGTACAACAGTCACCCAGGCATTGCAGACTGAGATAATGTTGGCAACATGCCAGGCAATGGTGTACCTACCAACAATACACACTCTCACTCACTACAGGGTTGCAATCCATACATGGACATCGTAGTGTCCCTGTGGACACATACATGGTACTGCCATGCACACGTTATGTCCTAAGGCACTGTCCCAATGTCACCTTCCGATCTCCCTAGCTGTTATGTCCCGCCAACCTGTTTGGTATGTGTCTCCACACCAGCCCACTGAATTCACTGCTAGCCTGTTGTCGGACATTGTGTACCTTGACCGTCACACTGCCGCATCTATCGCACTACACATGGGTGGCACTGCATTGCACGTGTGGGACTGCATTCGTACACCCATGACTGGACCATTCTGTATGGCACTGGGGCACATCCTCACAAACGTGCTTCACGCACTCATTGATGACCTCCATGCCTTTACTGGCACCCTTGTTGGGCTTCTGTGTGCCACAGCACACCACATACACATGCTGGCCACCTGTCATACCATTGCATGGGTGGTTGGTGTGGTACAGAGGGCAACAGATCAGACATTGTCCTCACATTGCCCTTCAGCACTATTCCACATTCTGGTATTGGCAATGTACACATCCACCGTCACATCATACCCTGTGTCTCAGGATGTTAGGCTATATGACTCCTAGACAGGACACACAGTGGTGCAAGCATATCATGCTACCTACTACATGTCAGGTACATGTGGCATTACACAGTCCTCAGTCATGGGGCCCCTCATGTTCACTATTTGCTTACATACACAACATGCTGTCACAGAGTACTGTCCATGCCTAGATATCCCACATCTACATACCTGGCACCATTATATCTCCACCAGCTCATACTGATAACAACCGTACGGGTGTCGGTGTGGCAGATACATCATGTGGGTGTCATGGCATCAGGATGCATGACACATGGTGCATGCACATCACCTTTGCATAGCAACATTCATCCACTGAGTATCACATGGATACTGTCCCCGTACATGCGTATCAAATTGTACATGGTTGCTGTACACACACATGCCCCACATGGTGCTGTGGTTGCCGTATTCCACTGTGGCATGGGTACACATCTGCAGGGCCACACCTATGTGTACTGTGTGTGATGCTGGTACATAGGTAGCCATTGTACCTGTGGCATACACACATCTACACACAGGCAGGGTTACAATACCACATTCGTAGTGTACCTTCCACAATGGCTACGACTTTACATGGCACAGCATTATCATGCCATGATGTGTACCAGGCTCAGACAGTTTACATATGCGGCTGACAGATGGGAAACACATCTGTACACATCTGCATACCACATACACAGGGGTGTCTTCTGCTCTGACATGGACCATGTCCTCCGCATTACTGATGCATGTAGTACTCATACATGGCAATTGCAGTGGGCAGTGTGAACGGACCACTCATGGATATGTGCACACATGCCACATTGCATGGGCTGGGCTTCTGTGTTACTTCCGCAGACACAACACACACCATGCTGTGGAACATAGATCCTGTGCACATCCCACAGGGACACACAGTGGCACTGTTCATGTGATAGCTCCCTTGCTGTTTGAGTGACACGTAGTCATGGTACCACCACAGCAGCAGTACTGTGTAGACATGCAGTTGACACCCACCTCTGCTGTTCACTGGACACTACCATGGGGAGGTGACACTACTGTGTACACTGCACATGTGTTTACACATGGACCTGCCAGACTTCATTGTTGCCCACATTGCACCTGCTACAGATCGTTTGGCCATGATTACTTGGTGTTCCTTCCATTTCAGATGGCTATTATGCTACTACTCTGTCCCATATGTACAGGCCATCCGTATCCTGTTGTTGTACATACCAATAGGCCATAACTCCATTATGCATGATATGCCTGTGATACTGTGTATGATGTCTGTCATATCCATCATGACAGCTTTACATTACACATAGTTGACATAGTATCCCCTACTGCAAGGCATACGTGCACGTCGTGCGCACATTACGTATGACATCGACGGTATATGCCCATACACATGTGTGCTGTGACAGTATACATACATGTCCTATCCCCTGCTATGGCACTTCCTTGTTGGACATCCACTGCCAGCATCGGCGTGTGGTGTGGCATTGTTCTGTGTTATGCCCCCCTGTGGCAGCCCTTGTGTTATCCCGGCTGTGTACATGATGTCCCACTGCTGTGCACACGGTGTCCACAGTCATTGGTATGCTCAGCAGGATAGCACTACATAACCACCTTTCACCACTCTCTGCATTATGGACAAGTATCCTTACTTACAAACACCATTCACATACAGTACAGCTTTCTCATACACATCATCCCTTACACACTCCTACATATCGTGGGTTCTACATACCTTGTCTGTGTTTCCTTCCGTTTTTCATTGCGTGTATCGCTATTCCGTTTTCTCACTCTATCCGTTTTTGAGTAGTAGTTCGGTATGAGCATACGGTTTGAATAACCTGGGAGTCATCCTTATATCCGTCGTTACCTGCAACATGTGGGTTCATCACACCAATAGCTGTTCCTCAGTGTGTACTTGTGCGCATATCACCTGTGCATCTACTCCATTCATACATTACGCGTCGTAACTAGGGCATGGTTGCATTCCTCACCTGGGCGTTGGCTATTTGCCCTACCTTCGTGGAGATGGTCTGTATTGTGTTATGTTATGTGTAACTGCAGCCGCTATGTGTGGCGTCAGGTACATTTCGCAGTGGTGTTAGCCGTGGATTGTGTGTGTTGGGTATGGTATTATGTTCGACATGTGGGTGTCCCTGTCCTGACGGCGTCTGTTGATGGCGTTTTGCATTCGGATGTGTAACATAGCTGTTGTATTCCTTTAAACAACGGATGCAAGTATGCATCCGCTGTTGATAGTGTTTCCCACGAGATGTTGCGGTTATGCAGCTGTCATTGACTGCCTGTATGTTTGTGCTGCTATTACGGCTTGTATCCCTTTGATATGTGCGATGGGGAATATCGGAGGTTGTAGGTGACGGATACGGGTTGTGGGCCTTGCATCTCTACATACACGGTATGCTTGTCTGTGTGCTCCATCCCTGCCTGGGGAGTTGGCAGTTACTTGTCTGTTATTCTGGGAGTGTAGGTTGTGTTGTTGTCATGTGGTGTTGGTATCGCCTGCGTGTGTGCTTCCTGCATGTATTCCTCCGTCACATCGGTGGTATATCTGTGGTTGTTTGTACGTGACGACTATCCCTTGTCATTCTGTCCCGGATATTTACAGTCATTGTGGTCCTGTACTTGGGATGGCCTGTTTGCTAGTGGTTGCCACCTATTCAGGTGGGGATTGCTTGTTTGACACTTGTAGAACACACAGCAGTGTTTACGGGCCGATACGTGGCCATGATCAGTACCGGGGTAGCACATGCATATTTCCGCGGTACATACCTATTGCTGTGTAACTTTGCCGACGTATCGTTTTGCAATTAGCATATCGATGTCATACATACAGTCATGATTTGTACATACGTCCTTTCCATTTCATGTGGGGTATATTCCTGTGGTACATTCTGGGACATTTTCACTTTGCATCGTTATACGTCGCCACACGCCTAGCCAGGGAGGGGCTCTCAGTACTACTTTGGGAGTACTGGTGTACATACACCTGAGGTTACTATACTGTATGCCTACACATGTTATTCCACTCCGCCTGTCACATGGCACCAACATACACATTTTACAGTGGCACACACATTACACTCGCACAGCGAAACACACGGCAACCTCACCGCACACATACACATACTGCGGCAGTCACAGGGACGGTTGCACACAGTACCTGCATGGCCCGCATCACCGGCGGCAGTGTCTACCTCCCCCCTCATATCATCATAGTATTACCCGCACATGTACTGTTACTGTACTGTGGCCTGGCGATCATCCCGACTCGCAGTTATGTATTTCGGTATGTTGACCTTTCCATGGGTGGCGGTTTCCTCTTCTGTTAAACCTCCCGGATGCTTAGGTTGTCGTTCACTATGTTTACTATGTACAGATATCGCGTGTTACTTCTCTGTCACCTTACATCCCTCTGATTCCCTGTCTTACCTGGTGTACTTATATGTATATGTGTACATATATTTCTATGTGTGTAATTATATCTATCTCCATATCTGTATATGCACATATCTACATGTCTATATGTATACACCTTGCGGCGAACGTGGCAGCATACAGCAACGCCGTCTGCTGTAGGACCCACGTATGGTTCAGGTGTTGGCGTTCCATGCTCCGCTGGCTGTTGGGTGTGCAGTGTTTGGGTGCTGCCTATGTTGGAGTCACACATGGGGCCACCCATACGGTACACTTTACGGGTGGCCATGTTTGTGTGCCGTCCATTTCACTGTGTGTGCAGGTAGGGAGGTGTCAGTCCATGGGGCCTACGCTGTCAGAGTATGTGCTATACGTTCCCTCTTTGCCAGGGCATAGGCATATTGGGTACGCCTCTGTCTGCCTACTGGGGCTGGCACAGTGTGTTCATGGTCCTGAACCCTCTGTGCCTGTACTGGCCTTGGCAGTTGTGGTGGGCTTTGTGGCCCTTCACCATTATGTCCCTGCAGCAGCTGCTTCCGCAGGATCATATTATGTAGCATGGCACATACTATGAATATGTGGGCACATGTGCCTGGAGAGTACTGCAGGGCTCCACCGGATGTATCCAAGCACCGGAACTGTGATTTCAGCATCCCAAACACACGCTCTATGATTATTCTGGTTTGTGCGTGTGCCTCATTATGGCATTCTTGCATGTGTGTGTGTGCATTTCTGATGGGAGTCATCATCCACGGCTCCAGTGCATAGCCAGCATCCCCACAAGGTGGCCTTGTGGGATGTCCCCCCTGGCGAATACCTGGTACAGCTGTGAGGCATGCCAGATATGGGAGTCGTGGTAGCTTCCAGGGCTGCCAGCACACACATCCATGATAATGCCCTGCGCATTGCACACGACCTGGCAATTGATGGAGGCGAATCCCTTGTGGTTTATGTAGCGCCTACCCTGCTCCCCAGGTGGTGACTTGATTTGTATGTGCGTACAGTCTATCGCACCCAGTACCTCCGGGTATTGTGCCACACGGTGGAAGTGGCGCATATTGCTAGCCAACTCCTCCTGAGATCTGGGGAAGTATATATGCTCATTGGCATGTGGTAACATGGCATCCAGAAACTGGTGTAGTACCCTGGATGCTGATGCCTGTGAGATGCCCATTATATCCCCAGTTGGCCTTTGAAAGGTACCTGTGGCCAGTATTCGCAAGCTTACACATACCTTTGTGTCCACTGGGATGGGCTCCCCTCTGTTGTTTCTTGTTCTCAGGTGTGGCCGGCACAGCTCCGCTATTTGCTGTAACGTGTCCCTATCCACCCTGTAACGCTCTACTATCTCCAGGTCTTGTAGCCCCTGGTAGGTTACCCTTGGTCTGAACACTCTCCTTCTCCTCTGAGGCCTACGGTAGTTGTCGGCACCCTCCTCCACAACTTCATCTGTCTCTAACACATGCTGATGGATCACGGCCACGGCGGCACCCAACATGTACATTTTAAAAGTTCCCCGTGTGTTTACACCTATAGTGCGGCGTTTGGGAATACACGGCTGTGTGTTGTGTGCATTCACACTTTATACTGTTGTGCTGTACACCCGGTGATGTCATAGTCTGTGCGGCCGTATCTGTGGATTATCTTCCATGTTTTACCGTTGGCACTGCAACGCTGTTGCCTTTGGTGTTGCATTACTCTTGCCTGCATTGGATTAGCTTTCGACCTTACCTTACTGTTTCTGCACGTTGCGCCTACTGTTTCCTGGCTTGCATCCTGCAGAGCCCTGTCATGTGTAGTTTCTGGGACATGGCATATCATGCGTTTTGTCTGCCGCCGCCGTTATGCTGCCTGTCTACTTGGCTCTGCTGTGTCAGTTCTTCACTCTTTGCAATCTGCTACCTCCCCTACTTTCTTTGCATTCATATGCCTCCCCTATCCCGTTTTGCAGGTTTCTGCATGCAGAGTTGTCAGCTGCCGCCAATTGGCCTTCGTGGGTTGATTACTGTTGATTGCTCATTACTACTCCAATTACACTGCTTCCGCATTTCCTCATATTCTCAGCATCACCTTCCTGTATCCGTTGTTGTTGGCGGGGCGGGCGTCACATGACTGGGTTAAGGGAACGTAGTCATCCTCGTGCACATGCATCTCTGCGCGCATTGTGTGCTCTCAGCTCAACTATTTCCCCACACGCCGGTCCTGCTGCTGTGATGTGCAATGTACAGCCCATGTTTGCTGAGCTCCAATGTGCTTCCTCCTACAGTGGCACACCCCTCTGCAGGTGACATGTATTCCCTCTGAGCCACTCCTCGGTGTATTACCGCTGCGCTGTTTGATACAGCCTTACGCCGGCAGGGGTTTTGCGATTCAATATTATCTGCCTCATTTGCATGGCATTGACTACTAATTCATAGTTACCGCGCCGAACACTGCCGCAACTCCTTGGCAACCCTTGCACCGTGGATGTGGCTTTCCATGCATACCATGGTGTATTGTGGCTGTGAAGCTGCTGTGTATTACACTGCTCTTTTATGACATTGTCATATTATTTCATTGTTTAGCACCTTCCACGGACATGTCCTGGGGTTCTGCTGTGGGTTTCTGTGGACATACCATTTATGTCATTATTTACATGTTGTGCATGTTTTCTTTTGACATTCTCTGTGTCTTTCGCCATTGGCATGTGGCAACAGTGTGATACCTGACGTTGACAGCCTTCCATTACTCCTATGTCATGTTTGGGTAAATGTAAACCGTTTTTTTTGGTTTACATTGCCGTGTCCTTATGCTACGCCTGCGCCACTTCGTGGATCGCTACATGCCTTCATTTGCATGGTGCAACACCGCACATGGGGTGTTTAGCATACCTACGCCGGAGGCGGCGCAAATCCGGCGCACGCCGGTAGTGCACGTGGAATTGGATCATACCTGAATCACTCGGTGGCCATATTTGGCATTGTAACGCCTACACTATGCGTCCGCCTGGCGCAACGTTCATGAATCCTGGGGCAAGTTCTTCTCTAGTTTGGTGCCATTTTTTTATTTTTTTAAGGTTATATGCTTAATGTTTTTAAGTCTTCATTAGTCTTCTTTTCACTAACCTGGGATATCAATAAACTCTGTGTAGGCTTAGTGCGAAGCCTATACAGAGTTTACATGTTTGTTCGATAAGCAGCAGCACTAATTGCATATGCATGCCGTGCATTGTGATTACACAAATACAAGCACAATTTTGTGGCCAGCAACAGTGTACAGTGTTGTTGGCCAGGAAACCATGTAAAGCAGCATAAACACCTGCAGGCATGCAGACATATTTACCTATGGGCAAACTAGTTCTGCAGGGTTGCACGGACAGCCAAAATGACTACTAGGGTTTAATATAAGACAATGCATAAAGTTCTAGTACATTATAGGAAAGTTTAGTCAGTGCAGAGTACTGTGCAAACTTGATTTAGGCATACTGAATAAAAGTTTTGGTGGTGATCAGCAAGGGTACATATTCTTCTTCTTCTATCGGCTTTTGCCCGGTTAGGGGTCGCCACATCAGCAGAGGTACATATACTACATTATAAATAATTATTCTTTAGAAGTCTGTGTGTTGAAAAGGGCCACACACATGAAATGTAGGAATGAAGACAGGGGAAGAGCACAATTGAAACATGGTAATGTACAGCAGATAAGGGCATGTCAATGTATGTAAACCACAAAGACAAGACAGTTGCAGCATGAACAGTAATCACATATCTGCATGATGCAGTGAGTACTGCTGTTTAAACCTCCTATTTGGGTAGAGTCATATCATCACACATTTATTGTATGTTATGTGACTGGCACACAAGGTCACATATCAGTGGAGATGATTGGTTGTCATATAAGCATCCTGACATGATCACTTGACAGGATATTTATCAAGAACGGTGTATACACTAGAAGGTATGAGCATATTGTGAAGATGTGCAAAATGAGTTGCTTGAATATGAATGTAATGTCAGCATAGGTCTCAACCAATTTAGGCACATAGCAACAGGTTCATGGACAACAGTAGACAGAAGCATGACTGTCATGGACAATGTCAGAATAATAACACCAGTCATCTGTGTCATTGACAAAAAATATGTGATTGTGAGTGAGTATACATGTTCTGCATGACCATACTCATACAACTGTAATGATTTGTGAGTAACATATAAGGGGAATTAAGCACATCTTCCTCAATAACTAATACCTTTTGTAGGCGTTAAGATGGATACTCTCCCACCTGTAGTTTTAATTACAATCAATCCTGGCTAGTTGACAGGTTGACATGGCATATATATAAGCCATAATCCACACTTGCACAAATGTAATCCATGCCATCAATGTTGCCACTGAGTTATGTATTTACTGGGTGCATCACAGGAACACAGATCACATATGCTTCTTGTATAATACCTTGAAGGGAGTTCTGCACTGTCAACTCCTAATGGTTATGCAGCAAAAAGAATACAGGGATATGGCCAAACAAGTGTGTGGTAGCTCACTGTGGCAAAATTAATACACTTGAGTAAATCATCCCTAGAGGATGTGTTCAGAGGTGTATGCAAAAGGGTGTGTTGTAGTCAATTATTGCTGTGATGAGAGCTGAGAACAATGGGGCTATAATGTCCTTTGATGTGGATGTCCTGCATATACTCAGGAGTTCTGCTACATACAAGGGATTTGAATAAAGCAGTTGTCGATTACCTTCTGGATGGTTCTTCACATACAAGGGATTAGTCACCACTGTGGGCAGATGCTGGTGTAAGTTCTGTGTACTATCTACCTGAGTACACAGGTCACGTACCACTTGGTCTGCTCAAAGGGATGTGCTGTCTATATTGTAATTACCTTGTGTATTTGCTTTCATAAGGGAAATAATCCCACCATGAATTTGTGTTCATCTAGTCTATCTCCATGGCAAAAGCAACAATCCTTTGTGTTAATACTGTTTGCATTATACCAGTATAAATCTTGGATTCAGCAGTTGTCCCTAATTTGCGGTTGTCCACAAAGTTGATTAGAAACAGGATGTTTAAGTTTGTCTTGGCATCTGAGACTTAAATAATGAACAGGAAAGGGCCTAGTACAGAATTCTGAGGTACTGACCTGGTCACTAGTGTTTAGGTAGAGGTGACTTCACACACTTCAACATAATGTGTCCAGTATGTGATACATTTTTCTATCTACTTGATGATGTAGATTATTTATGCCCACTTGAGACAGTTTCTCTGTAATACCTGAGAGTGAATTTGTGTTAAATGCCTTGGCCAGGTCAAGTTATGTAGGTTGATAGTGTTTTCCTCATGCATGCCCATGGTGACCTTCTTGAAAAATATCAAACAGATTTAACAGACATGATGTAGCCTCAACAAATCAAACACAGATTTGGTATACAGTCAGGAGATTACCTATGTTCTTCTGATAAGGTCCATGATGACTCAATGGTCTGCCTCACAGATGAGGAGAGTCAGGAGTATGGGTCTATAACTTCATGCATCAGTTGATGGTCCCCCCCCCCCCGTTCAGACAGATGACTGATACTATACACTCCTCTACAAGAACATAGGCTGTCTGGAGGCTGGGTTTAAGTAGGAATCCAACTGTGTCTGCTAGGTCAGATATTAAGTCACGTTATAGGCAACCTGGGATGTTGTCATTATTGATTCTGTGTTATTAGCCATAGACAGTGCATAGATGAGCTGCTCTCCTGAGAAGATAAACTGAATAATGTTTGCATGTATACTTTGGCTGATGACCAATGGTGAAAGAGGATGAAGTGTGAGAAAAACTGTCAGCTAGCAGATTGTCTATTTTCTCCAGTTGGGTATGGCTGATTGCATCCACAAACAGCTGTGTATTCCCCTTAACATTTCACACTTATTCAAATAAAGGATTTGTGACAACACCTCCAAATACACCCTTGGTTATGCATCACATGCCACACAGTGGCACTATTCACATAGTCATACAACTAAAGTACCAATTTCACGTAATTACATCATTTGCACAACATATGCCTATATGTTTTTCATTGGAAAACTGTATTTGAATGGCCTGATACCATATAAGTACCCATTATGAATTAGTTGCTTGTGGCTAATGCAGAACATTTACTGACATAAATGTTGATAGTTACACAATGGTGCTGGTGACCACCTCAATAATTCTTGGGCATATCAACACAATTGCTCATACAATGAATTCCACAAGGCTGTAATTGAATCAAAACGTGATATTTTTATATATATCACAACATGTGGATGAAACAAGACTTATGTGCCCATGTAATCACCACTGGTAATCATTTATATTAATGTATGTCACAGAACATTTAATGATGATAGGTTTACACATGCACGCATATGCCACACTGCAAGTGTCACTGTGATGGTTGAATGAGAACTGTGTAGAATGTTGACCTGCTCCACTAAAAAACACATGCATTACTAAGCCAACAATATACTTAGTATCATCCCAGGTCAACGGTTCTCAGCAGGCATATTATACAGCTGTTATGGAAGGAACATGTAATGAAATGTCAGCAGGGGCCATCAATAATTTACCTCACATCACAGATTGTAATACTTTCGTTTAGACCTACCATGATCCACACTGCAACATAGCACATGTCAATGACAGCAACACTGCCACATAAAATGTTCATTGGGTCATAGGACATTAGTAAGCTAATCCACAACATCACATAACATCTTAGCCATTATTTTACCATTTAAAACAAACTCCATATATCTATATGATGGAAGATAGTAAGGCTATGTATGTATGTGTGTATTTGTTTGATTGCATTACATAATGCCAATGTCCATATATGACATGTGCAGCACACCATGACAGAAATAGCAATCACACATGCAATTGTCTGGAGATAGCCTGCAGAGGTTCATGGATCAACTCTGTTTCATGATGTGTGCATGCATATTTAACATGAGGACATCTGGCAGTCCTCTGCAGGAAGGATGTCATGTGGCCAGATGAAAAAGGAGGATGGTGGATGTATGAGGCTATATTAAAGGTTTTCTTAAGTGGTAGTGAAATGAATAGCAATTTATAATTTCATACAATGATTGTAATGTACCACCGACCACTAACACAGCAGTAGATTGGGTATGATTTGAACATTACACCTGTGTAGGTATAGAAGATGACTTCCATACAGTGTAACACTAACACTACCACATATGTCTGCAATGTTATACTTTATGGAGTACGATAGCCTCATTGTATGCTAAGAAGAACTTGTTGGGAGGAGTGTCTGACATGAATATATAGTGACATCTCAGTGTAAAAATACACACTCAAGTTGCCTGCTATCAGATTAGATCCCCTAAATATCTAGGGCAAGAAGTTTGAGAACACAGTACTTAATGTTACTGCCACACCACACAAATTTGACTTGAGTACTGTCAGACTACATGTTATACAAGATGACATCATCAACGTGTGTTACAAGAAGATGTTAGGAGTGTCTGACACAGCTGTGGACTCACATGCTGTTCTAAAGTTGTCATCATACTAATTGTTGAATGCACACACAAACCAGTTAACTGCAGTAAGAGTAGAACCCCTACCTAACTAAATCCAGAGCAGAGTACTTAACACAAGCACCACAGCACCAGTCTGGCTTTTAGAGTGTCAGACGACAATTTATAGCTGATGACATCAGCAGTGTATGTTTGTCAGAAAAAGATAGTAGTAGGATTGTCTCACATGCTGTTCTAAAATGGTCTCTTGAATGTGAACCAACTGAACACACACACACACACACACACACACACACACACACACACACACACACACACACACACACACACGCACACACACAAGTTGACCTCAGTGAGAGAAGAACTCCTACCTATCTCCAGAGCACAATACATAACACAGGTTCCACAGCACACATTTGACTTTTAGTGTCAGGCAACACTTTATATGTGATGACATCAGCAGTGTACGTTTGTGAGAAAATGTTGTCATGCCTTTATGAAAGGGATGTGTATGAATTTTCAACTGTCAACATATTTGTTCTTCGTGGATGGATACAGACTAAAGCTATTCTGACCACACACACACACATGCACACACATGCACACACATGCACACACACACACACACACACACACACACACACACACACACACACACACGCACACACACACACACACACACACACACACACCACACGCACACACACACACACACACACACACACACACACACACACACACACACACACACACACACACACACACACACACACCAGTTGACTGCAGTGAAATTAGAACTCCTAGTTAACTATGTACTCCAGCTAAAGAACTCAGTACTTAATGCAAGTGCCATGACACAAGTCTGACATTTACAATGCTGCTGGACAATTTATAGTGGGCAACATCATCAATGCATGTTTGACAGACAATGTTGGGAGGCCTGTATGACATGGATGGCTAGCCATGTATAACTGTCAAAATATTTGTACTCCATGCGACTTGATTGCTGACAGTAGGATACACAATTACACTTCTTTGACTAGACACACACCAGTTAACTGCAGTGAGATTAGAACCCCTTCCTAACTAAGTACACCAACTGGAGAACTCAGTACTTAACACAGGCTGTTGGAAGATTTCTAGTGGATGACATCCTTACTGTATGTTAGAAGATGTGAGGCCTGCATGAAATAGCTGGGTAGCCATGTATAACTGTCAAGATATTAGTTCTGCATGGGACCGGATTGGTGATAGTAGGATACAGATTGATGTCCCTCTGACTATGCACACACACCTACACATGCATAGAGATACACATATAATGCGGCTAATTTAACACACATGTACGTAGTTTGTTCCCATCCACAAAACTCTGTAGTTAATGCTTGCAACACCCCTGAAGTATGTTTTTGCTGTATCACAGTGGTCTTCATAGATGATGCCATCATCATTACATGATGTGGTTAACATATCCTGTTATGAGAGTGGTGTGCAAAGTGTGGATGTACTCTTTCCTGTTGTGTTTCTAATGTGCAGGTATACTTTAAGAGACAGCTTGTCAAACTAGATACAAAAAAGATGTAAAGAGCTGTCAGGAAAGCACAGAACTGAATCATATGCAGCTGTTTCCCAGTATGTTGTGTACATTACACACGTATTGTCACATACAGACACACACATATTTTTGTGATCAGCATGGATGAATCTGTGTATGTATGCATGTTCATATTTGTGAAGAATTGCTGTCCACATTAATACATGTATAAGACAAACTGAATGTCTATTGTCATTATAAAGGTGTAAATGGTATGTTGCAATGCAGTTTTGATATTTATTTCATTTATTTATTTATTTATTTATTCTACATTTGTTTACTGGGATGGTCCAACTGGGACAGTGCCCATTTTCAGCGGAGACCCAAGGAAAAAAGGTCCAGCTTAAGCTTACATACAAAGTCATCACATCAAGTAATAGAAGTTATAGACAAAAAAAAAATGAGCGTTAACACATTTATAGGATAAAAATTTCAAAACAGAAATATATACATAGTATCAAATAGAACAAGACTTTAAACACTAGAATATAGACCAATATATGGTTGAACTTATATATGTGGAGGAACATAACAGTTAGGAAATTAAGTAGGGAGAATCACTTAGGCAAAGTAGTGCATAGTTAGTAATACTTCCTTGGTGAGAGTGCAGCTAGGAATGCAACTACTTATAGAGAAGTAGAGTTGTTAGACGGGATATGTTAACAGAGTTAGTACATACAGCCAAATTGTATAAGTAGTGCTAAGTTAATAATTAGCTTGGAGTGTTACATGTGCAACGCCAAGATTCAAATAAGTGTCTTTTGAGAGATATTTTGAAATTATTAAGATTACTTATGGATCTAATACTATATGGAAGGGTATTCCAGTTTTTGGCAACAAAGTCAGCATAAAGAGAGTTGCCTGCTGTATTGGATACATTGGTTACCTGGAGTAAGTCTTTGTTAGATAATCGAAGATTATGAATGTTAGAATAGGGTTGTAGAAGATTTTTTAAGGAAGGTATGTTGTCAGGATTGTGCATTATTTTGTGAGCTATTATTAATTGGTTATAGTTCATAACATGAGATAGTTCCAACCAAGAAAGATATTTAAGGCATTTACAGTATTGGACTGAATGTGTGGAATCTGTTGCAAATTTGGCAATCTTATTGTAACATGATTCTAATTTATTTGATAAATTTATTTCTGTAGTGTAGTACTGATATACCAAGTTTCAAGTGTATGGGTGCAGGTAACACATGACTGAGTGTAAATATGTGTTCCATCAGTAAAAAGTGCCTGCTCTTTCGTTGTGTTTTTATGTGGATTTTAATGGGATGAAGACTAACTGGGCAGTAAACATAATTACTGCATGCTAATAAGTACTTTCCATAGTGCACCACCGAGCAGCTGGCTTGCACAATCAATGGCAAAGTGTTTGCTCATGCAAGATACACATTTAAAGACTCCTACTTGAAGCGGAGAAGTACTTATCCATACTGGCTATGGTAGACACAGCTAATAGATACTATGGTGTTCATAACTAGTTCATATCGGAAATGTTGTATCATAAATTGTATAACATTAACAAAGTATTTATATTGCTTTCCCTGTTTGTGCATAGTTAAGCAATGAGCAAATGCAGGTGTCTGCTTCACTCAGAAACTTATGAGAGTTCTATTGATTCATTTTCTTTTGCACAAACACGCTAAGCAGAGAGGCACAACAATCAGCACTTTGGACAGTACTAAGTGGAAGAAAAATACCTGCTGCCTAGGTGTGTCTGTGGCAGGAAGTGTAACAGCAATGAGGTTATATTTTGAGCACAGATGATACAGAGTTCGAATCCAGTGATACTGAAATTTTTTATATAGGTATTCATGATGTAACTAAATAATTCTATGTGATAGTTATTGGAAACAAGAGAGGGAAAGACTGCAGTGAAGCACTGTATAAAAACAAACGGTACTCAAGTGATTTATGTCAACAGTACACATATGGATTTGCATATTTAGACAGTCATCAGTCTAAATAAATATTAATAAATTTAATAAGCAGAATAAATACATTTTAATATGAGTGCCTTTATTCTGCTTTAACTGTGTGTTTTCTTAGCGCATGAATTTAAGTAGAATTGCATGGAGGTAGCGGCACCATGCCATAGAACATAAAGATCCAGTCACTGTTACTCAGCATTGGTGCATGATGCCAAACTCCAAGCAAATGCAGAGGAGAAAAAGGGAAGGGCTTCATTAGGGGGCATTTCTGCCATGTGCGTGTTGTGTGATTTTATTTTTGACCAGATTAAAGCTGTAAAAATGGGATAGATAGGAAAGTGGTGAAATGGGTGGCAAGCAGGTGGAAGAACAAAGGGAAAGCAATATAGGAATGTGCAGGATAGAATTAGGAAAGAACCATATCTATCCACTTTTTCAGTAGTGTAAAATGAACATGGATAGAATATTGAATGAATTTGGACTGTCACCTTAACAAAGATGGGTGACAACAATGTAGTAATATTGTATAACCAATTAGACCAAATCAAGTATGTTAAGAAGACATGTGCAAACTGGAGAGCTATGTATGAGATGCTATTTTTGGAGGGACAGTTGCTCATTTTTGTGTTTTTACTTCAGTAAAAGAGGAATCTTGGGTAAGGGTCATAGGTATGTCACAGTCAGGTAAATAGGTCAGTTAAAGAAGCAGATGCAGACAAACAGGTCAAAGGGATGGTGAGGGACACAGCAGGTTGGAGACACAATGATTGGGGGATAGGGAGAGGACATCGGATGCCCATGCCCATCAAACATGGGAACAATGAGAAACTAGTCCACCCTCAGAACCGTCATCACTGTCCCCTTCCTCAGCTTGCTGTTGGAGTGCTTGATGTTTTCTTTTGCCCAGCATTCTGGTGAGCATCTTTTCCATCTGGCTGATGCATGTACTAATGATACTTTTCACGACCTCAAACACCATGCCTGGCATCTCCAGACAGATGACAAAATCACCACCTCTGTCAATACTTTTGGAAGGTACAACTGCTTCAGTTGCATACTTGATGTAGATGGCCCAGGTATTACAGGGGCTGCAGAGGCAGTACTGTCAGCTTGGGTCTCAGATGTGCTGGGTGTTGGTGCGGCAGCCGTTGGAGGGATGGCAGGCTGAATTGCATTGGTTGGCCTACCTCCCTGTGCTGTAAATCATTTTGTGAATTGTCAGAAACTGATGACATCAGAACATTGTGACCACATGTATAAAAATAAAGAGAGATAATGGTGGGTAAGAGACAAAAAAGATAATTAGTACCATCATATAATTTGTGACATACAATTAATTACTATGATATAAATAATAATTTTACATTTACAGTAAGTATACTTTTTAACAACTACAAATTAAGAATGGTGATTGCTCCACGTAATCCTTACAATGTGCATATGTTGCACCTATGCTTAAGCAAATTAAGAGCAGATTAAGTTAAGAGCATGGCATGCATGCCAATTTTCTTGAAATTAATATGTAATAGTTTTAAATTACTTTACAAAATATTTGTTCCCTGTGGGATTTGAACCCAGAACATCAGAATACACTATTACAATGTGACTCCTACAGTATGCATGCTTCACTTCACAGTTAAGATAGGCATGCTTAATTTGGTAATAATGTATACAAGAGCAATACTTTAGATAAAATAATATTATGTTGTACTGCATACATACCCCTTGCTTCACTAAGTCTTTCCAAATGCTCAGCATGAGCATTCCTGTTCCCTGCAATCTCCTGGGTGGCTGTAAAAGAAAAAGGGAAGAAAAAGAGAAGAGCATTATTCATACCAGTCTTGGCAATATCAAGCTTTCTACATAATTTAAAGTATCTTAATCTTTATGCTTATGCAACTGTGTGATGTCAGCAGTCCTAAAACCCATCCATCCATTGGTTGACTTGTTCCTGCTTGCACTTTTCTTCAGGTCATTATAGTGGTGCCTGCATTACTGTCCAGTGCATGGAATGCCAGTCACACTGGAGACAGCCTTGGCTAGACTATTCCAACCCTCTGATTTGTATTGAGATGCAGTATATTTCTCCTAAAACAGTCTATGGCTGTGGTGCTTTACAAGGAGTCCAGGGAATATTCTGGACTCCTCTACATCCCATCTTTGATACCTAAATTGGGCAACTTTCCTTCTAGCTCCTGCCAAGTACATACAGGTCAAACAGCAACAGTTAAGAGTGCCTTCCCAACAAATCATGTTATCACATTTTACAGCTAGTGTGCAAACCTGAACAACCATGCCAACTGCATTTGTGTGATCTTAAGCAGAGAGCAACAGTGCTAAACAGAGAGGAAGGCAGTATATGAAATAGGAAGGGTAATGTGAGAGTTGCCATTAGTTTATGTGTTCTTTCCTGCTGTACCTGTTAGTTACCTAAACTTTGCAGACACGTATTGGCTGCATACATTTTATGATCTGACACATTTTTGTGTGGCTTTATACACTGATAAACATAATTTGTACAATATGGGGTTCAAACCTATGTAAAACAGACAAAACATATTCTTCCACATAGATGTTTTTTCATCCTTGCCACAGAAGACAAGGTCCTGGTTTATAAATTCATGTATATATGACTATCATTGAAGTATGAAGTCCATACAAGGCCAGAAGAGGCTATTTTAATTACAGAAACATAATTGTCACACATATTATTCAGATAAGCTTCAGTGCTCTATGTAGTTATTGTTATTTATAATTATATTTATGTGTATATTGTTCTTTATTTTTTAACATTGAGTGGACAAGCATTAATAACATTGGGAACATGCTAGATTAGAACCCTGGTTCACCCACATTGTGATGATTAACCTATACCAGTTGTGACAGGGAAGGTCAGGCTACAACTGTATTTTTTACAGTCATTACAGTGCAGAGTGTTCATTGCAACTGCAGCCTTGTTTGTCAGACCTGCTCATTAATTATACATATGCATTAAAGAGTTGAGTGTTTTACTATGTATGTATGTGTATGACATGAAAGTTCAGAAAATGTTTAATTGTAGAATCATAATTCTACTCATGCCCACAGTTATACATTTAATATATATCTAAATTTCTGCATATGCTCAATGCACCTGCTATATAGATAGTTATTTGTATGTGTAGTTATTTTTCTATATGTAATTATTTTTTCTAATGTTAATTTTTATATAAAGTAAACTGGAAAAGCAGTAATAAAACTTTGGACTTTGCTGTATAAAAACCCAGGTTCACCTGTACTGTAACCTTTAAATTATGTAGCAGCTTATATTTTCTAATTCATTACAATGTATTTGTGCTGACCATTGCACAATGCTGCTTAGTGTGTTTGCGCAGTGGCAAATCACACATGATAGAATGTATCCATTTTGAAATTAACAAATGTCTGCTTGTTGTCTGCAGGTGTTCTAGACCTACAGGTGTTGTGGAAGCTTGCTGACTGTTACACAATGCCACTTAGCAAAAGATGCAATAATGTTTATTTTATGAAACTGACAATATTTGCTTGTTGTCTGGGCCATTACACCATGTTTGCTCAGAAGTAAGCAATGTGCAAATGAGATTAACAAACCTCAACACTGATTATTATTGTAAAAAGGGTTTATTAGTTTTAATAACTAAAAGATAAATGTGGGACTTGAATTTTGATCTACATATACTATATGCTGTGTGATTCATCATGTTAAACAGATGTGCTACACACACTTGATTCACAGCTACCATTTATGCTGTCTTTATCATAGATGGAACTTCCATGACTTTTAAATTATTTTGCCATTTCACTGTATTTGCGCTAAGCCATGCATCACACAAATACTAATTATTTAAAAAAAAGAATAAATAAAAAATTAAAAGGAAACATAAACAAAATTTAAAATATTTTTAACACACCTTACAGATTTTTACACAAGTCTAGATTGGAACTGTCAGAGCTATGAAGTTACAAAATACACTGGGGAGTGTTTTATCTATCTTTGCCACAGAAACAGCTTTGCAGCAGAAATGCAAATAATTGTGCATACAAGCAAGTCCCATTTCCTCCACAGCATTAAGATGATATATACACTTGTAAGTTCTCACTTGTTTGTACGTGTTTCTTACATATTTAGTGCGAGTGATCACACAAGCAGTTATGATTACTGTTTGATCCAATGCAGCTCTGTCTTCTCTTTGTATTGTGTTCATTCTTCCCTTATATGTGCCATACTCTCAGGTATGCATCTGGTAGGGCATTTAGCATCATGAAAATTCAGTTTTCAGCAAAGTCAGGAGACTTTGGCTATTAATGAACAAAAATGAGAATGTGTGCTGTCCACTTCCACATAACAGCTTGCTACAGTCACTTCTACACTTTGTAAGTGTATCCTAGGTGACACACCCACTGCAGGCAAAGTAGTCTGAATTGCTCTTGTATCTTCCTTCTCCATACCACTAATTATTCACAGTTGCACTCCATTAGCAACTACCACTGAGGTATTGCTTACACTATGTTTACACCTCCTACATGAAGTCAAACATTTGGCATTTAGCAATTCAAATGAGTTCACACCTCATTTACATCTTCACTGTGCTCAGAGGCCTGAATTTACACTATAAAAAGGTAACAGTGTAGTTAGGGAACTTGAAGGTGAGGAGAGCTGTGTATGTGGAGAATACAGAAGAAGATTGCTATCAATTTGGATTTATCTGCACAGAACCCTTCTGAAATGGCTAATGTATGACTGTATTTTTCAAGTATATGCTAGATTTGTTCACATAGTACAAGGAAAATATTTTATAATATGCATTAAAGAAAGGAACTGTATGAGCTTCTTATAAGTTCACTGTTGGCATAGGCATTTTTGTCAGGCATTTTACTTTCTAAGATAGACAGCCTTTTTGACTTTTATCACCAGTGTTATTGTTACAACTGTTTATCTTACACTCTTCTATGTTATTTCAGTGAAATGTAATATATTGTCCTATACTGTCAACGAGTTAGGGGTTTTAGGCTTCTAAGATGGTCCAATAACACCTCTAGGAGAGTGCTGGGCACAGTGAGAGTTGACTGGCAATTGTATAAAATTGACTTTTCTGTTGTAAATGTGTACACATATTATGAGAATTTTTTGAAAGCATTTATAACATTTGACTAATGTCTTATTTATTGGTTGGTACAAACTGTCATTTGCTTGTTGTTTTGGGGGTGGGGTAGCCAGGCAACATTTGTGTTTTGCCACAACAAAAGTTGTTTTCAAGAGGTTTGCTCATGAAATTGTGTAGTCATCAAGTTCTTTCTGTGCTAAACAATGCATTACTCCATTGTTATTCCTTGTTTTGGATCTAACATTGGTTTGTGTGTAGTGTTATATGGTACAGCAACATAACCTTAAATTTTAATAATTGAACTGTGTTTCTCCAGTGGTTAATGTTGAAAATATATACATGTACTGTATATAAGCAGGAATTTAATTATGTGATATTTTATGTGTTGTATCCTTCTCTGTTCTATGTTACCTAGGAGTAGAAATGCAAGCATACCATTCCATGTAAACCATCTTTTGGTGACTTGTAAAATAACATCATAGTGCAAGCATTCAGGTGACATGGTAACTTTCAGCTTGAGAGAGGATATAGGGATATGGCTGACAGAATGCAGATTTGGAACTAGATATTCAGTGGTGCAAATGCTGCAGGGGGTCACACCAGGGCTTACAATCAGGTGAGTCATAAGGCCACTGATGGGGAGAGCGGCTGCGGCTGTGTGAATAGAGCCATCACTGACATCAAATGAAGAGTTCCTGTCCACTGTCAGAGATCCAGAGAGCTCAGTGGAAAGTGCACAACAACATTTGATTGATGCTGGTGTTAAATGTTTCAGAGAGGACAAGTATGTGCCAGGAGGAGCTTCCAAGTAAGCTTACATATGTCAGTTTATAAGATTTTCTTGTATAGTAAAATATTGTAAGCAAGTTCATTTGTTTTAATTATTTTTTTGGATGAACCTATTGATAAATTGATACAGTTAACAACACATTTTTTTTCAATACACATGGGCTTTAAATGGATGTGTCAGCCAAGTTTCAGTGAGAAATACTGTTAATGGACATATAGACAAAAATCCTATCCCCATGTGTTATTGGAATTTTGATGATTGTGTCCTTACTGTTTGCTTAACTTCTTCCAGCAGTATCCACTATAGTGAGTGCAGAGGCATCTGCACATGGTAAGCCAAACCTTTTTATTTGATTATTGATGATCATTTGCCAGAAATATGCCTTTATCCATATGTGTGAGGTGGGTGTCATGAGTGTGTGTATTGCTGTACCATCTGTGATAGTGGCACCAGTGTTAGTTTGTTACCATAAATTAAAATGGTACTTGTTGTTGTTTTTCGACTTTTCCCAGTTAGGGGTCGCCACAGTGGAACTGCTAATAATTGGCAGTAGATTTTCACGAACGCCGAGGTGCCAGCTCAACGTTCAACCTTCAGCAAAGGCACTCCCATTTACACATGTCTTTCGAATGCCCACCCAACCACGGGGAGGACATGCAGACTCCACACAGAAGGCACTCCCTGTACTCCAGCCGAGAATTGAACAGGAGAACCTCTTGCTGTGAGGCAACAACGCTACCACTGCACCACCGCAGCTGTATAAATTAAAATGGTACTGTAGGTATTAGTTTCTTTCCCATGTTTGTTGATTATTATCACAGGTGATCCAGACAGCGAAAGTGTAGGACTCTTACCGCCTAATGTCAGAGTATAGGTTCATAGGTAGGTACTAGGCTATTGGCACTAGGGCCTATATAAGCCTAGCCAAACGGTACCCTGGCTTTCGCCACCCAAGAAAATAATTTTCCTGTGCCCCTGTCAAGCACATTCACAGAAGTGATCCCCGGGGTGAATTTCCTATCTCCCATCCAATCATCAAGATACATTGGAAGTCCCTGCTTCTAACAAGGCTTGCCCTCATACATGCTGCAAATTACTATCAGACTGTAACACATGGCCTGGCAATTGCCTAAATGGTGGACATATTTTTATATTTACACCCTATCTTACCCAAGGACACACCAAACATGTTGCCTAGTACTCTGTTAGTGATACCATTGCCTAACATACTTACCTTAAACACATGCTTTATTTGGAGTGGAAAGGGTACCTCTCTCTGGCTCTGCCTCTACAACAAGGCTGGCACAACTCCCACAGCTACTCCTACAAGTTGTTGTCCTCCAAAGTGTTCACACTCCCTGCCTTTGTCTATTACCAGCAGCAGCTGCTGCAGCCTGTAGGATACACATCTCTATGGTAAGGTTTCTGCTACAGACCTATCCTCTGTGACAATGTAGTCTCCTCACCCTAGCACAGCACAACATATCAGAAAGGGGCCCTATCCTACATGAAGACCTGTTGTGTGTGTGGTTGCATGTCGTTGGCTGGTGACAGTGCAAATCAGCTGTGTTAGCTGAAATTAGCATTTCAAACCCACAGATTGGTTTAGAGGCAATCACCTGCTGATGAGAAGCATGTCTAAAAAGCAAGCAGCTGACTATGGGGAACCAGTCTGTATGAGGATTTTCCTCACACAGAGCACGCCTTTGTGAAAACTCTACTATCACCACATATCAACAGAGGAGTACTGCACTCCATCAGTATGTAACTGATTTGTGTACAACAGGATGCAGATGGGTGAATAGATGTATGGGTTACAGGGAATACAGCATTAAGCCAGTCATAGACCTGTGATAATGACATATCATTGATCTCCTGTGTCTTACACCCACACAAGATGCTGTCATTGTGGCACACTGGTCTCGTTGGACTGTCCCTTTATAGGGATTGTAATAGCACATTGCTAATTGTGTGGCACTGTTCCTATGACATATTACCAGGAGTTGCCTGTAGGGACACACCACAGTAGACCCGAGTATTGGGTGTATCATCATCATATAGCGGTATCTGTCATGGCACACACGGGAATACCTGACTATCGCTACTATCTCAGTTGTATCCACACACTTAGCATGTTTGAACACTGCAGACTATGATGCGTGAGCAAGCAGTGGGTAGGGCCAGCCATGTTGTCCTTGCTGTATATCTACATAGAGTACTTCCACGTATGTGATCCTGTAATGTGGTCCCCATTTTTTGTCTTTCAGGAATCATGCATCATAGATGCCATGCCCCCTTCTCTGATGCAGAAAATGAAATTATACTTGAAGGACTAAGGCAACATCATCACATCCTACTGTCCAGGGGGAGGCAAAACAGGGAACAGCGGGCTGCATTGTGGGCAGACCTTGTCCATGATGTGAATGGCATGGGCAATCATGGCAGGACATATTCGACACCATGCAATAGACATTATCAATGCTGCATGATGAAGGGAAGCAGATATAGCCAGGCATCGTGCCATCACCAGTGGAGGGCCTGCAGCAGAACAACCACTCACAGCCACTGAGGAATTCCTGGTTAACCTAGGCACTCATGACAGCTCCCTGCCATCCACCACACCATACATCGTGGAGATGGGTGCCACAATTTCCACAGCAGAGGAGCATGCCATAGGCTTACTGTGATCAGCACTGTAATAGTGTAGCAGTCAGTGTGTCAGGCTGTACATACTTTTACATGGGTGTCAGGTCTTAGTTCTTTTAGGGGAGGATTTTTCCTCAGTTGCACTCTCCTACTCAGAATGTTACCAATACAACAAGTAATACAGTAGGTAATGTAAATGTGAGATATACTGCTGTATTACCTCGTTGTGCTGCAACATGTGTTGGTACTGATATTACCTCACCCTCAACTTTTCACAGGTCCATCAGGTATTAGCTAAGGCCAAGGTCCTGCTCCTGGTAAGCATGGCACTGTTTTGTTAAGGCACATTTAGATTCTATTAAAATTAAGAGCCAGAATAATGCCCTATTTAAACATAATGTCGTGTGTAAACAGGGTAGAATGTTTTTATTTTCCATTCTGGAACAAGTACATAAGGATCTAGAAGGAGGGTAATCACAGGAGTGTAGATAAACAAATGGAAACACTTTGGCCATGACAGTTAAGAAAAGATAAGCCTCCTGTTTTAAATGAGGCATTTACTCTAAAATGCCTTTTAAAACACAAAAGGTTGAAAGGACATTAAATTAGGCAGTGAAACGTGTATTTCAATATATTTGTTATAATAGGTGAACTGGGTTTTTATGGGTCATTTTATGAAGTATAGTGTCATATTGCTTAATTAAAAGGTAACTTGTACTAGCCATGTTTTACTTGATTAACATGAAGTGATAAGTGATTCTTATAAAGATCTTGAGTTGAATGTGTATTTTGTTCTGCGAAAGTCTATTTTGGATGAAAGCGGACAGAAAGATTTTACGGCTAATCCAGTTGTGGGTCTTTGTTATTATGAGTATTGGTGGATTTTTCATACACAGTAGTGCAGGTATTCATGTACCACTTTTTTCTTTCTTATCACTTGTGACCGGGGGGGGGGGGTTGGTCTCTGTCCACTACACAACCTGATGTCAGTGTCTCTTCAGATTCTGATGATGATGGTGGCCACAGTGAGGCACAAGTGGGGGTGCTGGAACCTGACTCTTTCCCAGAGGTAGACATCCCTCCTCTTCTGCCTTCACTGTCACTGCACACAGTATGCCCACACATACCCAGTCCCCGAAGGCCACAGATATTGGACAGTCAGAGGGTGGGGACATTGAATAGAAAAAATATGCAGCTGTGGCATGTAGACAATGGCCAGAGCCAGACAGCTGGCAAGGTCCTATACATGCAGACTGACAGGGGTGATTGTAGGAGGCCTACTGTACATCCACCACCTGTTGCAGGTGTCACATCACGGGTCACTCGGTGCATGTTTCGGGTCATCATGGAGGCACAGGCACATTCTGAACAGAACACCATACATATGCTTAGGGTTATGGATGCAACAGTCTGACATCCTTGACTGCCTCCACTGCATTAGGGACACCCTGGATAGGTTGACTGATGCAGTGACAGAAGGTAGGCTGAGAAAGTGTTTTGGACTGTACATTATCTGTGCTGGAACGTGTGGGTGGAGTTGAGAGTCAGACTCGTGGATGTAGGTCAGCAACTCCATCTACTCAGAGTCCATGTGACCATGCACAATCATGCTCCCATAGTGGCAGTACATCCAGCACTACAGAGGAAAGTGTGCTGCCCACACAATGGCCTTATTGTCCTGGGCATTCCCATAGGGGACATGGTCCCAGCAGACAGCAGTCACTGTCAGGTACTAGCACCACTTCTGACCTTGGGCATGGAGGTGCCAGTGCAACTCCTGGCAGAACCAGTTCCTGTGTTCTGGGCTAGAGACGGTGAACTGTCAGCTCTACCATATACAGTCCAAGGCTGTGCAACATACACACACATGTAGGGTTAGCACTGAGCTTGACTGTGTAGATGCAAATATTCACACACCACTGTCAAATGCAGGTGACCTACAGACACACATGGCACCTTTCCATGGTTCATCTTACCTGCTTCGCTTCCTCATTCACACACATGTTGTCAATCGTTTGGGTCAGCCTAGGCCTCCTCCACCCCCATACAACACCCTGTGCAAGTGATGATACCTGTGCCACATGCCTGTTATCCTCGCCATTGATGCAGGGCAATGAAGCCATGTGTCTGATGCACAGGGTGACTATATTAGTTAACATGTACTTGTGCAATGCAGTGTTGTTTTGCCATGCCACTTGTAGTAATTAATGACAGATACTGTATGCTGTCATTTATCATGAGTACGCCACATACTTTTGTGTACCTTATGTTGTATGATGTTGTAATGGCTGTGTACTTACATGATGACAGATGTGTCACAGACCTGTTTATGTTTCTTTTTCAGGGGGTCTGTTGGGATAATCTATGGATACACAGCAGCAATGAAACAGCACAAGATGGCATGTCATCACAGCAGAAATATGTTTTCAGCAAGGTACAGCACTATATGTGCATGGCTCCATAGGTTCATACGTGTATAACTGGCTAACAAGGACAATGATGAGATTCAGCATACTCATGCATCCCTAATCTGTGAACAGGTCTGCTACCCTTAATAAGTGTCACCAGGGTTTTGGAAACTCACACATCTACAATCTATGGTAATGGTGATGACCCATCTACAAATGTCATGTGTTCAGTACAGACATTTCCTGACACCAGTTATGATTGTCATGCTCTGCATCCCATTGTGTAACTTGCACATGATGTGTGTCACAGCAGATGTGTGTTTCACATGCATGGGGGTGCCTGTTTCATGTACAGTGTATGGCCTGTGTTACATACCTGTCTCTCCAGCATGTACTATGTATATCACAGTGATGTTATAAGCATGCAGAACAGGTGAGACGTGTTAGTCCTGTCATGAATATGTGGGAAGTACACATTGGGATCGGACACCTCCCAGTATGGAGCCAGACACATCCCCTCCAAAGCATTTAGGGGACAGACTACACATGCACGGTCGTGACACTGACTCCATAGGACATGTTATCTATGCTGTGTATTGGTGTACCACAGAACCTGTGTGCCTGCTACAGTTGTACAATATGCCTGTGTAGTGACATAGCAAGTGTGCCATTGCACACAATGATAGCTGTGATTACTGACAGTGACAGTCTGGGATTTACTTACAAAACCTGCCAGTGTAGGGTGTACAACAGTGAATGCATCCCCACATCTTACTGACTAGTGAGAGTCAAAGGCTACATTATTCTCTGTGTCCATAACTCCATGTGTAATGGCTCAACTGTATCATCAGACTCTGATGATGATGGTGGCCAAACAGAGGCACAGTCGGGGGTGCAGAGGGTGAATCTGACACTGAGGTTGACATTCATCCCTCCCCTGTATTTCCATTAAACACAGCCAGTAGGCCTGCACATACCTATTCCAGTGATCCCTTAGATATTGGACAGGTGGCGGTGACACACTTGATTAGGGCAGTCTGGTTACTGCAGCTTCAGTGCCAGTTTACAAAGTGTGGGTGAGCTGCCACACACGAGAGTTGTTGGGGTACTTGTAGGTTGTCCACGCTCCACCTGGTCTTGGTGTATCTTTATGTTCCACTCAACGTATGTTTAGGGCTATCATGGAGGCACACACATGTCCCAATAGGGCCTCTGAAGACATGCTTACAGTTGTTTATGTGACACAAGCTGGCATGTGTGATTGCTTCTGCTGTGTTGCCAATTCAAGAGATCAAATGAATGACACGATGGTTTGGGTAGTGCCTGTGATGGAATGTCTGCTGCAAGGGGGGACAGCATCTACTTGGGTGTAGGTCAGCATCATCATCTGATGTTAGCTAAGATGGTTGTGCCCAATCATGCTCCTGTAGTAGCACTACTTTCACTGTTCTATCAGTGATTGAGATGTTCACACCCAGACGTGGTAGACTATGGAATCTTGGTCCTGATCGTACTCACAAGGAGAACTCATCTAGCAGCCATCAGTCATATTCAGATAGCAGCAGTGCATCTGACCATGGGTATGGATGTGCCAGAGCAACACGCTGTTGGGGATGTTAATGATGAACTGTTACCTCTACCATGCACAGATCACACCTGTCTGACATATCAGGATGTAGAGCTAACACAGAGCTTGACTGTGTTCTTACAGACACTCAAGCACACATTTCACCTTGGGTGCTCTCACACACACACACGCACAGGAATGGTGGAAGCCACGTAACCCAGAACCCTTAGAAACACACTGGCTGTAACTGAAGCCAAAGGAAGAAGGGATTGAAAGAAAGCCTTGGGAAGAGGCAATGATGGAAGCATTGGAACAGTCTGGAGCCTGCACCTTAGGAAAACATGATCCTGAGAAGCCGTCAGGAATTATTTTTTTGAAATTTACAGTAAACCCCAGGCTTTGCAGAAGACAAATGGCTAGGTGGAAATGCTTAAGTAAAATCTCTGGAGAAGAGGACTGAATGAGGTCATCTAGGTAAGGAAAAATCTTTATACCCCTCAATCTCTGATGCCCAGTGTGCATAGCTGACAGAGTTCTTAGTATATATGTATTTTGTGTGATGATCTTTTGAAAATTGTACTCCTTTCTTACAAATTTTTATAATGTGTGAATCTTTGATGCATGAGGCCTATTAGTTGATAGAGAACACATTTATTGACATGTCAGTGTTGTCACAATTTATGTCATTGCTGTAAAAATCACCCACCTTCTGCTTGGTTACATTAGCAAGTAACAGTATGCAAGGATCTGCCATTCATTTGTGTTCTTAGCCATTTATTTTCCTATTCCAGGTTCAACACTTACCTTGATAGTCCAGCAGTTATAAGAGTTTTAATTTGGGGTTGACTCTGTGTGATTCTAGCAGTACACAGCCATTACATGGGTAAGTAAAGGTTGTAAGCATTGCCTGGCATCAGTGGTACTATATGTTAATGCACAGAATGAAGGTTTTAGCCCCTTAGCTGGTGAGTGTGTGTGCTATTCATTGCCTTTTGGCCAGAGTAAGGGTATATTGTGCATCCCTATGTCTACCAACACCCACAGCAGCTGGTGGTTGCCCTCTGACTGCACCTGCTTGTGGATGTGCAGATCTTGCCAGTGGTGATGGGATGTGTGCCCATTCCCCTTGGTGTTCCTGCTGAAACTGTTTTCTCAGAATAATATTGTGAACGATAGCACAGACAGTGAAAATTTCAGCACAAGTATGGCATTTGTACTGCAGGGCTCCTCCAGATGTATCTAGGCACTGGAAACATTACTTCAGCAGCCCAAGTACACACTCTTATGTTATGATATTTCTTGCTTGAGCATGTGCCTCATTATAGTATTCTTCAGTGGGTATCAGTGTATTTTTAATGGGTGTCATCTGCCATGGCTCAAGTGCATAACCAGTAAATGACCCTGTGGGATATCCCCTCAGAGAACCTCTAATAAAATTGAGAGTTGTGCCAGATATGGGAATCGTGTAACTGCCTGGTTTGCTGGCGCACATATTCAGGATGATTCACTTAGCTCTACACATGACCTGGTGGTTAATGGAGTGGAAGCCCTTTCTTTTTATGTATACCCATCCCTGTTCCCTGGGTGATGCTTTGATTTCAATGTGCATGCAGTCTATGGCACCCAAGATAACAGAGTAGTATGCTACAGGGTAGAAATCCTGCATAGTTGTAGCTCTGTTCTCAGGTGCAGGTGAAAATTGTATGTAGACACTGGCGTGTTGTAGCATAGCATTCAGGTACTGATATAGGATCCTGGATGCTGATGCCTGCGATACCCCCAGCATATCCCCTGTTGGTCTCTGGAAGGTTTCTGTAGCTAATATTCTTAGTCTCCACAGGTATTAGTTCCCCTTGGTTTGCCCTTGCTCTCAGTTGAGGATGAAAGAGAGTTCCTGTAGTGTTTCTCTATCCACCCTGTAGCGCTCTACAATTTCCAGCTCATGCAGACCACAAAAAGTTAAATGGGGTGTAAACAACCTTCTCCTTCTTGGCCAAGGTCTACTAGCAACAACAGCAGCATAAACTTGGGCCTGTTGCACATACACATGCAGAACAGCAACATCAGCCCCTAACATTCGGTCCATGTAGTCTAGTTTCCGTGGTTGTATTCCAATAGGTTTTGGAATTCGCAGGCAAAACCTGCACTAAGTGCACACAATGGCTTTACAGCTTGTTGAATAGCTCCTTCATCTTGGATTGGTTGATTAGCATACAGTTCAACTGTTTATACTGAAATTAGCATGCCACAATGTTTACAGTGTTTGCGTGGCTCTACACAGAGCCACTTAGTGAATATAAAACTGTGCGCTACTGTGTGTGTGTCTTAGTGCACAATGTAGGCCATATTGAATCTCCACTTAAATCTATAAAATATATATTTAGTCACAGCAACATTTTATTCTCTTATGTCCAAAATGTATTTTGTGAGCATTAGAAATATATGAGCAAAATCAGGCTGGGAATATAGTGGACTGGAAGCAACAAGATATATCTAAGTTATAGATGCTATAGACTGTTTTTTCAAATATCTATAACAGTAAGAGAGCATGGCAATTGTAGTGTCAGCATAAAGACAGAGGACTTGTGATTAGAAAATAGGAGAGAAGATTCTGGGAAGTCCAGGCAGCTTGGCCCAGGGGGTTTGGGAAGCAAGTCTCTGGACAATAACTAGAAGAAAGATAAAGTTATAAAGTTGAAAATCAGAGTGTGCAGGAGGTATGTTGGCAGTGGAGGCTGGGAAGTAGAATGATAATAGGGTTTATGGGATAGGATGGGGAGGCTTCTTTCATGGAAAATGAAGGAAGAATGAGATTGGTTGTGGGCAAAGTCAGAAGAGTGGGTAAAAGTAGAATAAAGGGGTGAAGGGAATTAATGAAGAGAGTTAGATAAATGTTATAAATTATGACAGAGTAGAGGCTGGGGAGGGGTTGAGATGGATAACAGAAACAAAATGTATGACAATGGGGTAGAATAAGTGTTGGGGAGAAAGGAGAGAAGATGCTGAAGACCAAAATCAGCAAGGAGAGGGAAATGATGGTTTCTTTATAGATATTTATAAGGTGGTTGGTGATAATATAGTAAGAGACAGCATATGGTAATGAATGGCATGACTGAGGGTGAAGTGTCTTATTCAGTAATTTGGAGGTTATGATAGTACTACCACATGGAGATAAGGGGCTTCACAACCCATACAACCCAGTTGTGGGTGAGAGATAATTTAGCAGTCACCATATCCTAATAGTACACTTTGTGAACTGGGTAGAAAGGTATAGAAAACAAATGAAATAATTAAGATATGTGACACTATGGGGTGGAACTTTATGGAGCGAATATTTGTAGAGGCTGACTTGGTTGAGGGGTTTGTGGGGGACAGAGCACTTTATGTAAATCCATCTTAAAATTGCTAATTTGTTTATTACTCATTTATTTACATTTGTTAACATAAGTGAACTGATCTGAGGCCCCTTTTCAGCCAGAAACAAGGCCAGTGTGGCATAAAAAAAACATTTATAAACCATGAGCATAATATGACATACGTTGTTCAACATAATTAGCATTTAATGGTACAGTAACACCCAGAGAGGTTACACCAGGCAGGGAATGAAACAAAGTTGCCTTCTTTCCTCATACTTATTCTTGTTAGAAATGGTTGTCTTAGCTGGAGGAATATGTGAATTTCATGAGAAGAGTGAAGCAGAAGTGTTGGTAGAAAGTTTTTCAGTCTATTTGCTGAAGACTGCGTGCTTATTAGTAAAGATGAGGTGGCATTTCCCGCGGGTTTGGAGGTTTTCAAGTTATCTTATGAAGAAACTGATCTAATGTTTCAAAAATGAAGCCACTGGTGGTATGGTAGGCTAAGGGGGCGGATGGGAGAGGTAGAGTTACCAACAGCAAAGGAATGGGCTTAGCCTTTGGAATTACAGGGGAGATCTGGTTTAAGGAACACAGTTATAGTTAATAGGGAAAGTAACCGGAAGAGGGTGAAAAAGTAAGTGAGCTGGGTGAGGAAGACAGGGGCGGAGGCCCATGAGAGAAGGGTTTACCTGAAGAGGCTGGAGCAGAGGATTGAGGGTGCATATCAGGGTACATGATAGACAAATAAGGAGGACGGGGGGAGATGCAATAAAGAAATGATAATGTGGTTATTAGGAAATGACATATAGCCCATGGCATGAGGACAGAAGGCAAGTAGTTATATAGTTGCCTTTACTGGTGATAGAGGAAATTGATAAAGGGATCAAGAGATTTGAGGAGATAAAGGCAAAATACAGGCTTGGGGTAGGTGAATGTCTAAAAATATATGGCTAGATAAAAGATAAAGGCAGAATGAGATAAAAGAGAGAAGGTTGTACTGTGGGAAGAATGAAAATATGTAAGAAAGGAAGACTGAAAGATGATATAAGAATATGGAAGCAGACTGAAGATGGGAGAGGTAGCATGTGTTAATAGAAAGCTGGATTAGGCAGGGGTAGGGTAAGGGTCACATATGTGGGATATGTAATGTAAAGCAAATCCTAAGGAGTGAGCCAAATGTGGAATCTGCAGGTAACCCTAGTATATGCTGATAGAACAAGAGCCCAGTGCAATTAAGGAGGGAAACACTAGTGCAAGCAGACTCATGTTGGAGGTGTGGTGTGTTAACAACAGACAACCTTCACATAGAGTGAAGATGTGGAGCATTTAAGAGGCTATGGGAGAAGGTGAGGAAGAGCTAGATGAGAGTTTAGGGGGAGGGTGAGAGCTTTGTCTTTCTAGAGGAGAGACAGGGGGATGAAAACTTCAAGTGAGAATAGAGTATAGGGATATATGACGAGTTATACGTGCTGTAGGGGTTTATAGCAAGGAACTGGTAGAATGAAGTTTAGCTGGATAAATTCAAATAGGAAAAAGATTATTAATGGGTTAGGGAATGATTAGAGGTCAATAAACAGACAAAAATGATTATGAGTTTTTAAAGATTTTTTCTGAGATTGTACACTTTTGGAGGGTCCATGTCACCTGACTGAAGAGCAAAAAATGCATTATCATCCCTTTCGGCAAATGGGAAGTCTTTGCAAATTACAGTATTAACAGTACCTCCCTTAGCTCACACCCTAGGGTAAGAGATTTGGGAACACAAGTTGATAGCAACCTTAACTTCGATCCCCATGTATCCACAGTGGTAAGGAAGGCCTTCTATGTTGCACATCTTATAAGTAAGGGCATCACATCCAGAGCTAAGGATGTTCTAACTCCCCTGTACTCATTCCTCACTAATAGAGTACAATGCTCTCTTCAATATGTAACTCACCAGACACCTGCAGCAGCTGGAAGACCTCAGAGATTTCTCACCAAGAAAAAAAATTTAGGGCCTTCAACACATGACCTACATGGACAGATGGAAGGCCCTGTCACTGTGCTCTGTATCGTATAGGCTGCTGAGAGATGATTTTTCCTGGTCTACAGAGCAGTCATGGATCCTGCCTTAATGGAAATGCTGCACATCCGCAAGTCAAATTGGACAAGATTCACCCACTGTAGGGAATTTAACCTAGCCTGTGACATTAACAGGACATGGTGGAAAGACAGATATGTCTCCCAGAGATTGCCACTTCTCTGGAACAAACTCCCAATTCACGTAAAACATAGTTCTTCAATGACCCTATTTAGACAACTGAATGGGAGACTGTAAATTTACCTCAGGGTGTCAGCTATGTCCCTCTTGGATAAGGGCAGTCAGTGCTGATCATTGACTCACAGCTGCAAATATAGTGCATACAACTTGGTCAATAAGGGAAGAAGGATATAACATGGCTAGGCTTATTCAGGCCCTAGGGCCAATAGCCTAGTAACCTCCTATGAACGTATGAACCTATACCAAATGAATATTGTTAAAATGATAAATGCTGAAACGTTAAAAATGTTGAAATTAAAATACATACTCCCTTATATGTGTAGAGAGCCAGACTTGTACCCACTCCCATGTAAGACTAGTGTTAGCCCTCGTTTCTAAGTTTCACTAATACTGGACTGATATTGTTTGTTGACTGGGTGTATACTGGTACAGTATATGTATCTGACATATGTATGTGATTACTAGGTGTTTTGAGTTCAACATTGTGAAGTTTCATAATTTTCACATTTCAGTATTTTGCATTCAGTATACTACAATTCATTAAGTTGTTGCACACCTAAGTTTTGGTCTTGTTATGTGGTATGAATTAAAATGTTTAAGGATTTATGATGAATAATGTTGAGAAGATTAAGAAAAGCTGGGCAAACTACAATGCGTCATTATACTGGAAAGATCAAACAGAAACAATCCTTTCCATCTGTATGATACAGTCAGGAGTCAGTGGTGATGAAAGAAGAAATAGAAGCAACACTGAAAGCTTTAGCAAAAAACAAAGTACCAGGTGAGGGTATTCCCAATGAAGTATTACAACATTCAAATGCAGTTGTTACAATTCTTTCAAGGCTTAGTAATGAAATTTGGAAGATAACATTGTGGTCAGCTGATGGAAAAGATCTGTATTTACACCAGTCTTGAAAGGTGATCCAACTAATTGTGAAAATTATCATATAAGTTGCACAGACTAACAAGAGACTTCTTAAGATTATTCAGTGGAGGCTGCAACCACACTTTTATTGAAATGTGCTAGATGTGCAAGAAGGATTCAGGAACCAGTGAAGAATAAGAGACATCACTGTGTATATCAGCTGGATTCTTTAAAGCTAAAAGAATATCAAAAGGGTTGCTGCATGTATACACCAAGTATATTTTTTCACTGTGTGAATCATGAGAATCTCTGGGCCACACCGAGAAGCATGGTCATACCAGAAAGTATCATGCCAATCTTAAATCGATCAAGAAACAACACTAGGGGGGGGCGTGGCTAGGATGCTGAACTGATAGCTGCACTTCATTTCAGCTCTCTTACCTCAATACAATTCCTGACAGGAATTTTACAAAATAATATTTAATTTGAAGACATTTTTATTACTAACTTATTTCTAATAACTCTGAGCATCTATTAGAAAAAATTTATTGTCAGAACTTGAATAATTCCTGTCAAATTAATTACTGGAAAATCAGCACCAATATCAGCTTTACAGCATGAGTCATCTAAGGAATACAGCACAAGACTCTTCTCTCAAAAAAGACCTGCAGTCTCTCATTACAAATATACAGGAACTTAAAATAAAAATCGACAAGATGGACAATAAAATAGATACTTTTAAAGAAAAGTGCTCACAACAACTGGAACAGCTTCAAGAAATGTTTACACAGCAGAAAGGACAGATATCACTTATTGATCAGTCATTAAGTGACATTGACACTAGAGTCCAAATAGAAGAACAACAAACTGAATTCTGACTTCAACAGAATACATATTTACTAGAAAAGCTTGATGATATGGAAAATCGAACAAGAAGAAATAATATTAGAATATATGGTCCACCAGAAAAATCTGAAGGGGACAATATGATAAACTTTCTTACCACCTGGATACCAGATGTAACAAAAATACCTGAAGCTCTTTCATATGGTATAGAACGGGCGCATAGATCACTAGCAGCTTCTGGAAATGCTTCTTCTCCGGGTAAGAACAAGCCGAGATCTATAATTGTGAGACTTTTTCTACACAAGATAAAGATCTTATATTAAGAAATGCTTGGGCAAATTCTCCCATCAAATACAATGATTCATTAATAAGATTTGACAATGATTATTCTACAAAGGTGGTTTCAAAAGAAAAGAATTTCTACCAATAAAAAAAACCTTGAAGAAAAAGCAACTGAAAGTCCATCTTTTATTCCCAGCAAGACTGAAAGTTTTTCTACCAAATGGAATAAAAATCTTTGAAACAGTAGATTCAGCAATAAAATACCTTACCAACAACAACATCCTAACACATGAAGAATCTATGGACTGGACAATAAGTACATCGAAGAGAAATGCTGAAGTAAATAATTGGAAAACTGTTGAGCAAAAGAAAAATAAACTAAAGGACAAATAATCTTACATATGTTATATTCTGTAAAAATCTAAATAATAATACTAACAACAAAAGAAAAGTTCTTACTGTCTTCAAGTTACACCAAAACAGGTACTGTTTTCAATTATATTTTAAGAAACCAAAAAAAACTCCAAACCAATGAATACCAAAATCCAGAGCAAAGGAGAAAAGAGAACCAGTTCAACTGTAGCTCACTGCCAAATTTATTCAAAATAAAAGAAGAAAAACATATGAGATCAAGCGCTTTCGCCTGGATCAGTACCAGGCTTTTTCAAGATGATTTTCTTGAAAAAGCCTGGTACTGATCCAGGTGAAAGCGCTTGATCTCATATGTTTTTCGTCTTTTATTTTGAATAAATTTGGCAGTGAGCTACAGTTGAACTGGTTCGCTTTTCTCCTTTGCTCTGGATTTTGGTATTCAATTATATGTTAAATGTCAAAATTAGCATAAATGTAAATACATTTATCTCAAATCACATCAATATACTAAGCATAATTTAAACATTACTCTATTTTTCATTATTATCCATCTATTATTTCATATTCTTAATCAGAGTAATCAATGCATAATAATGTTCCCAAATAGTTTATTTATTTATTTATTTATTTATTCTCTTTGTGTTTTGTTGTTTTTATTTGTTCTCTTCTTTTTATAAAATCTTCATTAACTTATAATATTTTAATCAGTATTTGGTTATATTGCTTAATAGGTATAGTAATGGCTGCTATATAACTTATTATCAGTTACATCCCTGACAGCATTACTTTTTATAAATTAAAAGTGTCCCTGTTTGGATATATGCCAATGCTGGTCAGAAATGTGTTGCTTTTGAAATGAAGTATTTCAGTTAGGATGTATCATAAGACTACTTTAAATAATCTTAAAAGATGTTCTGCCTTTGACCCATATGCACATACTGATATAGTCCAGTGAAAAAATATGTTTTAAGTGATATTTTGAGGCTATAAGTCAGGTGTGTTGTGGCTCCAGACATCCGGAGTTGAAAGATGCTTGTGACTAGCTTAGATATCCTGTTGTCTTTTCTTTTGTAGAGAAATAAGGCATAGCATGTTTAAAATGCAAAGTTTGATAATTGTGAACACTACTCCGCAAACTAGAGTGCTCGCGTGCACACTACATGAGTTTGTCACCAAGTAAGAGAAGGGAAAAGAAAAAAAGAAAAAACACATACCTTTTCCCGCTTGGTTCTCGAGACAATTTAACAACCACAAGCATCACTAGAAACTTGAGTTACTTATTGCTTGTCGCATTTACTTGTGTAAGCCATCCCCTGACTCTTTCTAATTGACGTCTAGTCAGAAAATAAGCTAGGTTCACATTTAAAGATACAGAAACCTAAATTCCTTCTAAGGAAACATAAATAATATAAAAGGTTCATATACATATACACAGATATATATTTTTGAAGCACTTTCAGTTTATGGCTACTGATGTCTTCTAGCACCTTGATAGATAAGGACATATATCTGCTTGTCTTTCTGTCAGTTTAGATTTCCAGACATTTTAGCTATCCCTTACTATGTTTTATACAGCAGAGTTTAAAGAGCAGAAATTAATCATCAGCAAATAAAATCACTGCTGTTTTACAAATTCTCTAAAGAAACTAGTAAATGTCAAGCAACTGACAAGTTTATTTTAAGGAAAATTGCCATTTCCCACACTGGTGCTCCTACAAAATACTACTAATGTCCTGCTACCAAAATATGCACTCAAGTGGACAAATGGGATGCAACAAGAAGGTTAAATGTACATTTAGCAAATCAAACATTTAAATAACAGTATAATATACTAGATAGAGAAAGTAGAAGCAATAATTATATAAACAACTATAATAAGTAACATAACAACAGTGGATTTAACCCAATGTGTCAATTATACAATATTTATATCCCATATAGCTTTGAACTTTGTCGAAGCATCTGTGTTCTACACACATATTGTATTAAATCTAATTTGAGTAGAAGAGGGAGAGGCTTAGCCCACACCCTAATTTATTACTAAGTTACCATGCATTATGAACATACATTGTGGCAGGTACTCAACGAGCTATCCATCCTTAGATGGCTCATGCTGTTCCCGTTTGCTCATCTGAATAATGACTGTGGCTGTACTCTTCTTATTATATTACCTGGCTTCACCCTTCTTACAATATTACCTGGCTTTTTACATTATCAAGAATGACACAATACTAGTGTATGTGGGTACATCATGTTACTGTTAGTGTAAACAAAAATGCTTGACAATGCAACTGTAATTCTTAAACCTTTCTGCAAATGTATTGTCTAGCAGTTGAGAGCCTGATTGTTCCTAATCAGCAGACCTGTATTTTCATGTTCCAATATGACTACATGAAAAGATGCCAATATTAGTCTGCAAGTTTAGTAAGCAGTAAATTCATTGGGGATTAATTCGAGGAGACACTTATATTATAGCTAAAGCACTTGACATTTGATAAATGTATCCTCTCAATGATGCGTTCTATCTAGTCATTAACTATAAAACAACTTTTCTGAGAAATATTGTTGTAATGCCAGTTAATGATTTGAATTAAATATTTCTATATACAGTCATAAAGCAATTACCAGGATAAAATAATACTCTTGCAGTGCATGGATCATCATAGCTATCCTCTGATGTTAGAGGAAAAACAAGCTTCTTAAACACCTTTTTGACATAATAAAGGTGTTACCACATAGTTTAAATACATTTTGTCTATTTACTGCAAAATGGTTTAGGAATTTTAACCTGTAACATGTTCATACATAATAGTTTAAATCTTAGCAGCTTCCATTATTTTGATATGTTCTCCAGTATACTTTTATTCAGTCATAAGATTAAATTACTGGTGTTAAGTAAGTCAAAATTATATCTCCAGCACTTATTGTCAGCAGATAAACTCACTGGTTAAGTGTCAGTCTAAGCTGTAAGAGTTAATATGTGATATACATAGATGTTTGCTTTAAAAATGTGGTCAAGTGCACTGCAGTTTTACCTCTGTACTGTGTCAGTTTTGATTATACAAAGTCCCTCTGAAAGTTGATAGAAGTGTTAACAACAAAACACTCAATCAAATAACGACATTATAAGTAGTCTCTTGGATAAGGGAGATGTCTAAATTGTGATCTTGTTGTCTCCAGCCATGGGAATTGTCTTTGAAAAGCTGAAAAATGCAATCAGAGGAACATATTTAATGTCTACTAAAGCAATATTAATATACTTGTACATTGCATTGCATTTCAGTTTATGTTAAACATGAAATATGATGTGGTTTCAGAACTATTCATGTTTTTATTCCAATATGACTTTGCAAATATTAATTTAAACACTGGTTTCGGACTTGAGTAGTCTAAAACAATTGCACAACAATGGTACTGTATTATACAGTAATGTCAGTAAATAGTTTTCAACAGATGTATGAAATATACAGTTGTAGATTTTAACATGATGTTTATTAATACCCTAAATTATTTTGAAATGATACTACCTTAATCTAAATATTTGTACCTTTTTGAAACCTGCTTAGAAATAAGTATTATTGAATTACAATAAGATGAGTAAAGAATATATGTATATATTTTAGCTGATTAGATTATCTTAATATATTATTCAATTATCTTTATTTAAAACTAAGAGGATAAGAGAAACTGATCCAAATATTATTTGTGAGGGTAGAAAGTTTTTTTGGTTAGATTCACTAACCAAACAAAGAGGTATATTACCTCATAGCGATAGGGAATGGTTTTTAAGGTTAAGAATTACAAGTTTGGAAGTTCTTTGTTTTTTTATATATTCTATCACTTTGGTGTCACTCAGAAACATGAAAAAATCATACAAGAAAAACTTTTTGAATTCTGTATCCAAGATGGAACTAAGAATAAACAATATTTACATAAACTCACACATAAAACAAACTCAAAACTAGGAAATGAAATGTTTATCCATAAATGTTAATGGTCTAAATAATAGTAATAAAAGGAGAAGCCTATTCAAGTACATAAACTTACATAAACCACAAATAGTCTTTTTACAAGAGACACACTTATTAGATAGAGATATAAACAACTTAAATATTAATAATTACACAGTACTAATAAACTCTCAATACAAAACAAAAAAAGAGGAGTAGCTATACTACTTTGCAACTCAACTATAACACCTAAAATAATTACTACTCATCAAGATACATCAGGTATGTTTTGTCTAGTTTCAATAGAGTTAAATAAGAGAATCTATACGTTAGTAAATCTATACTGGATCCCAGGACTAGGATTAAAAACAGTTAAACAGCATTTTGAAGAGATAATTCATTTAACTAAGGGTAGCCTAATATTGGCAGGAGACTTCAACTGTATAATGAATGAAAAAGATACAGATTCTAAATCCAAAAGAAGAAAACAACCTATCTCTAAAGCACTATCAAAATTTATAGATACATTGTATTTAAAAGATATAAATGAATTTGCAGAGCCAGACTCACTAATCTTCACATTTTATTCTCATAGATATAAAACTAACTCTAGAATTGATAGAATATATGTTGCCAATGACCTAATAACAAAAATTGACAAAGTCAAAATCATAAATTGTCCTTTATCTGATCATAATGCCATAGTCTTTGAGATAGAGCTTACACCATTTTATTCAAATCCCATTAGTAGGATACTTTCCTATATCACAAAATTGAGAGATTTCAAAGAATTTTATGAAGAAACAATCAAAAACTTTCTAGAAATAAATTACACAGAAGATATTTCAGAAATATATGTCTGGGATTCATTAAAAGCAGTCACATATGGGAAGATATTATCCTGGTACATAAATAAAAGGAAGTTATGGAATAAAGATATGCTAGACCTACAAAACAAAGCAGATAAATTGAAACTGGAAATACAAAAGGGTAATGCTACTCAAGTTCAAGAACTTACACAAATCAATAAGAAGTATACAGAATTGCTACACCATAAGATTATGATTAACTTAGAAAAGATAAAAATAAACTCATACTCTACTAATTCAGCACACCTGAGATACTTAACTAATAGAACAAAAAAAAATAATTAAATCTAAGCAAATAAAAGAAATATTTATTCCCTATACTAACAAAAGAGTTACGGAACTAAATGATATTTTAGAAGCATTCAGACTCCAATTTAACATTGATAATTCCATAAATACTCAAGATACACCTACTAAGGATATAAAAAAATACTTAGAAAGCAATATTCATATTAAATTAACACAAGAACAAATAGACATTATAAACAAACCAATCAATATGACAGAATTAAAATCACAAATTAAAAAGCTCAGGACAAATAAAGCACCTGGTCCAGACAATATGCTACCAGAAATGTATAAATTAATACCCAATCAAGCCATATCTTTATTATTAAAAGTATATGATATAGTCAATAAAGATTTGAATATACCACCCTCTTGGAAATATTCATTGATATCCCCAATTATCAAACCAGATAAAGATGAGAAACAGTGTTCCTCATATAGGCCAATATCATTACTCAATATAGACTACAAGATGTTTATGGCTATATACGCAGATAGGATCAAACACTTTCTTCCTTTCTTAATTCACAAAGATCAAACAGGTTTCATTAAAGGAAGAAATACTTCAGATAATATTAAAAGGATACTAACATTAATAGATTATAGCAAACATAAAGTCCTAAATTTAAATGTAATCTCATTAGATATTAATAAAGCTTTTGATTCGGTTAACTGGAACTTTCTTTCACTAGTTTTAAAAGAATATAACTTTCCTTCTAATTTTAATAATCTTATCCAAATACTATATGAAAAATCTACTGCATATGTTAAACTGGGATCATATAGATCAGGCCCTATAACAATCAAAAAGGGAACTAAACAAGGTTGCCCTTTATCACCATTGTTATTTGCATTACTCATAGAACCCTTTGCAAATCAAATCAGATCAAACAATAACATAAAGGGCATTTGTATTAATAAAATGTTAAACCTTAAAATCCAACTCTTTGCTGATGACATACTATTAACTCTCTCAGATGCAAATGAGTCTTTGAATGCTCTATTTAACTCCATGAATAAATTTCAAAATATTTCAGGCTTAAAATTTAATGAAAACAAAACTAAAATTATGCCCTGTAATTGTAAAAAAAAAAATAATATAAGCAAAAGATTTTCCAAATATATAGTAACAGAAAGTAAATTATTATATCTGGGAATAAATCTACTCAATGAATTAACAGATTCTCTAATATTTAACTATAATAAAATACTAGACAAAATAGAACAAACAATTGGTTACTGGAATAAATATATCTTTTCAACAGCAGACAAATTATATCTTATTAAAATAATCATATTTCCCAAAATATTATACTTAATACAACATTTTTCATTGCCACCTCCCAAATATATTATTCAAAGATACAATAAACTAATTTTAAATTTTCTATGGTTTCCAAATAAACCCCATATAGCCTTAAATAAACATTTGCCAGATTGGGAAGATGGTGGAATTAATTTACCGGATATTGATTTATATATTACCTCATCTGTTATTAAAAACATAATACTATGGTTAAATAATTCATACACACCTATATGGAAACAAGCCCATGAGCAGATTTACATAGAAATCAATTAAAATCACATACAAGACAACTTAACAGTAATACCATCACCCCTTATATGGATGTTAAAAGATTATTTTTTAGGGAAAAGGAATAATATTAATAAATTGCCATCAAACTATGTAAGCTCTACACTTTCAGTGTTCAGAACATATATAAACAAAATACCAAATATTAATTCTTGGATTTTTCTTATTTTCCCTATAGCTTTTACACCAAATATTCTAGATACATTCCAAATATCTAAAATAAATATACTTAAAGAAGAAACATTACTCTTTTGGCATCAACTTATAGAGAAAGGGAAAATTCTAACAAAGGAACAGATAATTTATAATTATAATATAAATAAAGACAATTGGCTGTTTTTACAAAATCTAAGGCATTTTCCTATAAATAAAATAGAACAAGTGCAACCTTCAGTTAGACATGAAGCTCCAAAACTCATTGAATACCTTATTCTTATCACAAAACAGCCTTATCAGGGTACAGGTTATTTGTCTAATATCTATAAAATTGTTAAAAAAACAAAAAACTATCATGAAAAATCATACTGGGATTATTATACTTTAATAAACAACCATCCTCCAGTTGAAGAAGAAAAAAGTAATATTCTAAAATCTTCCAAATTTTCTACATTATCAAAAATACTGGCAATTATTCACTTGGAGATATCTACACAGAAGTTTCTATACACCACATAGGTTAGCCAAAATGTATTCTATTGAAGATCAATGTTGTAGATGCCATACCAAGATAAAAGCAGATTGGCAGCATGTTTTTTTATGAATGTATATGTCTCAATATGTACTGGAAATCCATTAACTATTTTTTTCAGTCTGTTTATAATGATAATTTTCAATTAACAAAGCCTTTAATTTTATTCAACTCTCCTATTCCAAACTGTGTACCAAAAAAAGACACTAAAATCCTATGGTCACTATTGGCAATTTCACGTAAAATCATAACTATACACTGGAAAAATGAGGCTTCGCCTACGTTCAAGGAATTTGAAACTTTAACAACAACAGTTGCTCACATGGAAATATTAACAGTGAAGAACAGAACTAAAAGATCTATTTCTTACTATTACTCTTGGATGAAAGTACTGGAAATACTCGAAAAGATCGAAGAAGATATATCATCTTATGTTTCTAACTTTATATAATATAGAATTTCAATGTTATTTGCATAGACACCAATGTAAATAGTTATATAATGGTTTGAAGTTAGTAATGTTTTAGAATTGTAAATATGTTATTTATCTTTATTTCATGTAATGTTTAAGACATCTTATTTGAAATAATAAAAAAAATATTTAGTGGAAAAAAAAAAAAGAAACAACACTAGGAAAAGAATAAGGAGAAAGAGAATGGCTTAGAATTGATAAAGGTATATGACACAACTGCATACCTTCTCCATACCTGTTTAGTTTATATGAAGAAGAAGTCATCAGAGAAACAGGGTTGTATGAGTAAATGTGAGGTGTAAAACTGGGGGGGGGGTGGTATCAACAACCTTCATTATGCTGAAAAAATCTGAAATATCTGTTTGTTAAACTGAAACAACATAGTCTCAAAATAGGTTAGCATCTTAACTCAAGAAAGAGAAAAATCTTGACAACTGATAAAATCAATGCATTTACTTTAGATGCAGAAAAATGAATCAATTGTATTATGACACACAGTCAATAAATCTAATGTTGAATCACTCTTAGTAGAATGACCTTGAAGGATTTAAATAAGAGCTTCAAGTGCAGAGATGAATCTGTACATATAAAATTTCAGCTTGTCCATCCTAGTGTTTTCATTAAGGTTATTCAGATGTCATAGTTGGATGGTGAAAAAACATCACAAGAAAAAACTGCTGCCTCTGAATTATGCTGTTGGAAAAGAATCATTAGAAAAAAGACATCATGCTTGGCAAAGTCAAAGTTCATTGTAAAAGAGGAAGGCTCATAATGTGAAGGATTGATAAAATAACTGCAATGAGATTATGAAACAGTTGGGCAGAAAAGGGTCTGAAGTGTAAGAATTATTTATAATATGGTCTTAAGCCAATGTGCTGATATGGGCATATGACCATCAGCCAGATGGTCAGTGACTTATAAAATATATTACAATTTTTAATGACTTTAAAGTAAAAAAGAGACTTCACTTATTCTGATGCATTAAGTAGACATCTATATATTCTTATTGTGTTTGTTAAACAGAATTCATTACTCAGAGTTATGTTTGATATGATTTTTTTTCTGCTGTCTGTAATGCATATGGATTACAAGAAGGTAATTGACAAACATATTATACTTTAACTATAAACTGTTATAGCAAAATGCATCAGTCAGAAACATGAACTATCATCTGTAAGCAGAGAGTGGTGTGGAATGGTTAGGAAAATGTGTTGGGTGCTGCTATTAGATTCAATACATTACTGTAATAACATTTTTTGAAACCCTTTTATCAAACTACTGTGTTAAATCCCATTATTCCAACAGCACATCCCTATTTGGTGTTATGAAAACACTTAGATAACAAGATGGAGATAGACTGTGCATGGCCAGTTTCATCAGTGCTCTCTTTGAGACTTTAAAAACCTTCACAAAATGCAGTATATCAGATAATGTACATTTAAGGACTCTGACAAAGGCTAAAGGTAAGATGCCAGTTCTCTTAAGGTTACACACATACATCCCATCTACTATTTTTCAGGTCTTTCTACTTTTTTCAGTGGGTATTGCATCACACACTTAGACACAACATGCAACCACACTCACACACAAACACACACACACACACACACACACACACACACACACACACACACACACACACACACACACACACACACACACCACATGCATATATACCTAGATATGCAGTAGATATATATAGATGGATATAAATATGAATATAAAACTGTTGTTTCATTTCTATTTAAGGCAGTCAATAATCTTTTTGCTATTTACTTGCCTAATTATCTGTACAGTTTTCCAAACAATCCTTCAAACTTTGAGTATTTGTGAAATTTCATGTCCTGTACTTATTACATACTTATGACTGCTGATGTACAAAGAACTATCAGCTAATGCATCATCAGGCATTCTTTCAGTATATTCTGGATTCTAGTGGCCAGACAAATTTTTATTTTATTTATTTTATTTATTTTTATATAAATAGCAAATCGTGCTAAGTTTCTTATGGAAGTTCCTCCTGAGGCACCTCTTTGGTTATATTGCTGGACACTTCTCTGCCTACATTTTGCTGGAAGCATCACAAGTGTTTTTTGTATTGAACACGGTCACTATGAAATATATTTGGACTATACATAATCCCATTTCTGGTTCATTACTCTGTTGTGGCAGATGGCTTGTATATCACAGAGAAGCTATGAGCTATGCCACATAGCCCACCTAAGATGAGAAGGCCATAGGAGAGACATCAGGCAAAAGGTTATCCTGTGGAAAAGATGCTGGCAAGCCACTTGGATATTTTTACAAGGAAAGCCCTGTTGACAAAATCAACCAGAGACATGTCAAAATGAGTCTGAAAGATGAGAATTTCAGGTCTGAAGGTGTTCAGCACACTGCTAAGGAAGAGCATTGGGCAAGCACAAGTAGTGCTGGAGATGACTAAATGCCAGAACAATGTCCAGAGGTAAAAGGAAAGTCTGATGCTACAAAGAACTCTAAATCATTAAAAAAGGAATCAAAGAACTATGAACCAAGATAAACTTGAAGTGGTTAAGGATAAGACGGCAAGAAAAACACTGGCAACTTTAAATTAGTGTACCAAAATGGGTTGGAATGGGTCATTTGACATCAGATAATAAGATCTTCTACTGTAGTCAAGAATCTTGTAGAAGAAATTGGCTCTCATACATAATAAAAAAGGTGCCAAAATCAAGAATTGATTACAGCACAAAAAAGAATATAATGATTTCAATCAGACAACAAGGTAAGACATTCAGCATTACAGTGTTGTAAGTTTATGATCCAACATACAGATGTAGGAGAGGAGGAAGTTGAGCAGCTTTTTGAGGATCTACAGCAACTTTTGGGAACAACACCACCAAAAAAAAAAATGTTACATCAATCATATGTACATTTAGTAGTCAACGTACAGCTGGAATAATGGGCAGGTTTGACCCTGGAATGCAAAATGAAGGATGACATAGACTAGTAGAATTCTATCAAGATGATATACTGGTCATAACAAGCACAGTCACCATTTGAACTGCCAAGAGTCACAATGCTGAGTCCCAGAATATGGAGACTGAATGACTAAAATCTGGATTTATATATACTGCATCTGAAATTGAAGTTTCTCAGAATATTCCTTTTTTTCCCAAGGTATGGCCATCTCTGAGTTGATATATATATATATATATATATATATATATATATATATGTATATATATATATATATATATATATATATATATATATATATATATATATATATATGTTCAGGGTGTGTGAGGAGGGAATGGAGGAAGGCTTGCCCTCCTTCAAAATAGAAGTTTAAAGAAGAAAAGTGATGTTCAATATTAACTGTACTTTTGTATTTTTTGTCTTTTTTAATTAGTATTTCTTAACTTGTTATTACAAGTTTTGACATTTCAATAGAAAGCTCAGCAAAGACTCTCTTTCAACAGGGTAAGAGATGGCTTTACCCATAGTCTTTTATCAGATGGTCAGTACCAAAATCAGATTCACTATATACTTTGCAGTCAGAGATGGAATTTTTTTTTATACAGTGAGCAAAAACAAGACCTGGAACCTACTGTGGCTCTACATCATAAACTTCTTATTTCAGTGTTTTGAGTTAAGTTAGAGAAAATAAGAAAAGCATCTAGGCCATTGAGATTCGAATTTCAAGGTAAAAACAAACATGATAGTGCAGCGGTTAATGCTGTCGCCTAACAGCAAGAGGTTCTCTGGTTCGATTCTCGGCCGGGGTGCCTTCTTTGTGGAGTTTGCATGTTCTCCCTGTGTTTGCGTGGGTTTCCTCCGGGTACTCCGGTTTCCTCCCACATTCTGAAGACATGCGTCTGGAGCATTTCTCCCCGGGCCTCCGGTGAAAACAGGATCTGTGGAACCTAGTCGGACTTCCCAGTCACAAAATGTTAAATAAAAAAAATTAAAAAAAAAAAATCAAAAATGGGAGGGAGCTAACAGAAGCAGAATATATTAAAAAGATGGGATAAGAATGTACAGAATAACTACATAAGAAGGACATTAACGTTGCGGAAACATATTATGATTTACAGCCAGACAGTGAAGTTAAATGGTCTCTACAAAGTCTTGTTAATAACAGGCTGAATTGCTTAAAAACCTGTACAATTATACTGTTATGGTGCTGCTTGGAATTTATGAGTAAAACTGGAAAACACAATATGATGATGTAAAGTAGTGCCGGCTGTACCAAGGGGAAGTAGGGCAGTGCATGTGTAACATATGCCAGCATAGCTAGCTGGAGTTATGTAAAGAATTATATGTCAATTGAATATCAAACTGATTTGTACAGATGCTTGTGTTCAAAATGTATATGTAGAGTTGCTTGTGTTACAAATGTATCAACAGTAAGTCCTGCTGGACAGAAAAGAAATATACATGTATTTAAGACTGTATTGTTGTAACTGATGAAATGTATATATTTTAATTAACAGAAAAAACTGGAGGAGAAGGGGTTAAGCTCAGCCCAGCTAACCTTAAGAAAAATAGCCTGAATTAAATGACTTGGTTTAGGCCATAGAGATTTATCTCAAAGGTCTGAATGCAGCCAGAGACACAATGCCTGTGAAAAGCCTGGGCTGGGATCTTGCTCTATTGTCCTTAGTGGTGAACTAATTGCTACCCTGGGGTGCCAGAGAATGGCTTGTTAGTTTCTGCAGGAAGGATGGAAGTGTTGTAATTGTTTTACAGTTTCCAGATACTGTAATAAACCTCAGCTAAAGTTCTATGTGTGTATTGTGACACATCAATGCCAGATCCTGGCTCAGTTTCTAGTGAGGTGGTAGTGTGGGAATAATGGAGTCAGGTGACCGGATGTGATGTTATCCTGTAGCCTGCACTTAAACTACATTTGTTGCAATGAATACTAGTGAGAGATGTGAGGATGTCACTATCTTTTTGGACCTGACGAGACACTCATCCACTTTCATCTTGCCTTGCTTTGGTAAGTAACTAGAGAACAGTAATTCTTCAGTCAGTTAAAAAATATAGTGAGATTAGCTAAGTGTTGTTTTTTTCTATATCTGTCTGAGTCTTTCCATCTGTGTTGTTTTTTACATTTCCTGTGACTGAACTCTGATGTTTATTGTAAATAGATATCCAGTATTTTCATGTTTTTTTGTTATTTATTATTAAATCTATCTTAACCATTCATTGTTGCCAGTCTTTTAGAAAATATTCAACCTTTGAGAGTATTTGCATTTATTTAGTAGCACTGTAGTTCCATATTCGCGAAAGTCTTGCTGCTTGGTTAAACACTAACATTTGTATACGTATTAATTTTACTAAGAGTAATTGGGTACCCTGGTAAGAGCCTTAAAGTAGCTGACTTTGGGAGTTCTGGTGGCAGCAAATCTACCTTATAGTTTGGGTTGAGGTGGCAGAGCGGGTAAGCTGTGCCAGCCTTTCCCACATGGGCATATGTGTGTGAAAATTAAATGTCAAAGAGAGTGTGTGTGACAGCTACTTTGAACAGAGACACTAAAAGCACTGATTTCACAGAGAGGGTGGTGGAGGACTTGGCTTGGAACATCCATCTAAGAACTCAGCTCTAAAGTGGTCAGTGAGGAGTCTTATTTTTGACCTGAAGGGAAAGCCTAGCCCCAGGACTGGAGTGTGTATTCTCTGTGTGCTCTTAAGGGAAATTGTACTTGCTGCAGAGGACTGCATCTAAAAATACTGTATGTCTGTTTTTCTTCACTGTGAACATTTCCCACCAGTGGCAGTAGTGAGGATTGAGGCTTCTTGATCACTGGCCCAGAGGAGGGACATCACACACAATAGTGGCCATTAGACTGGAAAAGAAAACGTTATATTCCATTTAAAAAAGGCAATGCTAAAGAGTGCTGAAATTATTGTCAATATATTGCATTTGTCTCAGATGTTAGCAAGGTGATGATCAATATCCTGCAAGTTAGACTTCAGCCGTATAATGAGTGAGAAATGCTAGCTGTACAAGATGGTTTTAGAAGGGACAGAAGTACCACAGATTAAATTACCAACATTCAATGGACAACTAAGAAAGGAAAGTAGTTCCAGGAAAAGTATTTAGTTCTGCTTTACTGACTACTCTAAAGCCTTTGACTAAGTGGATCATAACAAAGTATGGGTATGTTCTTACAGAAATAAGCCAAATCACCTTATTTGCCTCCTAAGAAATCTATATGCAGAAGAAGAAGCAACAGTTAGAACTGAATATGGAATAACTGACTGGTTCAAGGTTGGGAAGGGGGTGCATCAAAGCTGTATATTGTCATCTTACTTATTTATTTATTTACTAATATTTGATTACCAGTAAAGTCTGACTTCGTAAGTGCCCAGTTTCAATTGAGATCCAGGGTGAAAAGCTTCAAAGTATTACAAAAACATTTTAAGAACAATAATTTTACATTTTTTAAAATAATGCAAAAGCATCTACAGTTTAAATATACAAAAGTAAAATAGTTTATAATATTCACTTGAAATGCTGGGTTAACTGAATCAGAAACTGGAATCAAAATGAATGTGAGAAATATTATCAGCCTGATCCCACCCTAACAGCAGAAAGTGAGGAAGAATTGAAGAGCCTATTTATGAAGGTTTATGCAAAAACTGACTTGTTGTTGAACATAAAAAATAAAATTATGTCATCTAGCCCAATCAATTATTTACAAATCATTGGGGAAGATGTGGAGGCAGTGATGCATCTCTGCAGATGGTGACTACAGCCATGAAATTTAGTAGACACTTGTGTTTTGGAAAGAAAGCTACGACATATCTAGGTGAAACTATAAAGAATAAAGGCATCATATTGCCAACTAAGATCTATACATTCAAGGCTATAATTTTCTCAGTAGTAATATATTAGCTGAGGGAGCTGGATTATAAGTAAGACTATGTGCCAAAAAAGCAATGATTTTGAACTGTGGTATTGGGGAACATTTTTAAAGGTTCTGTAGACTTCAAGAAGATCACATGAGTCAATACTTAAGGAAATAAATCTAGACTGTATACTGGAAGTCATGACAGTTAAATTAAAACTCTAATACTCTGTCACATGCACTAGAGAAGACAATGATGTTATGAAAGACTGAAGACAAAAAAGAATGGGGGAGGCAGAGACTAAGGAGAACAGATAGCATTACAGAGGTAGGAATATGAATTTACACAAATATAAAGATGAAAGACAAGCTTGTAATGCTAAAATTCTTGAGAACACGAACTTGAATTTGATTGAACAAGCAAGCAACATGGAGGGTGCTGATCAGACTGTAAAGAAGCAAAATGATAAGTCTGACATGCTCTTTTGTCATCAGAAAAGTGCATAACAACCTTGTTTTTCATATTTCAAACCTTCTGTGACTTAGTTGCGCACTGTAGCACACACAGCAGCTACCACTTGCTCCACTCTTGAGGTGAGTTTATTTACATCCATTTCTCAAATACATAATAAACTAGTTATGATCAGAGACCCAATCATTATTCCCAGTGTTTGAACAAATGTCTTTGATTTCTTCTCAGCAACATTCTATTCTCATTGTTAACAAAAAGATCATCTTAGTTATTAACATTGCCTTAGAACAATTCTGTTGTCTGATTCCTGTCTCTTCTTTCAAAGAATGCATGTTTTTTATCATCTAATCATAGTAATATTTTTGTCTAAACTGGTTTTGTTTCAGTTATGTCCACGCATTAACTTGTACAAAATGTACAAGTTAATAAACATAACTGATGTCTGAGCCTTCACCAGATTTTTAGGCTTTATTAAGGGTATACATGTGGGAAAAGTTGAAAATCTTATTATCTGATATCAAATGACCCATTCCAGTGCATTTTAGTACAGTAATTTAAAGATATCAATGTTGAATTTCCTATTGCTTTGAAGATCTCTTGAATTACACATTGCACATACACTGTCAGATATTATCATATCATGAAGTTTATGCCTCAAAAATATAGCTTGTATTACCTTGAACCACACTTCTTCATTTATTAGCTGTAGTATCTGTTAGCATTGCAATCTCAGAATACTTTGACTAATGATCAACACAGATCAAGTAAATATGATCTTCAAAATTAAACAATTATTACCCCTACTTTAATTTTAGACTTCATTTTGTTCAGATTGAGAATGTTTTGTGTCACTATATTCAATAATTCAGTCTTGTTTCATGCTCTTTTTGGTCTAACCTCAAGGTAGTATGCCACTAGTATATTAGTAGTTATGTTAACCTCAATGTCAAACACCGCAGAGGTAGAAAGTTTGAAATATTAGCTGCAATCCCTGGAAAAACAGTCAATTTGCATAAAAGTGACAGCACACTTCTGCCCCTCCCTAGATAGGATGCTAGGAAATTTGCATAAAAGTGACAGCACACTTCTGCCCCTCCCTAGATAGGATGCTAGGAAGCTTGGAATATTTTCTCTTGTCAACAGCTGCTTACAACACAATGGTAGAAATAATAGCTGTTATCCTAGAATTAACAGCACACTTATCCCCCAGAGAGGACTGAAAGAGTCCTAAATTATTTTCTCTGCCAGCAGCTTCTTAGAGTAAGGAAAGTCATTTTATAGTAGTTTACCTAACTGTGATATGTTGGGTTTAGTGGTGGTTGGCTTTCCCTCACCCTGAACATTTTACTTAAAAGCAAAGTCAAGGCATATTACACAGTTCTGCACACTCATTCTGTTACTAGCTAATAAACAGAGTACTGCTACTGCTGTACAGTCATTCTTCTCTAAACATTAAATGTCTTTTACAGGGATATAGCTAGGATTATACCAGTTAAGAAATGATTTGGTGTAAAGTAACTTTTGGGTAAAACTAAAATATCAAAACATACAGATACGTTTCCACTAAAAATTATAATTTACACAGAAATCCACATGGAGAACCAAGCTGTCTGTCAGCTGCAAAAGGCAGACGAGTTTGCCTTACCTTCAGATTGAAAAGTTAAAGCTTGTGGGAAAAATGTTTTAGGGGCAACCACCATGGACATTTACCCCAGCTTTTAATAAGAAGATATGATAGAAAAGTAACACTGTTCAGCACAAAAATGACAATTTACACAGGAATCCCCACACGGAACCAGAGTTGTCTGTCCGCTGAAGAAAGCATCTGAAAGTTCATAGTGGAACCTCGAGGTCTTACCTCCTGACAGAAAAGTTAATCCTTCAGGTAAAACTTTTTAGTGACATTAGTCACAGCCACCATGCATGCAAGCCCAGGACCCTGGCAACTAGATTTCACAAAAAAGTAACACTTTTTTACACCACAGGGAATTGGGGTTGTCGGTTAACTACAAAAGGAATCTGATATGTGGATAGCACAGTTTTACCTCCTGACAGGAAAATTAACTTTTGAGGTAACCCATTAAGTGACAATCACTAAACCCAGCTCATTACGATACTGTATTACAGAAATAGTATATTTTTTTCATAGAAAAATGGTAATTAATAAAGGAATCCCCACAGGGACCCAGGACTAGCTGTCAGCTGAAAACTGGTCTGACTGATATTAGATTTAGAAGTAAGATTATTCAATGAAACCTGCAAAAATAAATGTTATAATCCATAATCACAGAACTTGTGGTAAAAGTTCACTTTTGTCACACGAAAAATAAATATTTTCAAGGGATTGCCCTCGGGTAACCATGACTGAAAATGTAAAAGTCTGAGGTAAAACTTTAATAAAAACCACTAACAAGACCAGATCTGGCTACAGGTATACATTTCTGACTAAAAACATCTCTATTCTTCACAAAAAATAATGACGTGGAAGGTAATCCCAGTGTGGTGCAAATAAGCACCTACCAGTCTTGTAGAAGCACTAAAAATGTGTTGGGTTGTATTAATGCTAGTATCCTTCTACAGAATACAATGATTTCTGTCAGAATGCAGTGATTTCTGTGAATAATACTGTTAAGGTTCAGCCATAATAAAATAAACTTCAGTCACTGGCAGACTAAAATATAATTTATTAAAAGACATATTACACACATGTGGAAGACAGTACTCAGGAAGTCATGTCTCCCCGAACAAAAGAATTCATAATCCTTTATAGGAAACCTTTAACAAAGAAAATAAACGCTATCAATCATACTACTGCTAACATCCAATAGACGAATGCTGACTAATGCAGTTCATAATGCAATTTATTCTTCAGACCATCACTAAATATCAAGTTTAGTAAAAATAGATTTGCAACTTCTTATCTACATTTCTAGCTTAGTATGGAATAAGTTTCTTTTTTACCATGTTATTTAGAAAGAATGCTGCCTTAGGCTCAGGAAATGAAACAACATTCTATACTTTTCCATGCTACCTCTTATGCTGTTACAGCACATACACTAACCTTTTAAGGCATACATAAACTAAATTTCTAGAACATGTGCAATTTCATTTTAACCTTTGACAATACTTATTTACTTATTTACTCACTGGCATTTATTTATGTGGAAGCCCTACTGAGCAGCACCCATTTTCAGCAGAGGCACGTGTAAATGGACAACTATTTATTTATTTATCCTTTATTGACTAGGTTAGTCCCACTAGGCTAGTAGCCTCTTTTCAGGGGAGAGATGAAGTGGTATTTATACTACTTGCGAAAATTTAGTCTGGGCACTGGGGAAATTCCCCTACTCTTTTTGAGTGGTGCTGTGGGATCTTTTACCTTCACCTGAACTACTATCAGCTTAGGCAGATGGTGCTATGGTCTAACATTTCATTCAAAGGGTAAATTACAATAGTTACTGAACTGTAAATGTTGGTTATATTGAAGCTCAGATGTAAGAGTAAGCTTGAAATGAAACCCAGAAGGCAATCTGTTTTGTAAATGTTGTTTTGAAATGTTGCTACTGTCTCTTGCCTCAGATCATAGCAGAAAATGGTCTTTGGATATGTTTCCTCAACAAGTTATCAAAGTTAAAGAAATAAGTAAACAAGCAAATAAATAAAGCACCTTGATTATTTGTGTAATAGCTTTTTGAAAACATCAGGTACTGACAATATGCCAGAAGAAAATCTCAGAAATCTGTATCTTCTCATAGGTAAATTAAAAAGTATAACAGCTTAGATGTTTTTCTCAAGCTCGTTTTACCCAATTGCCTAGTTTTCAAGCATATAAAACTACATTCTTCTGACATGACATACACAAAACAAACAGGATTGGATAGCATTGTCTTTTTATGGTTTTATTAAGAGCTTTTTAATCACTAAAAATGCAATTTTACCCACTTTCATAGAGGCAGCCATGTTGCTAACATATTCACTAGTCTGAATCTGTTAATTTGTCCCCCTCTTTTTGCTTTATACATTTTTGGCTGCCCTAGTGCTTCCAACCATCAAAGGGTCTACCAGGTCCTCCTTCTATCCTTAGACTTTCTCTGAATCAGAGATGGACCAGCATGACTCTTAACAGCATCACTAGAGTCCATGCCAGTAAAGGCTTCTCCCTGGGCATTTTTTATTTAATGACCTAGGGGAGGGTGACCTAATCATTAAGGTGTTTGCCTTACAAGCACAAGGCGCAGGGTTCGAGTCTCACAAGGGATAATTGGCTAGGCTTAAAATACCTCACAAGGGCAGTTAGCCTAGTCCTAATCTATGAATCTATAAATCTACCCTCATCCATACCCCCTCCCCTGCATTTGTTTATTCTGTTTGAGGTCTACTCCTCCTCTATGGACCACACCTCCCTTTAGGCAGACCTAGACAAACACTTCCCCCACCAGGATAGTCACACTCATCCCTCTCTGTCACGTCCTCAGGCTCTCGAGCTGCAAATCAAACCTGGGTTGCCTGTGCCATAGTTAGAGCTTTATCTTACTATGCCATGATGCTAGCTATGCTGAATCTGTTTATTAATCACAATTACTCACTCCATGTGTATCAGTTTCTTCTCAGTTGTACTCACCAAAGCAAGATTTATAGTTTCTTAATGTCATAGGTTCATAGTATATTGTGATCAGGTCTAATAGCCAACTAGAATACAGATTCTAATACTTTAGTAGGCAAGACCTCAGACCTAACACAATTCCAACTAGGTTTTAAAGGTTTATTATAGAGTATCTGAACTACTAATAGATAAGGGAGGTCTAGTCTAATAACCTGCAAGAGAGAGAGAGAGAGATAGATGAACCTAGACCTCCTTGATGTCTTATCAACTGGTAAATGTAAGGATAAGTTGTTATCCTTAAGTATTTTTCCATTTAAATATATCTCTAATCCCACTGATAACTTTAACAATTAATAGCTTAAATGCCAGGAGACAACCTGCCTCTAATATTTCTGTAGGGGGTTGGGAGGGTGGCCTAATGGTTAAGGTGTTTGCCTTACAAACGCAAGGTGCAGGGTTTGAGTCTCACAAGGGATAATTGGCTAGGCTTAAAATGGCTTGTAAGAGCAGTTAGCTTAGTACTAACCTATGAACCTATGAACCTATGTAAACTACACAATACAGTTGAGGAGTATTTAAGTGGCCAAAGTAGTTCAGTTATTGGCATGAGGATGTTCTTTTAACATACATCTTCTATATGTTCTCAGTGGTAATAACTTAGCACAGCATTATATTGCATTCAATAATATGTCTAAGAAATGTACATTCCTAATAAAATAGAAGAAGATCTCAATGCCATTGTTTTAAAGATTAAGACCACAGTATTATGTGCATTACATCTTAGTACTGTGATATTAACCATAAAATAAATCTTGTTGTTGATATAAATCTCAACGTTTTTAATAGTCTTCATAACTTTGATATCTTTGTATTTTTCAGTAGTTTTATTGATTCTCAAAGCTCAAAAGTAGATTACTTTACACTTATTAGTATTGAAGATGAAACCATTATCATTTAACCATGTTATAACATTACACAGACAGGAACAAAGGTTTTATGTCATCCTTTTTAGTTATTATGAACTAAATTTCTTAAATAATCAGTGTATTTTGGTATCCAATATATGAAACTAACTGACAGAAAGGAAAATACAGTATTAAGTAATATAGGACTGAGCAGTGAGCATTGGAATATCTCTGTACAGGGTGAGATCTAGTTTGAAATCTGTCTTTGTACAGTTACCCATTTTGCTAGATATAATTTCAGTTATATTCTACTACATTGTCCATTCAGTAGTACGATGTATACTACATTAACCAGGCTGGAATAACTATGGGGCAGAGGTGGCTCCCAGCATAGCCAACATAGCCCTGGGCAAGTGGAAAGAGGATTTTGTTTTCATCAACAGAAATTTCATGCAGCACATCTCATGTTATCTTCATTTTATCAACAATATTTTTGTTGTATGGAAAGGAGACACTTTACAGTTAGAAGAGTTTATCAGATACCTCAGTCTAACTACTACCCTCCTGCGTTTCACATCCTCCCACAGCTCAACCATGTTATTAGACAGGCTAATTTCCAAGGACATTAACAACAACAGAATTTCCACTGATCTTTACCAAAAACTGATGAGAGTGAACCTTTTACTCGACAGTCAAAGTCAAAGTCAAAGTGAACTTTATTGTCATTCAGACCGCACAATAGTGCAACTGAACGAAACTGCATTACTTCAAACTCAATGTGCAGACAACGTATACTGATACTAATATTAATACAACAATAACACATATACTAATACTAATCCAACAATAACAACAGTAAGACACATATACAGTGCACTAACATGTACAATGACATGCACCAAGACTATTCAACTTACATGTCTTTGCCAGTACCCAAAATATTGTACAGATAATATATTGCACAGATCAGAATTGGACAGATTTCAAATTCCATGGAATGCTAACTTGGCATATTGTACAGAATGATAACTTGCCATCGTTAATATTGCACATAAGGTATAAAATTATGGTTTACCATGAGAAGGTCGAACCAGACTCCATCGAATGATGGAATTACTGACCCACTTCTGCTAAAACAACAATGTCGAATTCCTACATTGTCAAATATGACTCACCGTAAATCTTGGAATTGGCTTTAACATGGGTTGAGATGGGGGCAAGATTTGTACTTCGACAATGTTGGATTCAACATTGTCGCCATTCAGCCTCCTGACTTCGACTGAACCGGGTTTGACTAAACCCCCTTCGAACTTCTAATGCCAAATCTAAGATTGTACTTTCATAGAGTTATCGCATATATCTGTGAATTACTTCAGCATTGTAATTCCAGACCTTGATGACCAGCATGGTGTATGTTATTAATGGAGCTCAGAAGTCTGATGGCTTGTGGAAAAAAACTTCTATTAAATCTGGTGGTTTTGCAATGCAAGCTACGGTATTTCCTAACTGAAGACAAACACAAGAACAGACCATAACCAGGGTGAGTGCAGTCTGACTATTTTCATGACTCTGCTGAGCCGAGTGCAGATCCTGGATAGAGGGGATCAAGGACCTGATAATTCTCTTCGCCACTTTCACCACCCTCTAGAGAAATATGAGATCTGAAACTGTGCAGTTTCCATACCACACCAAGAGATTACCAGTCAGGATGCTTTCAATGGTACCCCTGTAGAAGGTTTTGAGAACTGAAGGTGGTAGTTTTGCTAGCCTCAACCTTCTTAGAAAGTGTAGACACCGTTGTGCCTCCTTAATGATGTGATTAGTGTTTATTGACCAAGGCAAGTCTTCAGCGATATGCACCCCCAGGAACTTGATGCTCTTCACTCTTTCTATTGTTTCTCCTTTGATTGTGAGTGGAAAATGAGCTTTGCATCTCTTCCTAAAGTCTACTATTATCTCCTTTGCTTTACTCACATAGAGAGCCAGGTTGTTGTTGTCACATCACCAAATCAGATGGTTCACCTCCTCTCTGTAGGCTTATTTTGTCACTATTGCTGATAAGACCCACCACTGTAGTATCATCCGCAAACCTAATAATGCTGTTTGTGTTGTACCTAGTGATGCAGTCATGTATCAGCATGGTGAATAGCAGGAGACTCAGGACACATCCTTGAGGTGCTCCAGTGTACAATGTGGTGCTCATCGAGGTATTGTTGCCTACGAATACCTTTTGTGGTCTGTCAATAAGAAAGTCCAGAATCCAGTTACATAAAGGAGTGCTAACACCCAGATGGACCAGTTTCTCAATTAGATATTGGGGGATGTCCATTTTGAAGGCCAAGCTGAAGCCAATAAATAACATGCTGACATAGCAGTTTTTGTTCTGTAGGTGTGTCAACGATATGTGAAGTGCCAGTGAGATGGCAACTGTAGTAAAGTGATTGGATCTATAAGCAAATTGATGTGGGTCCAGTGTTGCAGGCAGAACTGATGTCAAGTAGTCTTTGAGCAGTCTCTCAAAGCACTTCCTTACAGTGGAGGTGAGAGCTACTGGGTGGTAGTCATTCAGGCTTGAGGGTGGAGACTTCTTGGGCAGTGGTATAATGATTGCATTCTTGAAGCACTTGGGTAGTGTGGTCTGATGTAGAGATATGTTGAATATGTCAGTGAGAACAGTAGTTAATTGGTCAGCACCATCCCTGAGAACCCACCCCAGAATATTGTCAGGACCAGCTGCCTTTCTTGGGTTTACCCATTGCAGCATCCTTTGAATATCCACTGGGTGAAGGTAAAGCACTTCATCTTCTTGGTTGGTGGGCAGTTTCATTGCCATTGTATTGTTTCCCATTCTTGAACCTGCTGAAGTAGATATTGAGCTCATTGAGAAACTCTGTGTCATCATCACATTGAGACAGTAGGGTCCTGTAGTCTGATATAGATTATATACCATGCCACAGATGCCTGGAGTCTCTCAAGTCCGAGAAGTGACCCTGAATTTATTTTTCATAGGCCCACTTAGCCTCTCTTATTCAACTACTTAGTTTCACTCTAGCTTCCCTAAGGGCATCTTTATCTTTAGACTTAAAAGCAGCATTGTGTGCCTTCAAGAGCTCGTACACTTCACTTGTGAGCCACACTTTCTGATTCGCTCATGTGATGATGCTCTTGTTGACCATCACTTCACTCACACACTCTGATATATAGGCCATCATGGACTCAGTGTACTCATCCAGGTTAATTTTCTGGTCCATAGTAGCCACCTGTTTGAATATATTCGAGTCTGTGCTTTCAAAGCAGTCCTGGAGTGCTGAGATTGCTCCCTCTGGCCATAACCTTAGTTGTTTCCTGGATGGCTTTCCTCTGATTAACAATGGCCTATATGCTGGTAGTAGCATAATGGAGAGATGATCTGAGTTACCCAGATGGAGATGAGGTACTTCCTTATATGCTAGCTTGACAATGGTATAAAACTTATCCAGAATATTCTCTCCCCTCATTGCAAAGACCACATGGTGGATTTAATGAGGTGAAACTGTTTTCAGATTTGCTTGATTAAAATCACCTTCTATTAAGTGAGCAAACTCCTGATTCTGGTTTTGCAGCTCACTGATTTACTGGAAAAGTGTATTCAGTGCCTTGTTGGTATTGGCACTGGGGGGAATATACACCACTGTGATGCTCACACCATTGAACTCCCTTGACAGGTAGAAAGGTCTACATTTCAATGACATAAACTTGATTCTTTCAGAGCAGTGTTTAGTAACCAACTCACACTTGGTGCATCAGTTATTGTTCACATAGACACAGACACCCTCACTCCTTGATTTTCCACAGAGTGCCTGGTTTCTGTCTGCTCTAAATAATCTAAGCTCTTCTATATAGACTGCACTATCATTTATACTATTGTTTAGCCATGTCTCAGTAAACATAAGTACACAGCTGTTTCTCACCTTGATACGAGTGGTTAACTCCAGTCTTATGTAGTCCATTTTGCTATCCAAGGAGAGAACATTGGCCAGTAGCAAGGATGGGAGTGCAGGCCTGTATGGATTAGCTTTTAACCTTGCAGAGAGTCCAGCACAAGATCCAGGCTTCCTTGTTCTTTCACATCTTTTCCTTCTTGTGCACCTCCTGTATGTAGTAGCAGACAGCTTTGCTTGCACAAGGCAATTTGGACCATGTTTGAGTATAATTCCTAGTTCATGTAGTTCATGGTAGGCCTCAGAGGCCCTGCAAACAGCAGCCCATCAATCCTTCAACACTGTGAACTTAGGTGTTGGCGTCAAATTTCCAGTAAGCTATCTCTGTCATAGCTTAGTTTTTCTTCTGTATTTACCCAAGATTCAAGATAATATGTGAAGCAAACTGTTAATTTTGCACCTACATTCAAGGGGGAGACTTTTTTTACTGCCCATATTTAAAGAAACTTATATAACACTAATGCAAGTGGAGATTGCAACTCTACACAATTTGTTTACATGGCTAGTTGCATTAGATGTGATGCATTTTACATGGGAAAGACTATTAATAAACTAAAACAAAGGATTTTGGGTGATCTATCTGATAGATGTAGAACAATGCCCTGGCCAGACACCTTCACTTCCACAGAAGACACTCTGGGTTTAAATTTCAAATACTTCATCATGTAGACCTCACTGAACTTGAAGGAGACATTCCAAACACTTTAGAAAAGGCAACTAAGGCTGAACTCTTTTATAAAGCCTGGAATAAACTATTATTCCCCACACTGAAAAGTGTAATAGACCCAAGTAAGTTGTCCCATTGTTTACAAGACTAAAGGAGTGAAGTTTATTTACTTATTTGTTATTTGCAATTAATAACAATTTTATTAACTATTAACTTTGCAAATATAACTTTAAAATTTAATATTATGGTAGTGACTTATTAATTATTAATTCTGGTTTAGTTGATACATTTGTATACAAATATTTATCTGTTTATAATAACCATTTTTTTAAATATTTAAATGTTTATTCTAACTGTTATCAGAATCAGGGCACATTTATAAGACACTTTCTCACACTTTTTATAACTAAGACTTCTGATTACAATAGAACTGCATTAGAGCAGTATAGGCATATTCCGTAGATGTTGTGACATTTTTATTAATTCTTGTTTATAACTTTTTTGTGCAAACATTGACAGCTTTAATAATTGCACTCATATAAGTGAAGGCTTTAATGCTACTTATTTTAGGTGGTTCAGATAGATTAACTTCTGAATATTTTAAATAGTAGACTAATGTTATTTTGTTAACAATCAGCAGAGCTAGATTCCATATAACATATAACAGATTCACTTTAGAATATTGAAAGCGCATAACAATGAAATTCAAAACATTCAGACCAAAATCTTGAAAATTCAAAACACTGAAAACTCAAAACATTGAATCCCATAACATTGAAAAAAAATAGGAAACCAACATTTAATATATGCCAGTACAACTACATACAGAAACAAATAAAAAACAAACCATGTTACACTTCTCCAACTATAAGCAGGGGGGCAAGCCCCCTGCACCCCCCATGTGGGGGGGGGGCTGTGCCCCCATCCCCCTGCTACTTAAATATATCAACTCCGAGATCGCACTACACAGAACAAAATGGCAAACATTCCATTCCGCACCTCATGACTGCATGTTTAAATTGTAAAAAAAATATCCTCAACCTTCTCTTATAAACACTATTTCACTGTTAAAACATTACACATTACTATATATCTCTCTGCGATACTTACCAGAGTTTCATAGATAACCTCAGTCATATTCCTTTTTTACTTGATATACTACAACATAATACATCTTAGTGTAGTGTAGTGTGATCTTGGAGTTGATATATTTAAGTAGCAGGGAGTGCAGGGGGCTTGCCCCCCTGCTTATAGTTGAGGAAGGGGAATATGGTTTGTTTTTAATTTGTTTCAGTATGTAGCTGTGCTGGAATATAGTACATGTTGCTTTCTGATGTTTTTTCAGTGTTATGGGATTCAGTGTTTTGAGTTTTCAGTGTTTTGAATTTTCAAGATTTTGGTCTCAGTGTTTTGAATTTCAGTGTTATGGGCTTTCATTCTTCTAAAATGAATCCCATACAGCACATGCATGATTTTCATGACAGTTTAACCTTTTTAGGTTGTAACTTTTTAATGCACACTGTTGAGCTTAACTAGACAAATATTCCCCAGGATTCAATAAACTCCATGTAGGAATAGTATTATTCCTACATAGAGTGAATGGTGTCCATGTCCCCATAGCTTTAACAGCAGCGCGCCTTTCATATTAATGAAGGCAGGCTACTGAGAACGGTTTTGCGGACACGAACACTGAATGAGTGCAGGGGGCGTGTTTCAGTAGTGCACGCAAATCCAACACACCCCGTGCACTCTGAAACTGCCGTACATGCTTTCAGTGTCCGCGGACACTGAAAGCAGGATTTTAAATGGGAAGCAATGCAGGGGGTGTGTGACAGGTACTGTCACACATCCCCTACCTTGTCAAAGTGCCGTACAGCACCTTCTAAATGCTTTCAGTGTCTGCGGACACTGAGAGCAGGATTTTAAATGGGAGGCAATACAGAGGGTGTATGACAGGTACTGGCACACACCCCCTGCAATTGCGAAAGTGCTGTACGGCACTTTTTATATATACATCTCAACCTCTTATAGCAAAAAATCTGGACAAAGCCTATAATGATGGGGAACATACCTGTCAAGCTCTTAGAGGAAAACATCTGGATAAAACCTAAAATGATGGGGGGGGGCAAATAGGGACAGATTTTAACACTCCTCTTACAAACATTGGCAGAGGAACAGTGTTTTATTAACATAACATTTTCAGAAGGATTAGAAGTCTGACACTCAAATGTATGCCATTACATTGTGACTTCAATCTGATATTGCTCATGCAGACTAAGAGAGTTGATAGAATGACAGGTAGTGAATTACCAAATTTGAATTATTATTAGTATTAATACATGTAATTAAAGTGCTTGTATTAATTTTTTCCCACTATGTCAAGTTTAAGCATAGCTGAGCAAGTTTGTGCATCACTGCCCTCTGCTGAGCATTGCTTAAACATCTCATAGGAGCTAAATACAAATGTATAGCTAAATTCCTCATTGGTGAGATAATGTAGTGGTTCGAGTCCTGGCTTTGCATGCAGCAGTTCATGGTTTGAGTACCAAGGCAGGTCCTTCATTTTTATATGGGACAGCATTGTTAAAATTAGTTTTTTTTATTTTAAATTATGTAGTAATTGATATTTGCTAACCAGGGTAGCATAGCTGGTTCAAAATGGAAGTGTCAGTACATATCACATGTGAAATCACCCATGTAAACACAGGTTTCCTATACAGTATAGTCACACCCCAGTTTAGTGTAATGAAAGTACATAGGAGGATGTCATTCAAAGTCAATCATATACACTTAATAATATGTCAGTAATGATTAATTTCCATTTCTGAAATGTATTCTTAAATGAAAACTGAACAATGCTTAGTAGTACTTAACTCACCTCAGCTGGTTTGACAATTGCTTAGATGTTAATTCTAAGCAGCAGTCAGCCCAGCTAAGTGGATTTGTGCACTGTTGACCAATGCTCATCATTTTCCCCTTTAAGCACTGCTCAACTCAGCTTAGCAGATTTGCGCACTGCTAAGCTGTGCTGAACATCTTCAAAATGGTCCAAGGATGACAAAGGGTGGGAATATGGCCTTATTTAAATCACACAGGCAGGAATACAGCCAGAACATGTTGTAGTTTGATCTATGCAGGAACCATGTCTGGCGTTGAAAAGGGAGCATGCTTTTGGGTGCAGCACTGGGGCATTCTGGAGTCCAGAGTCATGGCTAGACTCCTCATTGAACACCATGATGATAAACTGCTGCAGGGCCAGTACCAGGGCTCATAGTACAAAGTGGAGGCCTGGGACCATCTGGCACATGATCTCACCAGTGTTACTGGAATCCCCTGAACTGGTGAGTTTGTACGGCATCATTATGCTGACCAAAAGCATAAGAAGGGTGCACTCTTGGCCCAGTGGATTCAAGATACTCGGGCACAGAATGGTCCAGTAGTTTGTAAGTATCCCATCCATGGCTGTACCAAATTCTAGCCTGAGTATGTGATAGACAGGTATGCATAATGTTTGTTTTTCCCCCTATAACTGCAATGGAAAGGGTAGTGATGTGGAGGCCCATGCTGACAGACTGTCAAGGCTGCTCTGACAGGCTGGTGAGTACAGATCTATCTTGCAGTGTATATAGTGCAATAAATATGAAGTAGTATATTGTTACTGCCAGTAGGTATAGTGTGCTATGTGTCTACTGAATAAATAAAGTTTGCCAGACAAAATTGAGCTGCAGGATATGCAGTAGTAAAGCAAAGTGTCATATTACTAAAATAAAGACTTATACCACAAACTGTTATGTTTACTCTGTTATGTTGTTGTAGAAATAGAATATGTACAGGTTATTCACAGCAAATGTGGGTTTGACAGCATTAATTAACTGAGGTTGTTCTGAGAACCAGCTATTATGCAAAATAGTAGATTGTGGAGCTGTAAAACAAGATATAAATGAAATATGAAATATGTTAAGCACTACGATTTGAACCCTGAATAGTAATGTGTAATGTATTATAGTGTGTCCCATGCAGCATTGCCTTGTGTTAACCTTTGCTTTCCATATTGTATTATTTCAGTATTATTTCAAAGGATTAATACAGAGTACACTAACTATCTGTCATGCATGAATCTCAGGATTACAGGTTCAGACTATCTAACCCACAGAATATTAGGCAGAAATCAGTCAAACAACAGAAAGCAGTTCCCCAGTAGCTCAGTGTGATGAGAAATAGCCTTGTTGTTCATTTTAGCACACCCAGACATGGTATGAATGCAGGGAGTGGTAGTGAGATGTGTACATATATACACTCAAAAAATCTTGAATATTTGTAGAAGCAGTCAGATAGTAGTAACATATATTTTCTCCACAGGTCTTACAGGTAAAGAAATGCTTGTAGTAGCTTTATGAAGGGTATGCTAATACACTGTGTACAGCTGTTCCACTGTCCAACCCCATGCCTGCAAATGACAGCAGGATAGGTACATACACCATGCACTCTTTCCAATACATGTCTCTCAAGTGTCACGCTGTCACTGCTAGTGGTCACTGCTGCCAATACCTTTGAACACAGATAAGAATCCAGGTGAAGTATGCCAGTAGCAGACTCACAACATCAGTGCCGGGTACCCCTTCTTTGTCAGATATGTAACCCTGATATGTACAAGTCCCCTCTAGTAATGTATCCATAGTTGTCACAGTCTGCCCCATACCATTACAGGTTGACAGTTTAAAAGTATGTGCTACAGAAACTATGGGCCATAGGTAGATGTGACGTGAGGCAGACCTGTAGAGTATCGTGTAGCACTGTTGTGAAAAATAGAAGACTATACAGTTGTTAATGGACCCCCCCCCCCATCTGCATCACTAATTATTATTCATATACCACGGGTATGTTTTTCTAAAAACCTAATGTTGGGAGTTGTGTTCTATCATTGTTCATATATTTAATTGGTTGCATATTAACATACCTTGTTCAAATACCATTGTTGGTGGCTTGTTGCCATCAGTGTAATGGGCATGCTGTTACAATGCTTACTGTTGTTCCATTTAAGCATGTGTTCTGTTTGTTATGCAATTGGTTCAAATCTGTTGTTTTAGATTAACTGGAACACACACGCATGCTGTTATAACTAATTTTGAAATGTTTTGTTCATGACTAACCAATATATGTTGGAAAACCTCAACACCATAGCATGTTTGGGAAGGCAGGTCCCAGCAGTTCCGCCTGTCCCGCCTCATCTGGCTGTGGCACTGGGCCCCAGTACATCTGGGACCCAACCTGGAACTTCCTCCTCTGCTGGTTCTGCACCACTTTAGGGTGGAACCTCCTCAGAGGATGGGGCCCACCCCCCATGGGCACGGGCACAGAGAGAAGCCCGTCACCCACCGCAAGTTCCGGGGTATGGTGCGCAGCATCATCCTCTCTGAGTTGGATGGACAGCTGAGCCAAATGAAGGACTGCCTGTGCACCTCAAGGGGCAGGCTGTTCCTGTTGTCCAGCCCCCAGCACAGCCACCTTTGGGGCCATAAAGGTGCAGTGGTGACTGCCCGTAGGTGGGAACCTCAGTCCCACTGTATCCATTTGGGGGCTCATGGGCCTCTGATTCCCAACCACCCTCCCTGTCTAAGGTGTTTACCCCCTCATGTGTCATATACTACCCCTGTCTGCTGTCTTGTGTGTCTTGTATGTCTGTGAATGCAACCTATCCTACCCAACCTACAACCCCAAACATACATACAGCCCTTCCCCAACATCCCACTCTCACCTAAAAAAAAAAAGTACATCTGTCCTGCAAAAAAATCATTCCCCATACATAGCTCTGGATTTTTCCCCCATGACCACTGATGGTAATCAATCTACACTCAAATTACTTTACAAATGTATGTTGCCAATACTCCTCCCTGTGGAGTGTGAGGCTGTAAATTCCAAATTTTCCACATCATTCACAGCTGTTGCTGCAAAAGAAATGTAGAGCTATGGTCCTTTCCTACACCTGTCCTGCACACCTCTAGCTGCTTTTCCTAATGTTTTATCCTCTGCTTGCCCTCATTTCCCCACTTTCCTATCACACTTTTTTCTTATTTTTATTTAAAATTAGCATGGGTTTAAGTGGAAATAAGCGCCACTAAGCAAAGCTAAGGGGACCTAACCATCTCTTAGCATCACCTACCTTCATGCAAAACTGCACAAATCCACTTACAACTGCTTGAAAGCCACAGTAAAAACCACGATCCACACTGTTTAATAAATCCAAGAACCGAGTGTTCTTTAATGCAATAACTCCTGTACAATCAATGCTTGAGCGCTTTCATGTAAGTAATACACTTCATCAGAACAAAATAAGAAGCTGAAAAAACATTTTTAACAAAAAAAGACCGCCAAAATTAATTAGTAATTGCAACGCCCTTTCATTTTTAAAAATACAGTGTTCAAAATACACTAGTAAAAGAGTATAATCAACCCCTAAATAAGTCAACAATTCTTATACATATAATTGAACAATTCTTATACAAATAATTTAAAAGTTTAGCAACAATTAAAAACAGCATTCAAAAACTAAGTCTGTAACAATATAACTTAGAAAATGCCATATCAATGAAACTCAAATCAGTTCAACAGTGGTACGACATTCCTATACAGAAAAAACAGCACTAAAAAAAATAAACAAACAAAAGCTAGTATAAAAATATTTCAAGAATAGTTAGCTAAAAAAATAAAAGTGGCATTAGCCTGTACTCCGATATAGCAATTACGACCTATTTTTCCAATAATTTCTGTTACCAGAAGTGTTAAGTTGTATTTCACCCCAGCCAAGAATATTTAATAAAATTGGAGTGTAATTTTTTATGTGTGATTTTTTGTGTGAAGAAACCCAAGAACCTGTAAACATCATACATTCCTAATCAATGGCTTAGTGGGAATCAACTCATTGAGACCAGGAAAACTGGCCGCATTCAACTTGAGTTGCCATTTGATTTCCTTCTCTCCCACAATACTCTTAATGTCACCACCTCTGGGGTTTGCCCTTGCAATTTCCAAAATTGCAAATTTAAATCTCACGCAAGTGTTGCTGTCATTAATATGTCGAAATAAAGCGTTGTCAACATCTTTTTTCCTCATACAATATGTATGGTCATATATCCTGTTTTTTAGTTGCCTGTCAGTTTTTCCGACATAAAAACAAGGACATGTGCAACACATTGCTAAATAAACCAAATGACTAGACTGGCAATTCCCATTAACAAACCTAATTTTATTCCTGTTTACATTTTTAAGAGTACAACAATCATCCTCAAATATGAAAGCACATTGAGAACAGCGACCACATTTCTTTGTTCCACCACTTTTGGTGTTGTTATTCAAAACTTGCCTGTTAGCCTTCAATTCAATGAGATTTTTAATATTAGGCCCTGTCTTGTACACAAATAATGGCCTCTCACTAACATAATCTCTGATGGTCTCATCACTGGTAATGATGTTCCAATTAGCTGTGACTATATCTTTGACATAACCAACATGTTTGCCATATTTAAGGATGAAAGATTTGGAATATTGCCCATCACTTCTACTGTTATCTGACGCATCCTTGCCAAGTGGGACAAATCTCTTTCCTAATAGTGGGATGTACTTCTTTCCCCACTCTTGAACCACATACTGTGTCACATCTTTGATCAACTCAGTTGGATACCCTTTCTCCTTAAACATTCTCCCAATGAAATCAATTTCCAACTCCATATTCTTTCTATCAGTGGTCATCCTGGCAGCTCGAATACACTGCCCCTTGATTATGCTGCGTTTCTGAGAATAAGGATGATTACTAGTGAAGTCAAGGTAACCATTACTAAAGGTATCTTTTCTAAATATTTTTGATTGAAAAGATTCACCATCACTATATAAAAATATGTCCAAGTAGTTTATACCAGCACTGTGGTGTTGGTATGAAAACTCTAAATAAGTAGTTGACTGGTTAATATAATCCATGAAATTGGATAGTTGTAGTATCCCCTTCCACAGTATAAACAAATCATCCAAGTAACGAACATAGCAAGAAATGTATACCATCCATTCACTGTTCAAAACAACCTCTTCTTCAATCCAAAAGCACAAGGTTGGGTAGATGGGGCACAAGCTCCCATAGCCACCAGATTTGACGATAATACTCGCCTTCAAAATAAATGTAATTGTTGTCAAGAACAATCTCAGTGAATTCAGCGGTGAGCTGAACCTTCTCCCAGCTGAATCCACTGTCCTTCCTCAAACAAGCTGTAAATCTACGTAGCCCTTCGTCCTTAGGGATACAGGAAAAAAGGTCTTTGATATCGACCGTAACAAAGATCATGTCAGAAGACCACAGGTCATTTGAAAAAATACCTAGGAATTCCCAAGAATCTCTAATGATGTGCTGGGTCCTGTCCGTGATGTGCTTTAACCAACAGTCAACAACTCTCCCGAACTGGAAAGTTTTGCCTGTAACTACCTGCAATGATAGGTCTAAAAGGTGGATTTGTCACATCTTTGTGGACCTTCGGAATTCCAAAGATGGTAGCTAATTGGGGAAAATCAACCTTCAAAAACTTATAAAGGTCCTCATCTATTCTATCATCCAACAGGAATTCTTCCAAAAATAAATCAATCCTGTGGTGGGCAATATTGACCTGATTTAAGCTGGAAACCTCATATTGGGTGGAGTTGTTTAGAATATCAAATATTTTCGCTGTATAAGCATTTTGATCATACAGCACAATACCACCCTCCTTGTCAGCTGACATAATCCTAATGTTGTTCTCATTTAAGCTGTCCAAAATGTCCCTCACTAATCTATCGTGGTTGTCATTGAATCTATAATTTCTCATTTGATTAAACAAAGCATAAAATTGTTTGAAAACCACGTTCTCAAAGGACAATAAGGTTTTGTGAGTGGGGGGTGTGAAAGAACTTCTTTTTTTAAGACTATTCCTAGACATAATGTTACCTGTTTGGTCATGACCAAACAGGTAACATTATGTCTAGGAATAGTCTTAAAAAAAGAAGTTCTTTCACACCCCCCACTCACAAAATCTTATTGTCCTTTGAGAACGTGGTTTTCAAACAATTTTATGCTTTGTTTAATCAAATGAGAAATTATAGATTCAATGACAACCACGATAGATTAGTGAGGGACATTTTGGACAGCTTAAATGAGAACAACATTAGGATTATGTCAGCTGACAAGGAGGGTGGTATTGTGCTGTATGATCAAAATGCTTATACAGCGAAAATATTTGATATTCTAAACAACTCCACCCAATATGAGGTTTCCAGCTTAAATCAGGTCAATATTGCCCACCACAGGATTGATTTATTTTTGGAAGAATTCCTGTTGGATGATAGAATAGATGAGGACCTTTATAAGTTTTGAAGGTTGATTTTCCCCAACTAGCTACCATCTTTGGAATTCCGAAGGTCCACAAAGATGTGACAAATCCACCTTTTAGACCTATCATTGCAGGTAGTTACAGCAAAACTTTCCAGTTCGGGAGAGTTGTTGACTGTTGGTTAAAGCACATCACGGACAGGACCCAGCACATCATTAGACATTCTTGGGAATTCCTAGGTATTTTTTCAAACGACCTGTGGTCTTCTGACATGATCTTTGTTACGGTCGATATCAAAGACCTTTTTTCCTGTATCCCTAAGGACGAAGGGCTACGTAGATTTACAGCTTGTTTGAGGAAGCACAGTGGATTCAGCTGGGAGAAGGTTCAGCTCACCGCTGAATTCACTGAGATTGTTCTTGACAACAATTACATTTATTTTGAAGGCGAGTATTATCGTCAAATCTCGGGTGTGGCTATGGGGGCAGCTTGTGCCCCCATCTACTCCAACCTTGTGCTTTTGGATTGGGAAGAAGAGGTTGTTTTGAACAGTGAATGGATGGTATACATTTCTTGCTATGTTCGTTACTTGGATGATTTGTTTATACTGTGGAAGGGGGATACTACACAACTATCCAATTTCATGGATTATATTAACCAGTCAACTACTTATTTAGAGCTTTCATACCAACACCACAGTGCTGGTATAAACTACTTGGACATATTTTTATATAGTGATGGTGAATCTTTTCAATCAAAAATATTTAGAAAAGATACCTTTAGTAATGGTTACCTTGACTTCACTAGTAATCATCCTTATTCTCAGAAACGCAGCATAATCAAGGGGCAGTGTATTCGAGCTGCCAGGATGACCACTGATAGAAAGAATATGGAGTTGGAAATTGATTTCATTGGGAGAATGTTTAAGGAGAAAGGGTATCCAACTGAGTTGATCAAAGATGTGACACAGTATGTGGTTCAAGAGTGGGGAAAGAAGTACATCCCACTATTAGGAAAGAGATTTGTCCCACTTGGCAAGGATGCGTCAGATAACAGTAGAAGTGATGGGCAATATTCCAAATCTTTCATCCTTAAATATGGCAAACATGTTGGTTATGTCAAAGATATAGTCACAGCTAATTGGAACATCATTACCAGTGATGAGACCATCAGAGATTATGTTAGTGAGAGGCCATTATTTGTGTACAAGACAGGGCCTAATATTAAAAATCTCATTGAATTGAAGGCTAACAGGCAAGTTTTGAATAACAACACCAAAAGTGGTGGAACAAAGAAATGTGGTCGCTGTTCTCAATGTGCTTTCATATTTGAGGATGATTGTTGTACTCTTAAAAATGTAAACAGGAATAAAATTAGGTTTGTTAATGGGAATTGCCAGTCTAGTCATTTGGTTTATTTAGCAATGTGTTGCACATGTCCTTGTTTTTATGTCGGAAAAACTGACAGGCAACTAAAAAACAGGATATATGACCATACATATTGTATAAGGAAAAAAGATGTTAACGACGCTTTATTTCGACATATTAATGACAGCAACACTTGCGTGAGATTTAAATTTGCAATTTTGGAAATTGCAAGGGCAAACCCCAGAGGTGGTGACATTAAGAGTATTGTGGGAGAGAAGGAAATCAAATGGCAACTCAAGTTGAATGCGGCCAGTTTTCCTGGTCTCAATGAGTTGATTCCCACTAAGCCATTGATTAGGAATGTATGATGTTTACAGGTTCTTGGGTTTCTTCACACAAAAAATCACACATAAAAATTTACACTCCAATTTTATCAAATATTCTTGGCTGGGGTAAAATACAACTTAACACTTCTGGTAACAGAAATTATTGGAAAAATAGGTCGTAATTGCTATATCAGAGTACAGGCTAATGCCACTTTTATTTTTTTAGCTAACTATTCTTGAAATATTTTTATACTAGCTTTTGCTTGTTTATTTTTTTTAGTGCTGTTTTTTTCTGTATAGGAATGTCGTACCACTGTTGAACTGATTTGAGTTTCATTGATATGGCATTTTCTAAGTTATATTGTTACAGACTTAGTTTTTGAATGCTGTTTTTAATTGTTGCTAAACTTTTAAATTATTTGTATAAGAATTGTTCAATTATATGTATAAGAATTGTTGACTTATTTAGGGGTTGATTATACTCTTTTACTAGTGAATTTGAACACTGTATTTTTAAACATGAAAGGGCGTTGCAATTACTAATTAATTTTGGCGGTCTTTTTTTGTTAAAAATGTTTTTTCAGCTTCTTATTTTGTTCTGATGAAGTGTATTACTTACATGAAAGCGCTCAACCATTGATTGTACAGGAGTTATTGCATTAAAGAACACTCGGTTCTTGGATTTATTAAACAGTGTGGATCGTGGTTTTTACTGTTGCTCATTTTTTAAGCGTTGTACCCTCAGTTAACTTTTTGCGATAACTGCTTGAAAGTGTTTAATCCCTCTGTCTCAATCAGCCCTTGTTCTTCCCAGCAACAAAGTAATGAGCCCTGCCAGGTCTCAACCCCAGGACCCTGTGCACTACAATCACAGCAATGTTCCACTGCACCATCTAAGCCATGGGAATTTGTAATGCTTTTACAAACATATCATGCATTACAGTCATTTAATATAAGGGAAAAATATACATCCCTGGCAAGCTTTAAACCCAGGAGCCTGTGCACTGCAGTTACAGCAGCTACTACTATGCCACAGAAACTGTGCAAGTTAGCAATGCTTCAGCAAATATATCATGCAGGATCCAACATTAGGGAAAAACCTGTGGAATTAGTAACGTTTTATATATATATATATATATATATATATATATATATATATATATATATATATATATATACATATATACACACACACACACACATATATATATATATATATATATATATATATATATATATATATATATACACACATGTGTGTGTGTATGCTCAACCTTTTAGTGCAAGATATCTGCAGAAAGCCTGCCAAAGTGGGGGGATAAAGGGCAAACAATAGGGACATATATGAAATATAGATGTTATAAGCTTAGTTGCTAGAGTATCACGGTTTGTTTTAACATATATTTTCTGATAGGTTTCAGGTCTGAAACACAAATGATTGTCATCATTTAGTGATGTCAGTATCACATCATCCCAACGATTTGTCAGACATCCACAACAGTTATGGGGAAGAGACCAAAAATATGAGCCACACATTTGGGCAGTCTATAAAAATCTAGACAGTAGAGAGGTATGACAGTCATGTAAGAGAAGGGGAAAAAACACTGAGAGCTGCCAACCACTTCACCCAGCACCTTCTGAACTACAGTCAGACCAACAAAACACTACCCCAAATTAGCTCTGGGGAATTACTCATGCATTTGGAAATATATCATGCACTACAGGGATGTAACTGTAGGGAAAAACAGATATCAGTGAGAAACTGTCTACCCACAACCATTTGCACCACAGTCACAGCAACATGCCAGTAAGCCAACTGAACTCTAGAGTATAATAACTGTTTGAACAAACATATCCTGATTGCGAGTCACACACCACTCCTACATATACTGCCCCAAGTCAGAGTGTACTTGGAATCCTGAGGTGTTACGAGACATGTCTCAGTCTGCCCCTACAAATATATACAGCTGATAGACCCCCAGTAACTACAGCAGCATCCACAGTCAAATAGAAAAGACGATCTATGACACTCATGTCTGTCCCTCTCCCTACTTAGCCTAACAAATATTTATACACTACACTGCTACACAATCTTAACAGTCTGTTAACAATGGCCAGACATACATAACTCTCAGCTATACAGATTTCCACAGAATGTCCAGGGTGTGGGACCATATTTATGGCCACTTTCTCATAACATTTCTGGAATTCTGCTAAATTACTGGGATGATATCAGGAGTGAAGTCACTAAATAATGATAAACAATACCTCTGAGCTTCCTACTGCAAGACATCTAGACAAAGTCTGACATAATTGGGGGACAAAGGGCCAAAAATAGGGACATATCTTAAATAATGGTGTTATAAACAGAAAAGGTTGCTGGCATTACAGGGTTTGTTGTAACATAACTTTTCTGAAGGATGTGAAGTCTGAAACACAAATGGATGTCATCATTTAGTGACTTCAATCCTCAGATTATCCTACTGATTTTAAAAAAAAAGAAATTGTCTGAAGAACAAACCAAACATAAGAGGCAAAACCTCTGGACATTCTGCAGAAATCTGGACAGTTGAGAGGTATGTCATATACATATCGCTGTCAGACTTCAAATCATGTGGAAAATGCATGCCCAGACAAACACTGTGAATCTAGCAATCTTCTAACTGTATAACAGCAATACTTAAAATCTGTCCCTAATTCTGGAACTTTGTACCCCATTTTGTTGGGCTTTCTCCACATTTCTTGCTTTAAGAGGTATTTCCACCTACCTTCTGTGAAGCTGTACCTCCCACACCTCCATAATGTCCTCCTCATAGGCAAGGAAAAGGGGCAAGGCCCACATGAAAGACTTAATTATAGCACAGTGTTGCTATGGTATTGGCTAATGGAAAGTCAACACAGCTGTTCTGGATGCAATTAGCAAGTGGGAGACACCAATTGGTGCACAGGCCATCACCTGCTCATGAGCATTACCTACAAAAGGCAAGCTGCTGCCTATGCAAAACAGGTCTGAACCTTTCTACACAAAGACAGACTGTGACTACACAAACCTAAACACTTGCATTATTCTGAGAAAACTCTTCAGCACTATAACAGTATGTAAATCAATTGAGCATGTAATGGAATGCAGAAGGGGGATGCAATAATGTAAAATAGGAAGTTAAACAATAGGTCTCAACAAGACTTTCTGGACTGACATGTTGATGTCCAGCACCTACGGCCATTCCTGCTGGCTCTGTCTGCAGTGACATAGATCACAGCTCTGGCCCCTAAGTCACCCCAGCAAAGGTCAGCACACATATGACTACTACTGGAGGGTCTGTTGTCCAATACTGACTGTGACACTGCCAGGCCACCTACCTGGGATGTTGTAAATATTCATATGTCACCTGTGAATGCTACTATGATACATATGCTTGTCTTACCAATGTAAGAAACCTATATAGGGTATGTGCCGAGTAAACAACTGGTGCAGGAGTGTGTGTTGAGCTGTATGTTATATACTGAGCTCATACCTTTCAACTGCCCAGTGTTTTGCAGACTGACCACATGTTTGCCTCATATTTGTAGTCAATGTCTCATATAGCTGTGTTTTGTCTGGCAAATCAGTAGACTGAAGTCATAACATAATAGCATACAATTGAATGTCAGATGTCATATCCTTCAGAGTATTCCGGTGAAGGCAAAACCTACTTTGTTAGCAACTAACTGTGTTACAGCTAGATTTATAAAGTGTCACTATTTTCTGGCCTTTGCTCCCCATTGATGTGTGCCTTTGTCCGGATGTCTTGCTCTAACTAGTTGAGAGGTATGACTGAGCTGCAAGAGTGTAAGCACATTGTGCCATACTGACAAAGAACAGAAATGTATATCAAATATTACCTGTGCACATGTATGTATTAATAGTAGAAGCTGGAAGCCTCAAACGTACAGACATGAATTGCAAAACATCAAGTAAATTGGCTGTACTTGTTTTACAAATGTGTTATCTTAGTTCCAGTGCATCAAACAGACATAAATGTCTACAGCTACAGGTTGTTGTATTGCCTTCAAACATAAATAATTACTAGGTTGATTATAATTACTAAGTTGAAAGTGGAAAAGTGTTTAACTGTGTTATGACTTCCAGAGCTACACACACATCAGATAGATATGTACACCTGATGCAGAGAAGTATGTTATTTGCTGTTAGCTTGTGCTGTTATTCTGTGAAATTAAGGCAGGAGAGAAACATTGATGTAATATGAGATAACACATTTGTTGTGTCTTTCGGCTTTTCCCGGTTAGGGGTCGCCACAGCGGAACTCTGGTCCGCTAATGATTGGTTGTTGATTTTTACATGCCGAGTTACCAGCCCTGATGCACAACTTTCAACGAAGGTACGCCCATTCACGCATGTCTCAACGCAGAAGACGCTCTCGCTGAGAATCAAACTGGACAGCGTCTTACTGTGAGATGACAACGCTACTGCATAACACAACATTAATGTGGATTATTACTTTCAGACCTGTCACACACAAACAGCTTTGCATGTTGTATAGGAACTAGGCAAATGTGACATTGTGGTATATCTGTCTGATGTTTGTTTGGTCTGCATTGCTCTGAGTATCGGTCACCTCTGCATGTAATTTAGATTTGAAGCTCAGTATTTAAGCTTTGATGACTTGTATTTTGTATGTTATTGTAGTATTACATTTGTTTGGTTATTAGTATTCTGTTCTGTTTTACTTTTAACATTTCTTGGCTAAAGTCTGTTAACAAAGGGTACCAAAGAATTCCTTTGAAATGTGAATAGCAGTAGGTAAGTAATGTGCATAGCTGAGGCACAGCATTGCTCTCTTAGTTACAAATATCTGTAGTGTTTCTGTGTTGTGCAGTGCTCTGAGTATCAGTCATCTTTGCATTTATTGTTGATTTGAAGCACTGTAGTTAAACTTTGGTCACATATATTTTGTATCTTATTCCAGTACTACATTTGTTTTGTTAAAAGTTTTCTGTTCTGTTGGAGTTGTGAGGGTTCCCCCTTGTTGTATTCAAATATCTGTTGGCATGTATCTTGGCCGCCCCTACTACAAATCTCATTTTGAACACACCTCCCAGTTGTATCTCATCAGTTTATCCTACTGAGCAGACAGATATCATTAGGGAGGGCCCCACCCCCTAAGTTTCTCATCCAGACATTAACATGTTTCATCCCTTCCCATGTAAACTATAAACAAAAAACATTTTACTGTATTTCTGTCTATTCCAACTGTATTACTTCAATTTGCTGTCGCTGCCTGTTCTTACAATGACTCAATTGCACTTATTCTGCTATATTTATTACTGCTTGTCAATAGCCTGATGTAATTCTGTTATGCTAAGGCTGTGCATTTAAGCACATAGGCTTCAGGCCAGTTGTTTTACATGAAGCAGGTTTGTGGTCTGCACTGTTGTGGGAGGAGAGGCTACATTATGCCCTTCTGAGCTAGAACTTGCTGGTTAAAGGCTCATTGAGAATGCTGATTTGAACTGTGTTTTTCTGACATTGGTACACCTTGTTTGCTGTAGCATACATTACATCCTGACCTGCTGAATATAGCTTTCTTTCTATAACTTGGACACTAATCCAGGCCATCTTTTTTGGAGAGGGTTCCCCTACACCCTAGTGGCAGGAGTGTGCAGTTAGAAGTTGTATGACTGAAGACTGCTGGAACCGGGCTCTGTTCTGAGCTTTACTATTGGTTAACTGGTTAATCCATTTACATTTGTTTGCTCTTGTTTGCTATTGTCATATTTAAGTGTGTATCTGTTCACCCATGTTGCACTGACCTAAAAAGATTTGAAATGTATTTATCATAGTCTGGTTATAGGCTTTGCTGCAGTCACATCTGTTTGTGTGATTCTTGTGTTTCCTGCTACGCCATCTAGTGTTCTCCAAGGCCTGCCTGCACTTACTGGGAGTAAGTGAACTAGCTGGCACTGGTGTGCCATAGGATGTTGAGCTAAGAGCTCAGGGACAAAGGTTGATTGGTCTCTCCCAGTGTTCCGGTTTTATCTTTGTTGTTGTGGTATTTAAACCCAGCATGTGCATAACCATGGATGGGCAATTTTCTGTGCTTTCTCATGCTAGTCTGGTTGATATGGGCATCCTAACACAGTGTAGCCACTGCCTTATGTACACAGACAACTGTGTGCTACTGCCACCTGGGAACACAATATGTGAGAGATGCAATCAGATTAAGAACCTAGAATCCTTGCTGTCTCAGTCACATGACAGTACATGATTGACAGACCACAATGCTTTGCCAGAAATGGCCTTAATCTGTCTCTCCTGGGCTTTAGGCTTCTGGCACAGGCACTTGCTTTCCCATAGTGCCTTTTATAGGCAAAGTCATGAGCAGAAAATTATCAGCATGAAAGCTTATTATAAACGAAATGTAAAGGTAGTACTGCTAAATGCTAGGAGTCTTAGCATGACACTAAAGTCATTGCAAACTTTTCTTGTCCTGGAGGATGCTGGCATTTGTGCAGTCACTGAAACTTGGTTTGAAGCTATGGAGAGCACACTATCCTTGCCAGGTTACTCATCCTACCATACTTTCCGACCCCAAATGGAGGGCTGCAAAGCCAAAGGAGGTGGGTTTTAAACTTTATCATACACATACACATACACACATTCAGGCTGGTCAAACAGTATGACACACAGGAGACATCCCAATTGCAGCTAACTGTTGACAAACACCTATTCACATCATCGCTAGCTACAGACCTCCAAACATGACTCAGGACACCCACTACACCTATCTGGACTTACTTGAATCTGTCAAGATTCAACCCTCTACTCTGATCTTGGGTGACTTTACCCAACCATAGTGTGCATGGCATATTCTACCTGAATATGAATGCACAGAGATTCCTTTGTTTTGTCAATGCCAATGCATTGGATCAGCTAGTCAACACCCCTACGACAGGTGAAAATATCCTGTACCTGGTCCTAACCACCATGAGTAGTCACTGTAGCACTCCTACATGGCATCCTTCTTAGTAAGATCTGACCATAAAGCCATCACATTTGAGGTCACCATCTCCTCTGCCCCCTCCTCTTGTCAGGGTCAAACAAAAAACACTTTTCCAAAACTGACTATAAATCTCCTCAGAGCAAATATAAGTAGCTTCACAGCCACTGTCCCCTCAGTTGGAACTAGCAGTAATGTCCAAGCCTACACCAAAATACTATATGAGCACCCACATAGCTGTAGGGACTCAGCAATACCTGACAGGACAAAATCATTTCCCTTAAGGTAGAGTAAACTCTGTGGTGGACAGCAGCAACACACAAACTCCACAATACGTGGAAATATTTGCTGTACAGCGCCAAGAAGGAGCAGGTGCCAAATTGAAGCAATCTCATCTTTGTCTGAACAAGCAAATAAGGTCACAGGTGAATTACCCTAAGGCTAACTTTTGTGCAAATTGGACACACCCACCAAGGCCAATCACAAGGCCTTCTTCACATATGTCTGCAATCTCAGAGGCAACTCCCAAATATGTTCTGTAGTGGTGGTCAATAACACCATATACACATGCGCCATAAATATAGCCCACCTGCTATAGACAGGTTAAATATAAACGTCACCCCCCCTGCCCCCCATTAGTAAACAAGGACAAGCACAGCTCCCATCCCCCTCCCCTCATCATCAGGGAACAGGTCCATAATGTCCTCTCAAATGCAACAAACTGAAGTCTCCATGGGGCCTGATACCTTCCCTGGCTGTATCCTACATGAACTCAGGCATGAGCTCTCAGCTCCATTACACACTGTAGTCAACCAAAGCCTCAGCACCAGTGTCATCCCATCTACACGGAGGACAGCCACTGTCATCCCTCTACACAAAGGTAGAGTATCCACTGACCCAGGCAATCATATGCACATCAGCCTAACTAGCCTGATCTGCAAGGGCATGGAAGGCATTATCAAGGACCTTATAAACAGGGACATCTGCAATCTCAAAATGCTTGAGCCCACACAGTTCGTATTGTCAAAGGGAGATCAGGCCTGTTAAACCTCGTTGGCTTCTTTGAAGCTGTCAACAAACACATGGACGAGGGGAAGATGATGCACACTGCCTACCTTCACCTAGCCAAAGCCTTTGACAATAATCCCCAGTCAGACATAATACATAAGCCTACACAGATAGGCATCAACCTGTATGTTACCAGATGGGTAGCTAACTGGCTCAATGGTAGCACCCACTCAGTCAAGGTAGTGGAAGCCACCTCTACTAGTAGACCCTTAAAGATTGCTGTACCCCAAGGATCGGTCTGGGGGTCTCTACTGTTTGAAATATACATTTCTTAGGCTCAAATCAAAACCAGAGTCTGTGGCTGACCAGGTTGTAAGCTGGCCACTGTCTTACATTCCCCTACTGATGTGAGCATCCTCCAAGAGGCCCTTACCAAAATTAATGACTGGTGCCAGAAGCATTGCCTCAAACTGAATGCCAGGAAATGCATCATTATCCCTGTTGTGGTATATGTCATCCACACTAATTATTATAGTAATAACAATGTACTGAGTATGCAATCAGGTGTGAGGCGACGTGTGCACCAAGGTTGATAGCAACGTGACAGTTTCCCACTTCGATGGCACCATAGTATGGAAGGCTGTCTACATGGCCCACCTCACAAATAAGGGTATGTCATCCAGGAACCAGGATGCCATAACATCCCTGTACTCCACCCTTATCAGACCTATTACTGAGTACAATGCCTCATTTGGCATGTAACTTGCCAAGCACATGCAGAGGTTGTAGAGACCACAGAGGTTCTTGACCAGAAAAATCCAGGGTCTGCAACACCTGTCCTATACAGATAGGCTGAAAGCACTATCCCTCTACTCAGTCCCATACAGACTGATAATAGGTGACCTGTGTCTGGCTTATAAGGCCATTTCCAAACCAGCCTCGATGGAGTTTCTGCATATCTGTAAGATAAACCTCACTCATGCGACATGCATGCAAGACCCTCACCTGGTCTGTGACATGAATAGTACTTGTTGGCAGGCTAGATTTGTGTTCCAAACAATACACTGTCTGTAAAATACTCCTTCCCCATGTCTAGTAGAGTACCTCTATAGCTTTTTTAAGAAGAAGCTAGACAACTGCATGGGAAACAGAAAAGACATGCCTGGGATCCTGCCTGTGTCTCAGCTGGACAGGGGAAAAAAGGTGCTGACTTTGAAGGGACATGGGCATAAATCTGGGCTAGGCTTATGAGGACATCCGGGCCAACAGCCTAGTATCATCCTATGAACCTATGCACCTAGTACTTTACATGTTTCCTGTATGTATTGCAGCCTGTCCTGCAATGTTGTCTTAAATGAATCCCTGTGAGTCTGAACTGTGTAGTTACTGCACTGATAGAGTATTCTCTTGTTCCTTTGTTAGTTATTATCACATATCATTAAACCTTGTCATTGTGTCTGGTCTGTATATCAGTAAGCCAGCTCTTAGAGTACTTGCATGTGCACTTGGTGACACTGTCCACTCCAATAGCCTTGGTCTTGGTCACACTTACTATTTTGCTAATAGGCTCATCACACAGTAGGATTTGTCACCCTTTGTTGAGGCCTTACAGTAGCTGTTAAAGAGATGGGTTGTGGCAGTCAGAACTACCTTAATGTATGGGCTGAAAGGCCCATAGGTAGCAAAACTGTGCCAGACTTTACCAGGAGTGTGTGCGTGTGTGTGTGTGTGTGTGTGTGTGTGTGTGTGTGTGTGTGTGTGTGTGTGTGTGTGTGTGTGTTTTAAAAGAGTGGAGCATGACCTACACTCATGCAGCAGTCCCAGCAATGTGAATGTGTGATTGTCTGGCATGCAAGAGTGTGGTAACTCTTGAGGGGTATGTATGACACCTGGTAGAGGCTTAGCCTCATAGCCTATAGGTGTGTGGTCGATGTCTGATGGGCTGCTATGCTCTGGTAGGGAACTTCTGTGATGTCCTCAGCTGCTGCATGTGTCATCTGATGTGAATGATTAATGGAAGATTATGTACATTAATGGTCCTCATTGGTGGGAACATAAAACATAAGGATCAGGAGTGCAATGCATGCTGTAATGCCAGTATGGTGAGACTACCCACACACATACTGTGCTGATAGATGATAGGGCTGTGATGTGGGTGTTCATGGTGGATAGTGCTAGCAAACGTGGATGTGTAGGATCTGTACATAATGGTGCCCAATGTATGAGGTCCTGTGATGTGTTTCCCTGTGCATGTCTTTCAGGTACAATGCCGTGACAGCGATTACCACCCTTTTCAGAAGCTGAGACTGCAGCAATAGTAGATGCTTTAAGACTGCACCACACAGCGCTGTTCAGCAGGAGCAGACAGCGGCAGGAATGGACTGCCCTATGGAATGACCTACTAGAAACCATCAACAATCTGGGTCATCATGGGTGTACCTATGAGCAGGTCAAGCACAGGGCAACTGACTTTTTTCACCATGCTCATCAAAGGGCTGCAGCTGTGGCCAGGGACTGTACAGCCACAGGTGGGGGTCCTGCTATGCAGACCCCAGTGACACCTACAGAGGAGTTCCTCACCAACATTGGGGCAGCCACTGCACCCCAGGAAACCATCCACACCTCTGTTGTGGAAGGTGGCACCCAGACAACAGGCAAGGAGCGTCCAGGTAAGGCCCCATTGGATATCACTTCTATACTATATCATTCATAGTGGCATCCTTGGAGTATCTAGAAGCATATGTCAGGTCAAACTGCATTTGTGGGTGGGGTTTTGTAATGCACACAAGTGCACATCTGTAGTGAATGACATCAAACTGTGTAGTATCAGAGCTTGTACTGTACATGTTCAGAAATTCATCATTTTCCTGTACCAATGTCACATGTCAGTGTGCTGGCAATACTTCTCCCCCCACAACTACATAGGTCCCTCTGGTCTGGCTGAGGAACAGCAGCTTGAAGCCGGTGAGTATGGAAATGTCTCAGCAATACCCTAGGCATGTTAAGGACATGCATTTTTCCATGCACACAACTGTTACTCTTAGCCAGATTGCAAAATGTGCATGTTCACTTGTGGTGAGGTTAACTGCAGTGCATCACTGGGGTCATCACAGGGGCCTATTCACAGGAGCTGTAACATATTGGCAAGTATGTTTCTGTACGTGTTGCCACTGTGCTATGCTGGGGTACATAAATTTTGTGCACACAGGTGCAGTCTCTGTTAGGTGAAGGGGTGGGAGGATGGCATAATGGTTAAGGTGTTTACCTTACAGACACAAGGTGCAGGGTTTGATTCTCACATGGGGTAATTGGCTAGGCTTAAAATGGCTCACAAGGGCAGTTAGCCTAATTCTAACCTATGAACCTAACCTATGAACTACCACTCCTCACATATCTCAGACGGGTATATAAGTAGCAACATTAAGTGGACATAGCTGCACTGCATGTTATTGAGGGCTTGTCCAGAGTGTGTATGTTGTGGTCTGAGTGTGTGTCGTGCATGTCATCATTCAGAGACTGTGTGGTCTGTATAATGCCTTTGTGCCACCTCACCTGCATGTGTCTGTGTGCGCGCACGCGTGTGTTTGTGTGTGTGTGTGTGTGTGTGTGTGTGTGTGTGTGTGTGTGTGTGTGTGTATGCATGCGTTTGTGTGTATGTGTGTGTATATCTGAAACATTATACAGCAGGGTAAAGGGTATTAATTTACATATGTTGCCTTCCCCTCACAGGTGAACATGGGAGTTGGTGTTGCTCCCTCTCACAACTTGATGTCAGTGTCTTAGCAGACTCATGATGATGGCGGTCATAGTGAGGCACAGGTGGGGTTGTCAGGGGCTGAATCTGTGCCATTGGTTGGTATCCCACTTTCATCCCCAATGTCCCTGCACATAGTCAGTATGCCCACACATACAAATCCCCAGCAGCCACAGATAATGGACAGTTGTATGGTGGTGGCATGGAACAGGCTAGTATGGTGACTATGGCAAGCGTGAGTGTAGACACAAGCAATAGCATGAGAGCAGGTGAGGTCCCACACAGGTAGATGGACAGGGGTGCTCAAAGAAGGACTGCTGCCCATCAAGCTCCTGTCGCAAGTGTAGCAGCTGGTGTCACCAGACGCATGTTTCAGTCCATCATGGAGGCACAGGCACTTACTGACCTCAACATCAGACAGATGCGCAGGGTCATGAATGCAGCAATTCCTGCCATGCGTGACAGCCTCCAGGGCAATGGAGATGTCATACATCATTTTGCTGATGTTGTGGATAGATGGTGGGGTGAGACATTGTCATTGCTCAACCGTGCAATGTTTGTGCTTGAGCATGTGGTGCCAGTAGGGCATCGGCCACGTGGACATAGGTCAGTAACAAGATCAGCTGAGAGCCCACATGGCCATGCACATTCACACTCCCGTATTGGCAGAACCACCAGCATTATCAAAGGGAGGGTGCTGTCCACACTACAACAGAGCAGGCTATGGGCATGTGGTCCTTGCCGATCTCATCAGAAATGTGGATCCAGCCAGCATAACCATCGGGAGTAGTACTGCATCTGGCCTTGGGCCTGGTGGTGCCAGTCAGACTCCTGGCAGAACCAGTTCCCATGTCCCCGGCGGGAAATGGTGAACTGTACACCCTGCAATGTATGGTCCATGGCTGTCCAACATACCCCTGTGTAGAGCAACCACATGACTTGATTGTGTGCATACAAACACTCACACATTTCTATCACAGGCAGGTCACCACCAGACACACACAGCTCCTCTGCATGGCCCAGTTGAACACTACCCCTCCACACACACACACACACACACACACACACACACACACACACACACACACACACACACACACACACACACAGTGTCAGCCATATGGCCCAGCCTAGGCCTCTGGCAAACTCACACCACACCTTGTGCATGTGATGGTACCTATGTCACATCCATGTTATTCATAACATCAGTGCAGGGATATGCTAATATGGGTTTGATGCACAGGGTGAATATAGTACAGTGTTGCAATTTAACTGTGTAAGGTGCTTTCTGCTGGCAATTGTTATGGGTACACATCGAAGTGTATGTACCTTTTTAGCCATGATGCATTATTACTGTTAGTACTGCTGACTGTAGTCTCACATACTGTATTCAGTTTGTGTTCCAGTTTTCTGTGTGTCTGCAGGCTGTGGGCCTGCTGACATTAACAATGATGAGTATGGCAGAAGGGAAACACAGTGACCTTTTCATAGCCAAGGTACAGCTGTATATGTACATGTTTACCAGGTGTGTATGCATGCAACAGTGTATGAGGAACAATTGGAGCAGACAGTGTGACCTTGCATACATACCCCTTGACACAGCCAGCTAGCCTTCATACATATCACCTGGGTGTTCTGTAGTACCACAGGTTCATACATATAGAGGAAGTTACTTAAGTACTGGCACTAGGTCCCTCACAAGCTCAGCCATTACTTTAACTGCAACAGATTCATCTATCAGCACCTATTGTCCCTGCCCAGTCTTACAAACAATAGGGTTAGATGCATAACAGAAATACCACAGAGGTTATGTAGTGTTGCAATGTCTGCCACTATTATTCAAGTGGGTGACAACTGCAGAGGCTGTTTTGATTGCCAATGGTGGGTTCAGAGGCCCTTAACATGATAGAGACATCTGACACACACACACACACACACACACACACACACACACACACACACACACACACACACACACACACACACACATACACACACACACTGCTGCATGGGGCCATGCATTGAAACACACATGCACATAGAGTTGACACTTCTCAGATATGTACAATACACAGTGATACAACCATTGCATGCACCATAGTGGCTTTCTGTTAGAAACTGTGTAACTGCACTTGTAAGGTGGATGACATCTGTATGGACTGAAACTAGGGTGGCACTGGGGGGAGTTCACATGGTGGAAGAGGCACACAAAATGGTATAGCCATCGCATACACACAGTAAAGACAGCCACAGGGGATATGCATACAGAAGAACAAACACAGTTGCCAACAGACAGATAAGTAACCCTACATATCCAAATGTATGTACTATAGTGATATGGTCACATTACATGCTCCACATAGCTATTATGCCTGGGACATAATCCACTACCTCTTACAACACGTAATCTTGGGAATGCCTTCATGGATGGTGGGATAAACCACCAGAAATAGCGAGTGGTCTCATCTATTGCTCCTAGAAACCTGGACAAGTGATAGTGTAACAGACTTTGTATCAGCATGATATTTCAGTCAGGTATGATGTCTCATGCTGGCATGTCTGTCACTATAGTAACTGTGACATATTTGGCAATGATATCACATAAATGCCCATTGTTAGGTGACACATGCCACATATAGGTTACAAACATCTGTATATTCCGTATACATCTGTACAGATGACTAGTATGGGCTGTATAGTTTAACATGGTGCATGGGAGGCAGATGCCATTAACAGGCACTTTAAACTAATGCCATGGGGAGGGAGTCAACAGGCCTTAAAATGGTATAACCTATGCACACAACAGCCACAGGGGGATATGCTTCACACACTCTTCTATAGTTGTCAGTATTGAGATTAGAACCCCTACCTATATAATTATTTGTACTACAGTGTTTCACAGTTATTGCACATGCCACAGGGCTTAGAGGGCTGAAGTGTGTATACAGGTACTTCTAAGATGAATGACATCAGCAGGCCTTGTAAAGTAGGGCAATGGGAAGTGTACTGGGTGGTACATGCCTCAAAGTGGCATAACCCACACTCCCTGAGGATATGATTCTCACCCAAACACACAGAGAAAATATGATTCTCACAGACACACAGTTGCCAGTATTTAGTTTATAAGCCCTACCTATCATGTTATGTGTACTACAGTGTTAGCAAGTTATCACATGTGCCACAGAGCTTATAGGATTTAACAGTGTCCCAAGGCACTTCTAAGGTAAATTACATCAACAGCCCTTGTAAAGTACAGCAATGGAAATACACTTGATGGGAAGGGTATCAAAATACTTTATCCTTCAAACATACACACATTTGCCAGAACTGAGAGTAGAACGTCTGGCTATCTAGTTATTTGTACTATACTATTACATAGTTATTGCATGCACCACAGAGCTTATAGGGCTGAAGGTTGTCCAAAGGTACTTCTAAGGTGATTGACATCAACAAACCTTGTAAAGTAGGGCACTGGGAGGTGTTGTGGGTGGGAAAGACCTCAAAATACTTTATCCTACAAACATACACACATTTTCCAGAACTGAGAATAGAACACCTGCCTAGCTAGTTATTTGTATTATACTGTTACATAGTTATTGCATGCGCCACAGAGCTTATAGGGCTGAGGGATGTCCAAAGGTACTCCTAAGGTGAATGAAATCAACAGCCCTTGTAAAGTAGTGCAATGGAATGTGTACTGAGTGGGAAAGGCCTCTTATTACTTAAACCTACAGACACACACACACACACACACACACACACACACACACACACACACACACACACACACACACACACACACACACACACGTAGGTGATGTGATATTACAACCCCCACCTCAGTACTATTACACAATGGAGCTCATCTTCATGCTGGCATGTGCAACTGGTTACAACTGGTATGCAACTGCCTGCAGCAGGACATCACTCTATGCCATTCAGGGTATCCCTGTCTATGACTCACTCTGTGTGTCTGTCTCCCTGTGCCTCTCTCTCTCTCTCTCTCTCTCTCTCTCTCTCTCTCTCTATCACTGTCTGTCTCTCTCTTCCCCATGTCTATGTGTGTGTGTGCTTGGCATATTGTTATATGTTGCTCATATATATATGTCTGCGTATCACATGCAACAGATGCAGATATATCACATATGGGCCACCTACAGCTAGCTGAGGGTAATCCTGTCTGATGGGTGTGTGTACAGACAGTTAAGGTGTACATAGCTGTCTGTATGCAAATACATATATGCACAATACAATTATATAGTCTGATGTGGGTTCCGACATGGGCTGTAATTGTCTAAGTGTAGGAGAATGCTCAGTATGACCTTCTGTAGTAAGAGTGGGACTCCATTCCAGAGATAGTTGTACTCTGGTCCAGGGTTTTGTGTGCTACAGCCATACCTGTTAGCCTGTTAGTACAAGATATCTGGAGATAGCCTGCCAAAATGGGGGGACAATGGCCCAAACATAAGGAGATACTATAATTATTGCTCTTATTAATGTAGGAAGTTGCTAGAGTTACAGGGTTTGCTTTAGCAGACATTTTCTGACATATATGACATCTGACACTGAAATGTATTGTGTGATTACTTACTGACATAAATCCTCAGATCATCACAGTGATTTACCAAAGAAATACAAGATGTATGATGCACAGATCAATATTATGAGCCAAACTATAGACATTCTTGCCCAATCCAGCCAATTGAGAGGTGTGACTACAGCCAACTGACTGATGAAGCAATGTAAACAGTCCAGCACCTTGGTGATATACTGACTGGGGATCTCCTGGTTGTGCAGTATTCGTCTTACCTGAAAAGTCATATGCTGGTGTGGGCATACCTCTCAACTGTACAGTTTTTTGCAGATTACCCAGATGTTTGTCTATTTTTTGTCCATTTTTCATAAATGTGTAGTTTTCTGGCAAGTTAGTGGCAAATAATTAATACCTGAAGTTAGAAACAATGACAGACATTTGTGTTTCAGACTTCATAACCTTCAGACAATTCACGCTAATGCAAAAACTGTTATTCTACCAACTTTCTAAGTTTGTAAGAGTAATATTTAAAACATGTGCCTATCACTGGGCCTTTGTCCAACTTTTATCTATGACCTTGTCCAGATGTCTTGCTGTCAGAGATTGAAGGGTATGGGTATGGGTACAGAGTGAATTCTACTGAGCAGAGATGTCCATTATATGTGTGGTGCATTCTACATAGCACTGTGATTTCCAGGTATGTCAGTGGCAGAGCAGTACAGAGTAATGTGGTGAACCACTGACAAGACATTTGTGTGTAGGTTGATAGGCTATGAGGTTAGTAGGCTATTGGCCCTGAAGCCTTTATAATCTGCAGACAAGAATGTAGCCCATGTTAAGTCATATCTGCACCCAGAGCCCCTGTCCAGTAGGGACACAGGTGGAATCACAGGACTGTATTTTCTGTTTCCCATGCACTTATACAGGGGGTGCTTCAGTAGGGCATTGAGGCACTTGGCTTGATGTAGACGGGGAGTGTATTCCACAGATGGGGGAGTGTGTGGGACATGTATCTGTCACTCCAACAAGCCCTACTGATATCACAGACCAGGTTGATGCTATGCCTACAGGTTGATCAAGTGGGCCTTGACTTCCAGATGTGAAACAGACCCATCAAGGCAGGTTCTGGATTGCTTTGTATAACAGACAGGGTCACCTCTGCAGAGTCTGTATGGAACTGAGTAGAGGGACAGTGCTTTGAGCCTATCTGTATAGGGTTGGTGTTTTTGGTTCTGCATTCTCCCGGTGAGGAACCTCTGTGGTCTCTCCAGCAGCTGCATGTGCTTTGTGAGGTACATGATGAAGGGGGCTTTGAACAAAATAAATGAGCTCATAAGGTTAGCACACATGGATCTTATGACCTCTTTGTTCCTGGATGGGATACCCTTATGTTTGAGTTGTCCCATCTATGAAGCTTTCTGTACAATGGGAGCAATATGGTGCTCAGACTTCAAGTTGCTATCAACTTGGGTGGCCAAATACCTCACTACTGATTGTGTATGTAGGACATTGTTGTTAATGTGATACTATGTGGGGATATCAATCTCCCCAAAGGGGATGATCCAGCTGCAGGCATTCTGCTTGAGGCCATGTTTCTGGCATCAGTCATTTGTTTTGGTGAGACCCTCTTGCAGGACATCCACATCACTTTGGGTATTGATGACTGCTCCCAGCTTGCAGTCATCTGCCAACTTGGTCAGCCATATGCCAATGTTTTCGACCTGCACCTCAGGGAAGTATATCCCATATAGCAGAGACCCCTAGACCGATCCCTGGGATATGCCACTCATTACGGGGGCACTGTTTGAGTTGCTACCCCTATTATGTGTATGTGGGTTCTATCAATGAGCCAGTTTGCTACCCATCTGGTAACATATGGATTGTTGCCTAGTTGACAGAGTTTATGTACTATGGCCAAGTGGGGAATAGTGTGTAAGGCTTTGGCCAGGCCAAGGTGGCCAGATTGCACCATCTTTCCCTCATTCATGCCTTTGTTGGCTGCCACAGAGAAGTCATCCAGAGTTCACTGACATAACTCCCCTGAGAATGACAGACTGTGTAGGGTAATTTATTTGGAATTTGCCAATGTCCCTGTTAATGAGCTCCATGATAATCCATAGCATGGCCTTGCGGATCAGGCTAGTTAAACTGATGGGTCTTTGATTTCCTGGATTGGTGAACACTACACCTTGGTGTAAAGAGATGACAGTGGCTGTCTGCCATTTGGCTGTGACAAAGACAGTACTCAGGCTTTGGGTGTGTAGGGTGTGTAATGATACTGCCAGTTCATGCCTGGGTTGATGTAGGTTGCAGCCTGGGATGTATTCAGATCCCATGGAGGCTGTCTTCTTGACTTTGAAAGGGCACTGATGCCTTATTCCCTACTGATAAGGGTTGGGTGTTCAGTTACTGGGGATGTCCTGCTTTCCTGATGAGGGGGCAGAGGAACAGACATTTCCACCAAATCTGTCAGCCAGTGGATTGGCTATATCTACATGTGTGTAGGTGGTATCTTTGACCACCAGTTCTGCACAGATATGGGAGCTTCCTTTGGGAATGCAGACATATGTGAGGAAGGCCTTATGATTGTCTTAGATGTGGGAAATTTGGACTCGGAGTTGCCTTTAGTGGATTTCACTGGTGCTCTTATTTGTTTGTTCAGGCTAAGGGGTGATTACTTCCAATTGTGCACCTGCTCCTTCTTGGTCCTGAGCAGCAATGTTATCCTTTGTTATGTAGTTCCTTTATTGCAGATGTTTGCAGACAGATTTACTCTGCCTTGCAGATAGTGATGTTGTCCTGTTAGGTATTCCTGATTCCATGCATCTCTCTATATAATGGTGGCATAGTAGTTTTGTGTACATTTGGAAATTGGTGCCTGTTCCTCTAGTGGGGTAGGGGGCTGTTTGGCTGTTTATACCATCCCTCTGGTGGTCGTGATCAGCTTGTGGGACATTTTCTTTTTACCATTGCTGGGGGGGGGGTCAGGAAAGATGGTATGACACATGACTGCTTTTCTGTTGAATCTTGCCAGGGAGGATGATACAGTAGGGGTGCTGCAGTGATTGATCATGTTGGTTACTGCCAAGGCCGACATAGGTATCACATCTTGTGGGGGTATCAAGTGGCTGTCCTAAGGATGTAGCATTGAAAAGATGGAGGAATCACTATGCATTTCTGTTCTGGTATGGTTGGATTTCCAATCAATGGTTGGGTAATATAAGTCAGCCAGGATCAGGGTAATGGGTGGAATCTTGACAGATTTGTAGAGGGCCAGATATGTGGGGTGGGTGTCCTGAGTCAGATATGTTGGCCTGTAGCTATGTATAATTTGCATAGGGGGTCTTGTCAACAGTTGACTGCACCTGGAGTGTTTCATGTGTGTCAGACTGTTTGACTAGCCTGAAGGTGTGTGTCTGTCTAATATATATTTATATTCCACCTCCTTTAGCTTTTCTATCCACATTTTGAGGTCTGGCTGTGTGATAGGATGAGTGATCAGGTAAGGATGGATTTCTCTCTGCGGCTGTGGGCCAAGGTTCTGTGAGTGCACAAATGTCACCATCTTCCAGGGTTACAACTGCTTGCAATGAGTGCATTTTCCTGTTTAGACTTGTAGCTTTTAGTGGCATGGCCTTTAATTAGCGTTTTGTTGAGTGTTTTATGTTGGTAGTATGGACCCCATGACTTTCCCTATAAAGGCACAATGGGGAAGGCAAAGGCCATTGCCAGAGGCCTGAAGACCAAGTGAGACAGATGCAGACCATCTCTAGCAAAGCAGCGTGGTCAGTCGATCATAATTCCCAGGCTGCCAGGCAGTGGATTCCCCTGGGATGACATCAGTAAGTGAGCCAAGTGTTACTGACAATCATTTTCTGTTTGTATTGATCCATCATTCTGGGTGGCGGCAGAATGCTGCTTAAGGTTAGGGACATACCTGCATGGGACACATATTCAGCAAGCTGAAACATGTCTGCCTTCCTACAGTCCAGGGAGGTACATCTGACATTGTTCACACCACAATGGACCAGGCCAGAGTGATACCTGTACCTGTTGTGGGGTGACTTGAGTGCATGTGTGATATGGCAGATTGTGGCACCTGACAAACAAGTAACCATGACTTTCTCCTTATCCTGCCTAGTGAGACACACATCTGTGTGTCTCACAGTGGAGTCTTCTATGAGTAATATGTTGGGTGTATGGTAAGGTCTTAGTGTTTGCAAGACCCTGGTGTGTGCACTATGCATGGTCTGTGGTGTGTAGGTTTGTGGAGTTCTCATGTGTTTTTACCACTGAGGTGTCCTTTGTTTGGGTTTTTGTTTTGTTGGGGACCTCCACTTATGTGGGTCTGTGTTGTGAATTTGCAGGTGATGTTTACTGACTCCATACACTGCAGGGCACCTATGTTACTGCACAATTTGTTCTGGTGTACACATTCTCAATTTGTCTGGCCAGTGGTTCCGCTTCTCCTTATGTGTGTCTCTTTGTCCTTCTGTAGTCCAGCCACAGGCTTTGCCCACAGTGGCTGCTGTTATGTATTTGTAATTCTGGTGTGAGTGGGGTAAATGCCGTAACACCACACACAAGGTTATGGACTTCACACCTCTGAGTGTACCTGTTTAGCAGGTTGTTCATCATTATACCACTACATCTGCTGTGATCCTCAGATGGTTTGTGTTGCTATGTTATTATGAGGCTACATGTTGGCCTAGTTGTCAAACCATCACAGACTGACATCTGGACAGGCCCAATTAAGACAGTCAGACAAAGACCCACACATGGGGACAGGGTGTTAATACTGTTTTGCCAAACATAGAGACCAGTTTGGTATTTGCTTGTTTTCTCTTATGAGCATGAAATCTGCTTCTCCACTGTCTGCCATTGATGTTTTGACATGACCCTTTCTTGTTTTGCAAATAGTTGTCAGGTGAATGCAATGTTAGGACAAACAGAACAGATATACAAGGCATACTTGTGCTACGTCTGTGACAACCTGTCATTCCAGGGGAATGGATGTTGGCCAGTAACATGTTGTCAGTGCTGACACAGTAAGGTGGCATCCTTTTATAACCTAGCAGTACATTGACCTTCAGGTGCCAGCTGTCCTACTAGGCACCATACCTCTCAACTTCTTAGAGTCAGACATCTGGACAAAGCCATAACTAATTGGGGGACAAAGGCCTAAACATAGGGACCATTTTTAAGTACTGGCCTTACAGAACTAGAAAGGTGATACAATAACAGGTTTTGCATTAGCTTGCATTTTTCTAAAAGGTATGAAGTCTGAAACTACAATCTGTCATTATTTTCTGACCATAGTCTTTCGTGATTTGCCAATGATTTGCCATAAATCCACAATTTCATGATAAACAGACCACAAATATGATGCAAACCTCTGGACATTCTGCAAAATGTCTGTACAGTTGAGAGGTATGCTAGGCACTGTGTAGGTTACTCCGAGCTGTGTACTGTCCATATCTGTGGCCCAATGTTCCTGACCTGTCCAGGTCTATATCACAAAATCAACATTTCAAAATTTTGACTCATATTTGTTCGACACGGAAATGTCAAACTCCAACTTTCCCGAACAGCCAAATTACAGATTTCTGTCCAAGGGAAAGAAATCTGTTGGCCGTTTTGTTACACCTGCCCTTTCCTCGACTGCAGTGCAGTCTCGGAGTTAGAATATTTAGTTAGGGGACATGTGTTTCTTTTTGTGTGGTGTTGGTTTTTGGCCAACTGATTTCTTTTCAACTGATTTGGCCGTTCGAGTATGTTGGAGTTCGACATTTTCGTGTCAAACAAATGTGAGTCGACATTTTGAAATGTCGATTTCGTGATATATACCCGACCTGTCCAGTTTTCCTGCAGTAATGGATATAAACATCTAGACAGTGTGTACCACTCCTACCGTAGGTGTAGTTGACATGCAACATAGTTGGCACTGCAGTTCTTGGCACATGGACCCTGTCAACCATAGTACTGTACCTAGGCCACTAAAACACGAGAGCCAGGAGTAAGTGCTGGCTACAGCCTGACACTATTAACCACACATATACATAGCTCATTAACCCCTGCATATTGTGCACATGCAACAAGTTATCAAGTTGCTTGGGACAGCCCTGGGAATGTGTGCTCTACTGCTTTTATCCTACAAACATAAATGTTACTGCATTTCTATGGGAACATGGGTGTGCTGCTGGGGGGCACACCTGTTAACTGTACTCATTTGCACAGACTGTGCTGGTGTTGGCTTTACATTTTGGTTCCATGTAGCATAGTATTATGCCTGTCTTGGAGAATACAGGCATGTCACTAAAGACCACAGGTTAAACTGTAATGGCAGACATTTGGGTTTCAGACTTCTTACCCTTCAGAGCCTTAATGCAACTGCAAGACCTGCTGAGATATCACTGTGTAAGTCTGTAGGAGAATATTTCATCATTGTACCCATTTGAGGGCCTTTGCCAGACATTTCTTTATGGTTTTCTATGGCTGACTTGCTGGGTGAGGCTGAGGGGTGAGTATGGAACCCCCACATTGATATCCATGCATGTGACCTATGACCCCCCAATTAGTTAGCTTCCCACATATACTGCAGTGAGATTTGTCACCTAGGGTACTACTGCATACTGTGGGGAAGCCAGTATTCGGTGGACATTTCCAGTTGTCCCACACAGCTGTCAGTTGTCTGCTACTATCCTAGCAAGCCACCCCATTCCCTTGCATGCATGAAGCGATACCACAGATATGCTACCACAATGTACTACTCCATTCATTTATTGTTAAGAAGACTGACTTACCTTGTGCCTGCGGCAGTTGTGAGGGCAGTGCTTGAGGACTGACTCTGCCGGAGGCATGCCGTACACAGCCTATATATGGTAAGGTACAGGTAGTGTGATGTGTGTGGTATCCATTTTACTGTGTGTGCGAGTCAGAGAGAGGTGTCAGTCCCTGTGTCCCTACAGTGTCAATGGTGTGCTATGTGTTGCCTCTTTGCCAAGGCCTGGGCATACTGGGCATGCCTCCATCTGCCTACAGGAGCAGGCTCAGGAGATTCCTCCTCCAAGTCTCCCTGTGCCTGTGGGGACCTTGGCAATGGTGGGGGACTGTGTGGCCCTTCTCTGTGATGTTTCTACTGCAGCTGTTTCCATACGATCATATTTTGTAGCATGGCACATACTATGAATATGTGTGCACATGTGGCTGAAGAGTACTGTAGGGCTCCACCAGATATGTCAAGGCAGCAGAACCATGATTGAGCAACCCAAACACACACTCTACAATGATCCTTGTTTGTGTGTGTGCCTCCTTAGGGCATACGTCAGTGTGTGTGTGTGTGTGTGTGTGTGTGTGTGTGTGTGTGTGTGTGTGTGTGTGTGTGTGTGTGTGTGTGTGTGTGCGCATTTCTGTTGGGTGTCATCATCCACGGCTCCAGTGCATAGCCATCATCCCCCACCAGATGGCCATATGGGATGTCCCCCCTGGCAAATGCCTGGTACAACTGTGAGGCATGCCAGATGTGGGAGTCATGATAACTACTAGTGCTGCCAGCACACACATTCATGATAATGCCCTGGGCATTGTACTTGATCTGGCAGTTGGAGTGATAGCCCCTGTGGTTTACATAGACTCTACCCTCTTCACTGGGTGGTGCTTTGATGTGGATGTGCATGCAGTCTATGGCACCCAGTACCTCTGAGTAGTCTGCTACATGGTGGAAGAGATGCATATTGCTGGTTCTCTCCACAGGGGTGCTAGGGAAATATATATATATATATATATATATATATATATATATATATATTGGCATGTCTTTACATGACATCCAGGACCTGGTGGAGTACCCTGAATGCAGATGCCTGTGAGACCCTCATGATGTCCCCAGTAGGTCTTTGGAAAGTACCTGTAGCTAGTATTATTAAGGCTACACATACCTTTGTTTCAACTGGGATGGGTTCCTCTCTGTTGGCTCTGGGTCTGAGGTGAGACCGGTAGAGCTCAATGAGTTGCTGTAGTATGTCCCTGTCCACCCTGTAGCACTCCACTATCTCAAGCTCATGTAGCCCCTGAAAGGTTACCCTGGGTCTGAACACTCTTCTCTTCCTTGGTCTGGGACAGTTGTCAGCATCATCCTCATCACCGCCCTCAGTCTGTAGCACGTACAGATGTAGCAAAGCAGCAGCAGCCCCTAACATTTTGTCAGTTAAAATTCCCAACTGTGCACTCCAATGATGCAGAGTTTGTGGGAAAATCAGGCTGAAGGGTGTTTGCATACTTTATACTGGTGTGCTGCAGATGCTGCCTATGTGATTGGCTGACTATGATACATTCCACCTGCCAGCTATATTATTGAGGGGTTTGAATGCCCACTGTGAGTGACAGAGTTCGTATTAGTGATTTCTAGTTAGTTTCCTTTATTCTGCAATTTCCTTTTTTTTCTGCATTTCTGCTGTGTTTAAGCCCTGTGCCACTCTGCACACACTGTTTCCGCTAGTGTAAACATTGCTGAGCAGAAAAGGCCCACCCCTGGACACAAACATACTCATCAGTTCTTGAAGGAGCTAAGCACAGCTAAGCAGCCTCAGGCAAACCCCCTTGCTTAGCTGAGCGCAAATAGGAGCCACAGAGCTCCAATGTGCTTACCCTACGCATGACATACCCCTTTCTCATGTCAGTTCCTTCTTCTGCTTACACCACCACATTATAGCTGCTACACAGTTAGGTACCCATGGACACAGTCTCCCATTTTGCTATTCAATAAATTTAGCTCATTTACATAACCCACTGCCTTAGTCCATAGTTACACCACTACACCAGAGCCTATGTCCTTAGCTACCACTGTTACCTGTTATTGTCATGTGTCTGCCTACTGCCTCTTATAATTGCAAAATTCATCTTTCACATAAAACTGTCTTTTTACATTTTTTTATTTTCTGCATGATCACGTTTGTGTGCTGCTCCACTCCACTTAAACAGCTGATATCGGACAAAAAGAAATTTTGATTTTTATAATTTTAAGACACTTTTGCATGCCAATGGCCATAGTTTTGGCCATTGGCATGCCTAACACTCGTAATGCATGCCTTACTTTGAGCTGTCATGCCCCCGTTTTAATTTTTGAAGAAATGTACACGGTTATTAACCGAATACATTTCTGCTGCGGACACGGCTCCAACACAGATGCCTGTCTGCTTGCTGAATCGCTAATCCCCCTCATTTGCATGGTTTTCACCAGCAAATGAGGTGATTAGCATTATTACATGGTGTCCTCCTTCCTTTCTACTGACCTCCCTCTCCTTCTTCTCCTAACTCTAGTATACCACAACTTCCACTTCTTAAGTATTCCTATCTCTCTCTCTATTATTAGACATAAATCTAATTTTGCTTCTCACGTATAATGGAGTAATACTGTAACTAAGTAAAACATCTAATCTTATTTACCTGCTAAGTCTCATATTGTACTCTTGTGTCTATACATCCTGGAAGAAATTTAAAGAAAATGTTTTCTTTTTATGACATAATTCTGTATATTTTTTTTTAACTTGTTAAGTAGTAGTTAGCGGAGCTTTTCTCCTCGGGCCTCCACTGAAAATGGACATGTATCCAGTTGGACTAGCCCGGTTAACAAATGTAAAATAAATAAATAAATGTTAGAATAGTGCTGGGAGGCTCGTGCACATCCCCAGCTTTGTTTACTGGATCGCACAGGCTCAGAACTCCATGTTCAAGCCATGCCAATATTATTACACGGAGTTTAGCTCCGTGTAAGCTTTATTAAATCCTGGGGATTGAGTATTATTGGCAGATATACTACATGTTTATATTGGCTCCAGTAATATAACATTCATAACATTTAAATGGGGTCCTGTTTACACATTTTTTCTAGGGTTTGCACACCTGAGCAAATATCACTGCTGTGAGCATGAGTGACTGTTTTTTTGCACTAGATTTTTCATATATATTTTTATAGATTCCTGAGAGTATCTTACTTTAAAATTCTTTAATAGATTTATTAGTTGAGATTAATAGACTTCTGTACATACACACACACACACACACACACACACACACACACACACACACACACACACACACACAGAAACACACACACACACACACACACACACATATATATATATATATATATATATATATATATATATATATGGGTTACCTTCAGAACATCGACAGCTCATTTCACTGACAAGCAAATCAGCAAGACCATTTTACTGAAACACCATTCCACTGAAACGTCATTTCACTGACAACTCATTTCACTGACAACTCATTTCATCGACAGTGATATATGACCTTTTCCCCTGCTGTAGTGCGACCCTGGAGTTAGAATATATAGTAAGGGGGGTGTGGGGGGCAAAGCCCCCCACATACTTTGGTTGTATATTGTTTTCTGCAAAACAGTTATTCATTGCACTTGTAAGTATCCATCTCTATAGCTTAAACGTTTATAATATGTCAGGGGGTTATGCCCCCCACCCCCCACCCCCAATGTGGGGGGTTGTGCCCCCCCACACCCCCCTTACTATATATTCTAACTCCAGGGTTGCACTACAGTGGGGAAAAGCTCATATATCACTGTTGATGAAATGAGTTGTCAGTGAACTGACTAGGGTTGGGAGGGTGGCCTAATGGTTAAGGCGTTTGCCTTACAAACACAAGGTGCAGGGTTTGAATCTCACAAGGGATAATTGGCTAGGTTTAAAATGGCTTGCAAGGGCAGTTAGCTTAGTACAAATCTATGAACATTCAGTGAAATAGATTTGCTTGTCATTGAAATGAGCTGTCAATGAAATGAAGGTAACATATATATTCAAGTGTTTGGTAGGTTTTTATTTGTACTTTTTTTTGTTGTGTCTTTCGGCTTTTCCCAGTTAGGGGTCGCCACAGCGGAACTCTGGTCCGCTAATGATTGGCAGTTGATTTTTATGTACCGAGTTGTCAGCTCTGCTGCACAACCTTCAACAAAGGTACGCCCATTCACGCATGTCTCCACACAGAAGACACTCTAGCTGAGAATCGAACCGGACAGCATCTTACTGTGAGGTGACAACGCTACCGCAGCACCACCACCTATTGTTTTAGCCCAACAAACTTTATTGTTATATATTGTTATTTAACTTTTAATTTTCAGTTGCTTTTCACACTTGAGACACAAACCTGAAGATGTTCTAATAAACAAAAGTGATCTATGTTAAAATGTTTCTGAATGTTGGTAGAAAACATTTCTAAGGAATTTTGGAGATGTATTAATTTTTTCTTTTATGATACTACAATGAAATACTTTCAGGATGTTTTAGCAATTATTAATGTATAATTTTTAGTTTAACTTTTAGTTTAGTTTAATTTAGTTTAGTTTAGTTTAACATAACCTGGAATCACACAGCTTGAAGTAGGGTAGCACTGTGTCGAATATCACACTGGTATATAGGGGAAGGGGTATTTAGTTAGTAAACATGCTAATTGTCTTTTACATAAGCGCTACGCTAGTAAACTATGCCCATGCTTTAAACAGGTTTTAAACAGGTATATAAATGGAATGGTGAATTTCTACACTTTATTCTGTTTTTTAACTACTATTTGGATTGCTTATTTTGTGTTTCTAATAAAGAAGATTCAGCTTGAACTAGCTTGTGCTTCCCTATTTTCATTAGTCGATTTATACTTTGGAAAGTTTTTAAAGAAAGTATTTCTACTAACTGTTATTTGGTGGGATATTCACAGTATGTGTTTTTTTTTATTAGGTGCCTGAACTCTAAGGAACTCTAGGGAGAAGTTGCCTCATTATTTGTTTTTCAGAGTCAAAAGTTTCTCACCAATGCAACTAAAACTACACTTGCCACTGTTTACCTCATCTTTTCACTACTTTATGCTGTTCCTATTCTTGCTAAGCTCTAGGCATCACAAAAAACAAAACTTGAACAATATGATAATGAAGTGGTTACATTTGCAGTGACTACCTCTTTAGAATCCACTGCTGTATAGCACTAAAACGTGTAATCTGGTTAAAATTATCCCATCAACTAAGATATACACAGCTTCTTACCCATCAGCTAAGATATACACAGCTTCTTAACACCTAAAAATTATCCAGTATCCATCTGCTTGTCCAGCACTAAATACCATTCTATACAACTATGTTCCCAATCAGACATTATGTTTCAAAGATCAAAAATTCCTCTCTGACAGCAAACCTGTCAAATCTGCCAGGCATGGTCTGTACTTACACCACGTTACTAAGGCCTGAAACTCCTTATCTGTATTCATCTTGTCAATGCCTTCCCACCAGTCCTTTAAAAGCATTCTAAAAGACCTCCTAGCCAAAATCTGACTATCTTCTTGCTCAATCCCATGATAAAGTACTGTATATCCCTAAATATGAACAAGTACTTATTCATACCTTACACTGTCTTACTCTCCCTTCTTCACTCACTGCAGTCAACATCTCTCCCCAACTCTCTTTCTAAATATGGCATAACTCTGTTTTTTCTCTCACTTCATATTACAATTCATGTTTCTATTATACTAACTTACCTTTAATTGTTCTGTCAGCTGGCTATAATTTCTCAACATATTAAATCATTGTCATCTAAGTTGTAGTTATTCTTAACCAATGCTTTCTCATATGTCTAATTTGGTATAATTATTTAAGCTGTAGATGTTTTTGTTTTTGTATTATTTTAGAAAATTGTAAAATTATTGCAATTAATTTTTTTTAAATACTTTGGATATTTCCTCCCTGGGCCTCCACTGAAAATGGGCACCTAGCCAGTTGGACTTTCCCAGCAATCAAATGTCAATAAATAAATAAATATGACTGGTTTGCTTTCTTTGTGAATAAGAAGAATATTGGAACAGATGTTTTCCTTAGTTGGATATACATTTTGCAGAAAAATCAGGTGGTCTCATACTTCAAATATTCTTAACTTTAGAATGTGACTTATTGACAAATTCTTCACATGTCAACAGTTACATGACTAATCTAATAAAACATATACTAAACCATTATATCATCATGAAGATTTGTGATGAATCCTGAAAAACAGCTATCAGCCAAGACCTTATGGTCACTTACAAAGTTGATCCTTAGTTGTAGAGATTTGACTTTTTTTGCCTTGCCATTTTTTAGTTATATTTATAAAATAATTATTGTTTGTTATTGACAACAGTTTGTTCTTCATACCTAGGTTTATTTCTGACAATTTCTACAGCCATTATTTTGGTAACTAGTTTGTATGATTTCTCACATACTTTGTTGTTGTGTCTTTCGGCTTTTTCCCAGTTAGGGGTTGCCACAGCGGAACTCCGGTCCGCTAATGATTGGCAGTTGATTTTTACATACCGAGTTGCCAGCCCTGATGCACAACCTTCAACGAAGGTATGCCCATTCACGCCTGTCTCCACACAGAAGGCGCTCCAGCTGAGAATAGAACCAGACATACACTTTTTTATCAACAGTGCATTGAGTCAAGTATTCCACCATGATGAAAGTACATTTTTAGTTGTTGCCAGTTTCTTTTTTTTTTTTTTACAATGCAGCTGTTTCTGAAGTTTTATTACTCAGGTTTTCAAGAAAGTTCCATTCTTGCATTCCACCACTAGACTTTAGTTGAATCCAACTAGTAACACTGATACCATTCTTCAGTTTATGAATGTCCATTGTTTTGTGATTAAACATATCAACTTTTGATTTACATAGATTAGGTCTTGACATTTCAAAATCTATGGCAATGTGATCAGAATTGCCTAATAAGGATAAAATCTATAAATTAACTACAAGCTCTGGTTTATTAATGAAAATCAAATTTAGTATATCTAAAATAAAATAAATACAAGACCTTCTATATTAATTGTCTGGAACTAAATCTTGTAATTTTTATTCTTATTTTCACATTTAAGCATATTCTTATATTCACATGTAAGCATTTTCTGACCAAATTGATTTTCAAGATGACCAGAATAAGTAATCAATTTACACTTCAAATGCTTTGGTTTACTTTCTTTTAAACACATTGCTTTGAACATTTGTACATATAACATCATACTTTCAATGTATATGTATATATATATATATATATATATATATATATATATATATATATATATATATATATATATATATATATATATATGTGTGTGTGTGTGTGTGTGTCTGTGTATATATATATATATATATATATATATATATATATATGGGTCTATGTCATTTCGCCAAAAATTCCTGACATAGGGTCCAAATGGTCGAAAACCCATTTTACAGTGTATATGCCCTTTTCCCCCACTGTAGTGTGATCTGGGAGTGAGAATATTAATATAGGAGGGTGTGGGGGGCACAGCCCCTCACCTACCCAGGTTATAAACTACTTACTTACCCTTTTCATAGGCACTGGACAATATAAAACAATACTAGACAAAATTAAACTGTACTGGGTGGGTGGGGGGCGTACTATTCTCACTCCAAAATCACACTACAGTGGGGGAAAAGGTCATATACACTGTCAGTACCATTTTCGGCGAAAATATTTTATTAAATTTGATTATGGCATTCATAGTTTTCAGCAGCATACTTTATTTGCAGTTATCACCTGTAGTCCAAAACCTATTCTACCCCTTACACCAACACCGGGCTTCAGCTTTTGTAAAAGTATGGATAGAAATTCAGGAAAATACTTCTGGAATGTCTTGAATTGAAACATTCTTAAAGTATGTTGCAGACATTGCTGTAGAGCTTGTAGAAGTTCCAGCCATTCCTTGCAGTTCTAATTTTGGTTAAGGCTGCCCTTCTTTTTAAAGGAAATAAAAAGTGTATTAGTCTTTCTGACTGAATATGCCCTAGAACTATAATAAACATCATAGGTATGTAATAGATGCTCTCTAATTTTCCAGTATTCTGATATTTACTAAAAGAAAATTCTAGCCAAGCTATTTTAAGTCATTTAATGAACAAAGTCAGGCCAATAAAGCCAAACTCCACTATCTGAATTTGTCCATTAAAGGGGGTTGGGAGGGTGGCCTAATGGTTAAGGTGTTTGCCTTCAAACACAAGGTGAAGGGTTTGAGTCTCACAAGGGATAATTGGCTAGGCTTAAAATGGCTCACAAGGGCAGTTAGCTTAGTACTAAACTATGAACTAAACGATTTAAAAAGAAAAAAGTCATGGACATTCAGAATTGCCATATAGCTGAAACACCTGATGTTCTTATGGGTAATCTACATATATCCCATGTGCCTCTAATACAAGAGGTTTGAGGAATCACACAGTAGAAATTTTAGCTTGGCTAGAATTTTATTTTAGCTTTTACTGATTGTTTTTCTGTGTGAAGTTTTTACTCATTGTTTTAGTATTCTGATATTTAGGATAAAAAATATTAATTTTATAGACTGGTTTAGTGAGACAATATTTTTTTTTTCATAAACACAGAATTAGTTTTTCAGCAGTACCTAATCACAGTAAAAGGCTGTGTAAGGAGACTAGAGAGGAATGCTTGCAATTTAGAGATCATTCTTTCTGAAGTAACTGCCACCAGGTAACCCATATTTTGCTAAAAGTAGCTAAAGAACACTGACTCTGTTACTTCAGATAGGATAAAGTCAACTCTTTGAGTATAAAATGCAAGTCCCCAGATGATCATTTTTTTTCTTTCTGGATTACTCAAGTGTAGAATCCCTTTAAGGAAACTTATGTGTCAGAATAACTACCACCCGACAAAGAGAAGGAATGCATACTGATAATGCAGACATTATGTACTTTAGTTATTGTAGGCTAAACTGCTTCAAACACAGTGTCTTGGAATAGGGTCCTGTTCATAGGTTCATAGGTAGTTACTAGGCTATCACCTCAATAGCAATTTTAAGCCTAGCCAAGCTTACCATGTGCCCTCTGTTAAAGTGTATGACTTATTAATTCTCTTTGTTTTATTCCAAAATATAATGCATTTGTGATCTTTATTTGCTATTGGTACAGCAACTTCATGTTTGGTTGCAGAACTTTGCCTTAATGCTGGGTTAACTCTATCTTGCTTATTAACTAAAACAATGAGTATAAAGGTCACACAGAAAAATCAACTGGTTAAAAAACACAAAAAGAAAAATTTAGCAAAGCTAGACTTTCCACTGTGTGGTACCTTAAACCTCTAGTATCAGAGGCATATCCCATGTTGCCTCTGATACAAGAGGTTTAAGGTATCACACAGTGGAAAGTCTAACTTTGCTAGATTTTTCTTTTTGTATCTTGCTTAGAAACAGATGAAGAGGTGGTTCTGAGCTTGGCTGGACAGTGGCAGAGAGACAAGGTTGTCTTGGCCCAGCAGAGACTATAAGAAATAGTTTTGCTTTGAGCTGCTAGGCTTTGTAAAGCACATACTTATGAGTAGAACTGGAAGGAAGGCAAAATGAGTTAAATGAAAATAAGAAAGAAATGAAAACACAATCTCTTGTTGCTGCCATAAGGAACAGAAAAAGGGAAGTTGACTGCTCAAATGAGCAGCAAATAAGACCTTTTTGGGCATGCATTAGAGACTTAATATATTTTGAACAATTACATTGTTCAGTTGTCATTTGTATATTATTATCTTCCAGCTGGCTGAATTCTTCAGTATATTTTGCAGTCCCAGAACATACATTGCTGTCAGAAACAGGACAACACTGCATCCATATAGAGATGAAAATATCTTGTGATTCCCTGTTTGATTATATACTTCATCAATGTCATATTGTCTATGTTGAGCTGGTGAAGCCATGCCTAAGAGCTGTCCCCAAAAGAATTTAGGGAATTTCCAATTGCTCTTGTCACTCTCAAGTTGATGTGGAGAGATTCGTCTTGTGGATGCCCTTGTATTATTTTTTTTAAGTGAGCTCACCTGCATAATCTAAAAATTCAGCTGTTAAATACTTCTGAGGAGAATAGGGCATCAGTGCCATTAATTACTGCTGAGGAGAAAATGGCACTGGTGCCATTCATTTCCATTGTTAAGCTGAGGGGATTGCCAAAACAAAAATCATTAATTCCTGAATTTAGTATAGAAGTTATATTTTAGAGATTTGGTCATGCTGTTCCATACATTATTTGATACACACTGAGCTTTATTTCATGAAATCCTAAATGGGAAACCCTCAAGGCGCAGGAAGACATGTGCATCAGTGCCCTGAATTACTGTCTTACTGTTACCGCTAACAATAAAGAGACTTTCTTTCCAAAGTTTTGTATCTCATACCTTTTTTCTGAGTCAGAAATGCTTTCATTTAGGCAGTCTATTAATGCATCCATCTTAAATATCACTGGATGAAGCTACAAATACAGCTGGTCATATCTTCACCTGGATTACAAAAGCCTGGCCAGAATTCAATAAAGCTTACACTGAGCTAATCTCCTTATAAGAATAGTGGCATGGCTCAAGCACGGAGTTTGAAACCTGTGCGATCCAGTAAACAAGGCTGGGGGTGTGCATGTGCCTCCCAACACTATTCCAACATGGGCACCATGGAATAATGCAAATCACCTCATTTACTGGTGAAAAACATGCAGATGAGGTGAATCAGTGATTCAGCAAGCAGACAGGCATCCGTGTTGGAGCCATGTCCACAGTGAAATGTATTTGGTTACTAACCATGTACATTTCTGCAAAAATCAAAACGGGGGCATGACAGCTCAAAGTAAAGCATGTATCATGTCTATTAGGCATGTCAATGGCCGAGACTATGGCCATTGGCATGCAAAAGTTTTTCAAATTTGCAAAAATCAAATTTATTTTTTTGGGCCGATTTCGGCCATTTAAGCAGAGTGCAGTGGCTCGCAAATGTGATCATGCATAAAATAAAAAAAATAAAAAAACTGCAAAAAGACAACTAAATGTGAAACATGAATTTTGCCATTATAAGGGACACCATGCAGACTCATAATAATAACTGGTAACAGTGATAGCTAAGGACATAGGCTCCGGTGTACTGGTGTAACCAGGGACTAAGACAGTGGGGTATGTAAATGAACTAAATTTATTGAATAGCAAAATGGGAGACTGTGTCCATGGGTACCTAACCATGTAGCAGCTATAATGCAGTGGTATAAGCAGAAGAAGCAGCTGACATGAGAAGGGGGTGTGTCATGCTTGGTGTAAGCACACTGGAGGTCTGCGGCTCCTGTTTGCAGTCAGCTAAGCACAGCTAAGCAAGGGTGTGTGTCTGAGGCTGCTTAGCTGTGCTTAGCTAGTTCAAGAAATGATAAGTGTGTTCATGTCCAGGGGAGTGCCTTTTCTGCTCAGCAATGTATATACTAGCTGAAACAGTTTGCGTGGCATGCCGCAGGGCTTAAACACAGTGGAAATACAGAAAAAAAGGAAATAGCAGAATAAAGGAAATGAACTACAAATCACTAATACGTACTCTACCACTCACAGTGGCCCATTCAAACCTCTCAATAATATAGCTGTCAGGTGGAATGTATCATAGTCAGCCAATCAAACAGGCAGCATTTGCAGCAAACCAATATAAGTATACAAACACCTTTTAGTCCGTTTTTTCCCACAAGCTCTGCACCATTGGTGTACACACTTGGGAATTTTAACTGACAAAATGTTAGGGGTTGCTGCTGCTTGCTACATGTCTGCATGTTACATACTGAGGGTGGTGATGAGGATAATGCTGACAACCGGCCCAGACTGAGGAGGAGAATGGTGTTCAGACCCAGGGTAACCTTCTAGGGGCTACATGATCTGGAGATACTGGAGTGCTACAGAGTGGACAGGGACATACTTCAGCAACTCACCGAGCTCTGCCGGCCTCACCTCAGACCCAGAGCCAATAAAGGGCAACCCATCCCAGTTGAAACCAAGGTATGTGTAGCCTTAAGAAAACTAGCTACAGGTACTTTCCAAAGACCTACTGGGGACATAATGGGAGTCTCACAGGCATCTGCATCCAGGGTACTCCACCACTTCCTGGATGCCATGCGACCACATGCCGATGAGCACATTTATTTCCCCAGCACCCCTGAGGAGAGGACCAGCAATATGCGTCTCTTCCACCATGTAGCAGACTACCCAGAGGTACTGGGTGCCATAGACTGCACTCACATCCACATCAAAGCACCACCCATGAAGAGGGTAGAGTCTACATAAACTGTAGGGGCTATCACTCCATCAATTCCAGGTCATGTGCAATGCCCAGGGCATTATCATGAATGTGTGTGGTGGCAGCTCTGGCAGCTATCATGACTCCCTCATCTGGCATGCCTCACAGCTGTACCAGGCATTTGCCAGGGGGGACATCCCATATGGCCATCTCGTGGGGGATGCTAACTACACACTGAAACCGTGAATGATGACACCCATCAGAAGTGCACACATGCACCCACTGAAGAACGCCATAATGAGGCACATGCACAAGCTAGGAACATTATAGAGTATGTGTTTAGGATGCTCAAGTTACGGTTCTGCTGCCTTGACATATCTGGTGGAGCCTTGCAGTACTCTCCAGCCACATGTGTGCACATGTTCATAGTATGTGTCATGCTACACAATATGATCCTGCAGAAACAGCTGTGGCAGGAACAGCACAGGGAAGGGGCACTGTCAAAGGAAAAAACTTCAAAGACCAATACATGTAAGGTTCAGTTAAGGCACATTTAATAACTTGCAGCAAAGAGACAAAAACATGCAAATACAAGATTTTACCTAACTACTAACAGGAAGTATGCTGTTCTTATACTATTTTACAAGACATGGCCTTCTATGGCTGACGTAATCAAACACAACTTTCAGTATTGTTCTACAGCAGATGTTACTCGGATTTTCTGCTGACATGACTAGATTTGTGAGAAACTTTTTGAGAAAAACAACCTGGCCTTGGTGGGCACTAACCCGTTACAGGCCCCTATTGTACAATTCTAATACATGTGTTACATTTCAAGATACTTTTCTAGCTCAGATACAAGCAAATGCTGATTGCAGTTCATATTTTCAAGCAGTCTTTGTTCTAATTATCTATAGCTTCTACAGCTGTGTATTTTCTCACAGCACAAGCGGAACTTCTTGTCTAAGCCTCATAACATTTATACAAGTAGTATTGTTTTATTCATTATTTTCCTAACACAAGCAGAAATCATCTGTTTCTCAGTCAATTTCCAAACATAAGCAAAGATTTTAGCTGACAATGCAAGGTCAGAAAGCATCTGCAGTTTGTACAGATTTATGCAGTATGAAATAGAATAAATGTCTTAACCCTTTTCAAAATCTAAATGCATTAAGCATATAACTAATACACACATTAATACATATTTTTCTGAAAGGTGCACAGCCCCCCACCATTGCCAAGGTGTCCACAGGCATAGGGGGACTCAGAAGAGGAACCACTTGAGCCTGCCCCTGTAGGCAGACATAGGTGTGCCCAGTATGCCCTGGCCTTGGCAAAGAGGCAACGAGTAGCACATACACTGACAACCTAGGGACCCTGGGACTGACACCTCTGTCTGACTCAAACATGCAGTAAAATGGATGTCACACACATCACACTACCTGTACCTTACCATGTATAGGCCATGTACTGTTTGCATCCGACAGAGCTAGCCCTCAAGCACCATCCTCACAACTGCCACAGGCACAAGGTAAGTCACACATCTTAACAATAGATGAATTGAGTAGTATGTTTTGGTAGCATATCTCAGTTATTGCTGCATGTATGCAAGGGAATGGGGTGGCCTACCGGGATAGCAGCAGACAACTGACAACTATGTGGGACATCAGGAAATGTCTTCCCAATACTGGCTTCTGCAGAGTATGCAGTAGTCCTCTAGCTGACAAAACTCACTAAAGTGTATATGGGGGACAAATAAACTGGAGGGTCATAGGTCACATGCATGGATGTCAATGCTGGGGTCCCATACTCACCCCTCTCTCTCCCAGCAAGCCAGCCATAGACATCCATTAAGGAATGTCTGGCAAAGGTCCACAAATAGGGACAATGATGAAATAGTCCTCTGACAGATTTACACAGTGATATCAGAGCAAGTCTTGCGGTTGCATGAAGTCACTGAAGGGTAGGAAGTCTGAAACCCAAATGTCTACCATTACATCCTAACCTTCTTTAGTGATATGCCAGTATTCTCCAAGACAGGCATAACACTATGCTAAATAGAGTCAAAAGCCAACATCTGCACAGTCTGTGCAAATGTGTACAGTTGACAAGTATGCCCCTCCAGCAACACACCCGTGCCCCCATAGAAATGCAGTAACATGTATGTTTGTAGGTTAATAGCAGCAGAGCACACATTCTCAGTGCTGTTCCAATCAACTTGATAACCTGTTGCACATCCAGAATATGCAGGGGTCGATTACCTATGTATATGCATGGTTAATACTGTTAGGAAGTGGGGAGCACGTACACTTGGCTGTAGTTGCTTAGTGGCCTAGGTACATTACTGTAGTTGACAGGGTACATTTTCCAAGACTTTCTGTGCCAACTATTTTGCTTGTCAGCTACACCAACAGGAGGGCCTGTACACACTGTCCAGAAGTCAATACCCATTAGTGCAGGAAAGATGGACAAGTCAGGGGCAAGCAGACACTCATATGGACAGTATACAGCTCTGAGTAACCTACACAGTGCCTAGCATACCTGTCAACTGTACAGAATTTTGCAGAATGTCCAGAGTTTTGCATCATAAGTTTGCTGTTTGTCATGAAAATTGTGGTTTTCTGGTAAATCATTTGCAAATCATGAAAGACTAAAGTCAGAAAATAATGAACAGATGTTAGTTTCAGACTTCATAGCATTTAGAAACATGCCTGCTAATGCAAAAACTGTTATTGTAGCAGCTATCTACATTTGTAGGGGTAATATTTAACACCTGTCCTTATTTTTGGCCCTTTGTCACCCAATTATTTATGGATTTCCCCAGATTTCTGGCTCTAACAAGTTGAGAGGTACGGTGCCTAGTAGGACAGCAGTTACCTGAAAGTTACTGTACTGCCAGGTTATAAATGGCTGCCACCTTATTGTGTCAGCACTGACAACAAGTCACTGGCCTCCATCCATACCGCTGGAATGACAGGCTGTCACAGAAGGACCACAGGCATACCATGTATATCTATTCTTCTTGTCCTAACATCGCTTTTGCCTGCCAAACTATTTGCAAAACAAGAAAGGTTTAAGTCAAAACATCAATGGCAGACAGTGAAGAAGCAGACATTATACCCATAAGAAAAAGAAAGCAAATACCAAACCAGTCTCCCAACTGACTATGTTCGGCAGAGCATTATTAACACCCTCTCCCCATGTGTGGGCCTGTGTCTGACTGTCATATATGGGCCAATCCAGATGGCAGTCTGTGATAGGTTGACAGCTAGGGCCAACATGCAGCCTCATAATAACATAGCAGCACAAACCATCTGAGGGCCATTGCAGATGTAGTGGTGTAATGATGGACAACCTGCTAAATAGGTCAGAGGTGTGAAGCCCATAACCCTGTGTGTGATGTTACGGTATCTACCCTGCTCACACCACAAATGCAAATACATAGCAGCAGCCACTGTGGCCAAAGCCTGTGACTGGACTACAGAAGGACAAAGCGACACACACATTGAAAATGTGCACAGCAGAACAAATCGTCCAGTAACATAGGTATCCTGCAGGGTATGGAGTCAGTTAACATCACCCACAACAACACAACACGCACACATGTAAGTGGAGGTCATAAACTCAAACAAAGGACACCTCAGAGGCAAAAACACATGGGCACTTCACAAACCTACACACCACAGAACATGCATAGTCCACACACCAGTGTCTCGCAACCACTAAGGCCTTACCATAAACCCAACATATTACTCATAGGAGACTCCATCATGACACACACAGATGTGCCTCTCACCAGGCTGGATAAGGAGTAAGTCATGCTTACTTGTCTGTCGGGTGCCAGAATCTGCCATATCACACATGCACTCAGGTCACTCCACAATAGGTACTGTTATCACACTATAGGAAGACAGACATGATTCAGCTTGCTGAATATGTCTCCCATGCAGGTATGTCCCTAGCCTTAAGCAGCATTCTACATCACCTGGAATGATCGCCCAGTACAAACAGAAAATGATTGTCAGTAACAATTGGCTTTCTTACTGGTGTTATCCCAGGGGATCCACTGCCTGGCAGCCTGGGAACAAATGACTGACAGACCATGCTGTTTTGCTAGAGAAGGCCTGCATCTGTCTCACTTGGCCTTCAGGCCTCTGGCAAAGGTCCTTGCCTCCCCCATAGTGCCTTTTTAGGGAAAGTCATGGGGTCAATACTACCAACATATAACATTCAACAAAATGCAGAGTAAAGGCCATGCTGCTTAATGCTAGGAGTCTAAACAGAAAAATGTACTCATTGCAAGCATTTGTAACCCTTGGCAGATGGTCACATTTGTGCACTCACAGAAACCTGGGCCACAGCTGTGGGAGCCACCCATCCTTACCTGATCACTCATCTTATCATACAGCCAGATCCCAAAATGTGTGGAGCAAAGCCAAAAGAGGTGGAGTATAAAGATATATTAGGCAGACATATACCTCCATGCTGGTCAAACAGTCTGACACACACAAGACACTCAAGTGCAGTCAACCGATGACAAGACCCCTATGCAAATTATAGGTAGCTACAGGCAAATATATCTGACTCAGGATATTCACCCTACATATTTGGCCCTCTACAAATCTAGCAAAATTCAACTTGTTACCCAGATCCTGGCTGACTTATATTCCACTGAGCGGAAAACCAACCATGCCAGAACAGAAATGCATGGAGATTTCCCTATCTTATCAATGCTAAATCTTTAGGACAGCTCTGTGATACCCCCACAACATGTGATGCATATGTCGGACTTGGCAGTAACCAACATGATTAACCATTGCAGCACCCCTATGGTATCATCCTCCCTGGCAATATCCAACAAAAAAGCTGTCATGTTCAATATCTCCAGCTCTCCTCACCACCCCACCCCACCCCCAGCCATGATAAAACAAAAATATCTCCTAAGCTGAGCACAGTCACCAGAGGGACTACTTTACCAGTATATATATATATATATATATATATATATATGCACACAGATGCATGGAATCAGGAATACCTGACAGGACAACATCATCCTCCACAAGGGAGAGTAAATCAGTTTGCAAACATCTGCAATAAAAGAAATATGTAACAAAAGGATGACATTGCTGTCCAGGACTGAAAAGGAGCAGGTACAAAATTGGAAGTAATCACCCTAGCCTGAATAAACAAATAAGAGCACCACCAAAATCCTCTAAAGTCAGCCCCAAGTCCAAATTGCCCACATCTAAGACAGACAATCATAAGGCTTTCCTCACAATTGTCTGCATTCCCAAAGGAAGCTCCCAGATCTGTACAGAACTGGTGGTCAAGGACACAACATACACAAATGCTGTAGATACAGCCAATCTACTGTCTGACAGATTCAGCAGAAATGTCTTCCATCTGCCCACCCATCAGGAATCCAGGACATCCCCAGTACCCGACCACCCAACTCTAATCACTAGGGAACAGGCCATCACTGCCCTCTCAAAACCAAGAAGAGAGCCTCCATGGGATCTGAATACATCCCGGCCTACAACCTACATGAACCCAGGCATGAACTGGCAGTATCATTACGCATCCTACACAACCAAAGCCGAATGGCAGACAGCCACTGTCATCTCTGTACACCAAGGTGGAGTGTTCACCGATCTGGGAAATTAAAGATCCACCAGCCTAACTAGCCTGATCTGCCAGGCCATGCAATAGGGCATCATGGACTTCATTAACAGGGACATTGGCAAACACCAAATACTTGACCCCACACAGTCTGCTTTTCTCAAGGGGAGGTATGTCAGTGAACTCTGGATGACTTCCCTGAGACAGCCAACAAAGGCATGGATGAGGGAAAGATGGTGCAGTCCTGCCACCTTGACTTGGCCAAAGCCTTACACACTATTCCCCATTTGGCCATAGTACATGAACTCTGTCAACTAGGCAGCAATCCATATATCACCAGATGGGTAGCAAACTGGTTCATTGATAGAACCCATATGATCATAATAGGGTTAGCCAACCCAAGCAGTACACCTGTAATGAGTGGCATGCCACAGGGATCGGTCTGGGGGACTCTGGTATATGAGATATTCTTCCCCGAGGTGCAGGTCAAAAACACTGGCCTATGGCTGAACAAATTGGTGGATGACTGCAAGCTGGGAACAGTTATCAATACCCAAAGTGATGTGGACATCCTACAACAGGGTCTCACCAAAACAAATGACTGATGCCAGAAACATGGCCTCAAGCTGAATGCCTGCAGATGGATCATCATCATCCCCGTCAGGGAGACTGACGTCCCCACATATTATCACATTAACAACAATGTCCTACATACACAATCAGTACTGAGGCATTTGGCCACCCAGGTTGATAGCAACCTGAATTCTGTGCACCATGTTACTTCCATTGTACAGAAAGCTTCATAGATGGCCAACTTAAAAGTAAGGGTATCTCAACCAGGGACAAAAAGGTTATAAGATCCATGTCTTCTAAGCTTATAAGGCCAACTATTTTATACAACTCCCCCTTCGGCATGTACCTCACAAAGCACATGCAGCAGCTGGAGAGACCACAGAGGTTCCTCACCGGGAGGTTCCAGGACACCAAACACCTACCCTACACAGATAGGCTAACAGCACTGTCCATTTACACAGTCCTCAGAGGTGACCTATGTCTGGCATAAAAGCAAGCCAGACCCTGCCATGATGGGACTGTTGCACATCTGGAAGGTAAGGCCCACTCAAACAGCCTATAGGTGCACCATTAACTTGATCTGTGATATCAATAGGGCTTGTTGTTGTTACATGTCCCACACACTCCCCCATCTGTGGACTACACTCCCTGTCCACATCAAGCCAAGTGCCTCAAAACCCCTAGTGAAGTGCTCCCTGTATAAGTGCATGGGAAACAGAAAATACAGTCCTGTGATTCCACCTGTTTCCCTGTTGGACAGGGGCTCTGGGTGCTGACATGTCTTAACATGGGCTACACTCCCATCTGCAAGGGTTATAAGGGCTTCAGGGCCATTAGCCTACTAACCTCATATCAGCCTATCAACCTATACAGAAATGTCTGTCAGTGGTTTGCCACATTACTCTGTACTGCTCTGCCACTGACATAGATAGATATCAGTGCTATGTGAAACATGCCACACTTATAATGGACATCTTTGCTCAGTAGAATGCACTCTGTACCCACACCAGGATATGGCTTTTTAGTTAAGAAGAATACCACACAAGCAGGAGATTCCCCAGCCAGTGAGGTTCTGGACTGTTTACACAGCTTTACCAGCCAATTGGCTGTAGCCACACCTCTCAACCAGCTGGATTTGGCAAGACTGTCCATAGTTTGACTCAATATTTCGGTTTGTGCATCATACAGCTTGTATATCTCAGGTAACTCACTGTAATGATCTGAGGATATCTGTCAGTAAGTAGTGACACAATACATGTCAGTGTCAGATGGCATATATGTAAGATGTCCACTAAAACAAACCCTGTTACTCTAGCAACTTTCTACATTGATAAGAGCAATATTTACAGTATCTCCCTATATTTGGGCCATTGTCCCCCCATTTTGGCAGGTTATCTCCAGATTTCTTGCACTAACAGGTTGACAGGTATGGCTGTAGCACACAAAACACAAGACCGGAGTACACTATCTCTGGAATGGAGTCCCACTCTTACTATAGAAGGTCATACTGGGCATGCTGATACACTTAGAGAATTACAGCCCATGTCTAAACCCACATCGGAATATATAACTGTATAGTGCATACATATATTTGCATATAGACAGCTATGTACACCTTAACTGTCTCTACCCACACCCATCAGACAGGATTACCCTCAGCTAGCTGTAGGTGGCCCATATGTGATATATCTGCATCTGTTGCGTGTGATACACGGACACATATATGGGGAACATATAGTAATACTTCAAGCATACACACACATAGAAGAGAGAGACAGATAGTGATATATAGAGAGAGAGAGAGACAGTAAGACACATACACAGAGGGGAAGTCATAGACAGGGATACCTGAAAGGCATAGAATGATGCCCTGCTGTGGACATTTGCATACCAGTTGTAACCAGTCACATGTGCCAGCATGAAGGTGAGCCACATTGTGTAATAGTACTGAGGTATGGGGTTGTAATATTCCATCACACGTCTTTGATTTTGTGTGTGTGTGTGTGTGTGTGTGTGTGTGTGTGTGTGTGTGTGTGTGTGTGTGTGTGTGTGTGTGTGTGTGTGTGTGTGTGTGTGTGTGTGTGTGTATGTGTGTGTGTGTGTGTGTGTGTGTGTGGGTGTGTGTGTGTTTGTATGTTAAGGTATTAAGAGGCCTGTTCCCCTCAATGTACACTCAAAGGCCCTACTGTACAAGATCTGTTGATGTCATTGACCTTAGAAGTACCTTTGTACAATCTTCAGCCCTATAAGCTCCGTAGCAGGTACAATAACTGCATAACACTATAGTACAAATAACCAAATAGGTAGGGACTTCTAATCTCAGTTCTGGCTAATGTGTGTGTGTATAAGTGTTTGTAAGTGTGCAGGTTAAAGCATTTTGAGGCCTTTCCCACCAAGTACACTTCCCATTGCCCTAATTTACAAGGGCTGCTGATGTCATTCACCTTAGAAGTACCTTTGGACAATTTTCAGCCCTATAAGCTCCATGATGCATGCAATAACTGTGTAACACAGTAGTATAAATACCTAGATAGGTAGGGGTTCTAATTTCAGTTATGGCAAATGTGTGTATGTTTGTAGGGTAAAGTATTTTGAGGCCTTTCTCACTCAGTACATGTCCCATTGCCTTACTTTACAAGGCCCGCTGATGTCATTCACCTTAAAAATACCTGTATACACTCTTCAGCCCTATAAGCTCTGTGGCACGTGCAATAACTTGCGTAATACAGTAATACAAATAATTAGATAGGTAGGGGTCTAATCCCAATACTTGCAACTATAGTACTGAGTGTGTTTGTGTGTGAAGCATATCCCCTGTGTGTGTTGGTTATGCCATTTTAAGGCCTGTTGACCCCCTCCCTATGGTATTACTTTAAAGAGCCAGTGAATGGTATCTACCTTACATGCACCATGTTAAACTATACTGCCCATACCAGTTATCTGTACAGATGTATATGGAATATCCAGATCTTTGCAACCTATATGTTGTCTGTGTCCACTAACAATGCTCATTTATGAAAAATCATTGCCAAATATGTCATAGTTACTGTAGTGACAGGTATGTCAGCATCAGACTTCATACCTGTCTAAAACATTATGCTGATACAAAGTCTGTTACTCTATCACTTGTCCAGGTTTGTAAGAGCAATATATGAGAACGGTCACTATTTTGGGTGGTTTATCACACCATCCATGAAGGCATTCCCAAGATTATTTGTTGTAAGAGGTAGTAAGCTATGTCCCAGGCATATAATCCCTGTGGTGCATGTAATGTGTCTGTAGCACTATAGTACATACAAGTGGATATATAGGGTTACTAATCTATTGGCAACTGTGTATGTGTTTCTGTATGCATATCCCCTGTGGCTGTCTTTATTGTGTGTATGTGATGGTTATACCATTTTGTGTGCCTTTTCCACCCAAAGTCCCCCATTGCCAACCTAGTTTCAGCCACTACAGCTGTCACCTACCTCACAAGCATGGTTACACAGTTTCTAACACAAAGGCACTGTGGTGCATGCAATAGTCATATCACTGTGTATTGTACATAACTAGATAGGTAGGTCATCTAATATGAGAAGTGTCAACTCTGTGTGCATGTGTGTCTCAATGCATGTCCCCATGCAGCAGTGTGTGTGTGTGTTTCAGATGGTTCTACCATATTTAGGACCCCTGAACCCACCATTGGCAATTCTAACAGCCCCTGCAATTTTCACCCACTTGAATAGTAGTGGCAGACACTGTAACACTACATTACCACTGTGGTGTTTGTGTTATGTATCTAGCACTATCGTTTGCAAAACTGGGCAGGTAGAGGTTGTGATCAGCCTTTCAACAGCTTCCTCATGTACAAGACTATGACTCTGTGTGTACTACCAGCACAAGAGGCCAGACTCACATATGAGATAGTACACACACATGCTGGTGATTGTCATGTTAGGCTAACACAGGCTGACCTGTGTTAGGAATACACTCCCTAAGCCTGTCAAACAGTACCATGCATACCCTCATCAGCTGCATCAAGGTTGAGTGGATGGGAAAGAAATGGCAGGGGCAACAGGTGCTAATACGTGAACCTGTTAGTGTTATAGCAATGGCTAGGCTTGTGAGGGACCTAGTGCCAGTACTCAAGTAACCTCCTCTGTATGTATAAGCCTGTGGTACCACAGAACATCCAGGTGACATGTATGAAGGCTAGCTGGCTGTGTCAAGGGGTATGTATGCAAGGTCACACTGTCTGCTCCCATTGTCCCTCACACACTGTTGGATGCATACACATCTATTAAACATGTACATATACAGCTGTACCTTGGCTATTAAAAGGTAACTGTGTTTTCACTCTGCCAGACTCATCATTGGCAAAGTCAGCAGGCCCACAGCCTGCAGACACACAGACATCTGAAACACAAACAGAATACAGTATGTGAGACTATAGTCAGTCAGAAGTACTAATAGCAATAATGCAACATGGCTAAAAACGTACATACACTTCCATGTGTATCCATAACAATTGCCAGCAACAACATCTTACACAGCATTACATTACTATACTGTACTATATTCACCCTGTGCATCAGACCCATATTAGCATGTCCCTGCATCAATAGGCTGTATAACAAGGATGTGGCACAGGTATCATCATAGGCACAGGGTGCGGTGTGGGTTTGCCAGAGGCCTGGGCTGGGCCATATGGTTGACATTGTGTGTGTGTGTGTGTGTGTGTGTGTGTGTGTGTGTGTGTTTGGAGGGGTGCTGCCTAACTTGGCCATGCAGTGGTCCTGTGTGTGTCTGGTGGTGATCTGCCTGTGCTAGAGATGTGTGAGTGTTTTTATGCACACAGTCAAGCAATGTGGTTGCCCTACACAGGGGTATGTTGGACAGCCATGGACCATACATCGCAGGATGTACAGTACACTGTCTCCGACCACAGAAATGGGAACTGGTTCTGCCAGGAGTCTCATTGGCACCACCAGACCCAAGGACAGATGCAGTACTACTCCCCGATGGTGACTGCTGTCTACTGGATCCGTGTCCCTGACGGGAACGGCCAGGACCACATGCCCATGGCCTGCTCTGTTGTGGTGTGGACAGCACCCTCCCTTCGGTAGTGCTGGTGGTACTGCCACTACAGGTGTGTGAATGTGCACGGCCCCGTGGACTCTCAGCTGATCTTATAGCTAACCTACTTCCACATGGCCAATGCCCTACTCCCATCACATGCTCCAGCACAGACATTGCACAGTCGAGGATTGACAATGTCTCACCCTACCATCTATCCACAACATCAGCGTTATAATGTATGGCATCACCAAGGCTGTAGAGGTCATCACGCATGGCAGAAAGTGTTGCATTCATAACCCTGAGCATCTGTCCGGTGTTGCATTTAGAACTTGCCTGTGCCTCCATGATGGACTGAAACATGTGTCTGGTGACACCTGCTGTGACACTTGCAACAGGAGCTTGACGGGCAGCAGTCCTCCTTTGAGCACCCCTCTCCATCCACCTGTGTGGGCCTCGCCTACTCTCTGGCTATGGCTAGTGTCTAGACTCACACTTACCACAGTTACCACACTAGCCAGTTCCATGCCACCACCCTCCAACTGTCCACTATCTGTGGCTGCTGGGGACTCGGTATGTGTGGGCATACTGACTGTGTGCGGGGACATTGTGGGTGAAAGTGGAATACCAACCAATGGCACAGATTCAGCCCCAGACAACCCCACCTGTGCCTCACTATGACCACCATCATCATCAGAGTCTGCAGAGACACTGGCATCAGGTTGAAGTTGGAAAGGACACTGACCCCCATGTTCACCTATGAGGGAAAGGCAACATATGTAAATTAATACCTGCACTATAAGGTTTGCTGATACATACATACACACACACACACACACACACACACACACACACACACACACACACACACACACACGCACACACACACAGACACATACAGGTGTGGTGGCACAAAGGCATTATACAGACCACACAATATCTAAATGATGTCATGCATGACACATAATCAGACCACAACAAACACACTCTGGACTGGCCCTCAACAGCATGCAGTGCAGCTATGTACACTTAATGCTGCTACTAATATACACCATATGTGAGGAGTGGTAGTAGGTGATGGACCTTCACCTAACACACACTGCACCCATGTACACATTATTGTTGTACACCTGTATAGTACAGTGGTAACTCTTACAGAAATGTTACAGCTCCTGCAAATAGGCTCCTGTGATGACCACTGTGATGCACTGTGGTTAACCCCACCACAAGTGAATATGCACATATTGCAATATGGCTAAGAGTACAGTTGTGTGGATGGAAAAATGCATGCCCTTAACATGCCTAGGGTATTGGTGAGCCACAACAAGACATTTCTATACTCACCGGCTTAAGGTTGCTGTTCCACATCCAGACCAGAGGGACCTATGTAGTTGTGGGGGAGAGGTACTGTCAGCAGACTCACATGTGGCATTGGTACAGGATAAATGATGCATTTCTGCACATGTACACTACAAGCTCTGATACTACACAATTTGCTGTCACTCATTATAGATGTGCACTTGTGTGCATTACAAAACACCACCCACAAATGAAGATTGATTTGACATATGCATCCAGATAATCTACGGTTGCCAGTATGAATGATACAGTATTGAACTGATATCCACTGGGGTCTTATCTGGATGCTCCTTGCCTGTTGTCTGAGTGTCACCCACTTCCATGACATGGATGTGTACGGTTTGCTGGGGTGCGGTGGCTGCCACAAGGTTGGCGAGGAACTCCTCTGTTAGTGTCAGTGGGGTCTGCATAGCAGGACCCCCACCAGTGCCTGTACGGTCCCTGGCAACAGCAGCAGCCCTTTCCTTTACTGGGCATGGTGTATAAGGTCAGTTGCCTTGTGTCTAACCTGTCCGTATGTTCACCCATGCTGACCCACATTGTTTACATTAGTGACTACTTTGGCCTACAGGGCAGTCCACTCTTGCAGCCGCTGTCTGCTCCAACTGAAGAGGACTGTATAATGCAGTCATAATGCATCAATTACTGCTGCAGTCTCAGCATTTGAGTAGGATGGTTGCCGCTGAAGTGACATTTTACCTGAAAGACATGAACAGAGAAACACATCACAGGACCTCATACATTGGGCAATGTTATTTACAGATCCTGCATATCCACGTTTGCTAGCACTATCCACCTCTAACAACCACAGCATACCCCTGCCATCTATCAGCACAGTATGTGTGCAGGTAGTTTCACCATACTGGCATTACAGCATGCATTGCACTCCTGGTCCTGATGTGTCATGTTCCCCCAATGAGGACCATTAATGTGCATAATCCTCCATCCATCAGTCACATCAGACAGCACATGCAGCAGCTGGGGACATCACAGAAGTTCCCTAGCAAGACATACCAGGCCATCAGACATCTACCGTACACCTATGGGCTATGAGGCCAAGTCTCTACCCAGTGTCATACATACCCCTCAAGAGTTAAAATGCCAGGCAGTCACACACTCCACATTGCTGGGACTGCTGCACAAGTGCAGGTCATGCTCCACTCTGTTAACACAAACACACACACACATACACACACACACACACACACACACACACACACACACACACACACACACACACACACACACACACAGAACCTCCACCTGGTCTGGTCTTGTTGACAGATTGGGTGTGTGTCACATGCAATCATCCTGTGAGGGAATGGGCACCCTGTCCACATCAGGCAGAGTAGCTACCTACACCTTTGCAGGAGTAACATGGTCAACTGGATGGTTAGCGGCACATACACCTTTGGGATACCACCTGTGTCCCTGTTGGATGGGGACATCAGCTGCTGCCTTGCATACACATAGGCAAACATGTGGTCTATGGATATGGCTGCTCAGGGCCCACAGCCTAGTAACCTGATTTGGTACGTGGAATACCATAAGTGGCCTGTCTTCTGTGACAGACTGTGTTGTGATGTGTCCACACACATATGTGCCATCAACTGTTGGATGTCCCCTATTGTAAGCATCACAGTACCATGTATTGAAGCTTACATCCCACAATCCCACAAATAGGTGAGTACCCCTACAGGTGCATGTGGACATTCCAGGAACATCTGAGCTACACAATAACTGAGATCAGTGCATATGTGTTGAAGGATGACCACCTCATAGCTGTCTGACATCCTCAGCACCCAGATGTTTGTGAAATACATACATGTGCCTGAAAGATGTAGACCCCCCACCAGACAAATGTGTATTTCCACACACCAGTTGAACAATACATTATGTTTGTCCACATATTTTGGGGGATGTGTCTGTGGCATGCCAGACCCTAGGGGCACAGTGATGGTACCTGGTACTGTTTCCATTCCCTTACACTGTATGCTCAGTATATACACACTGCTGGTGACCCTGCACCAGCATCCACCCACTACTACTACCTATTAGCTGCTGTCCTGCTGCAGGGGTCACCAGGTATGAGGCAATCAGACACAGGTGTGGAGTACACACTCACCTAGGCAAAGTATGTCAGGAATGGTCAAGGAGACCTGGACAACATGTGAAATAACCCTGTATGACATTGTTAGACCGAGCTGGGCTCAATGATGGTACATGATGTGATATGCCATCTGTATCCACCAGTACATACTGTCAGTGTGTCACCCTCACACTGGCCCAATCATAAGAGAGCCTAAATACTTGCCACTGCCACCAGTGATGGATGTACATGATAGCAGGATGAAAAGTACACACACATTAAAGTACAATTACCCTTCAGAGCACACAGAGGTCACAGTCAGTGTGGGGATCATTTCTCCCTCTCTCTCTCTCCACACCCCCAATAACACTGCACACTGACACACCTATGAGGTTAACATGTCAGCAGAGCGGTCAATCCAAAACATCTGTCAGCCTCTCTGTCCAACCAGTACTTGAGGGCCCTGGCCAAACAGATGACACACACATTTTGCTTTTTGAGTTTTGAATCACACACACATGCGCACACACACACACACACACACACACACACACACACACACACACACACACACACACACACACACACTCGCACACACACTCCTGTTAAAGTCTGGCACAACATTGCTACCTATGGGCTCTGCAGCCCAGACTTTAAGGTAGTTCTGACTGCCACAATTCATCTCTTTAACAGTTACTGTAAGGCCCTCAACAAAGGGTGACAAATCCTACTGTGTGATGAGCCTATTAGCAAAAGGGTAAGTGTGACCAAGACCAGGTATATTGGAGTGAGCTATACAGTGTCACCACATGCATATGCAAGTACCCTAAGAGGTGACTTAGTGCTATACAGACTAAACACAATGACAAGGTGTAATGGTATGTGATAATAACGCATAAAAGAACAAGTGAATACTCTATTAATGCAGTAACTACAGTTCAGACTCACAAGGGTACATGTATGACAAAATTGCTGGACAGTCTGCAATACATAAAGGAAACATGTAAAGTATAAAGTACTAGTGTAAAGTACTAGGTGCATAGGTCACAGGAAGATACTAGGCTATTGTCCCGGACGTCCTTATAAGCCTAGCCTAGATATTTGCCCATGTCCCCTCAAAGCCAGCACCTGTTTCCCCTGTCCAGCTGGGGTCCCATTTGGGATTCCAGGGATGTATTTTGTGTTTCCTATGCAGTCATCCAGCTTCTACTTAAAGAAAGTTAGGGAGGTACTCTGCTAGACATGGGGAGGGAGTGTATTTTACAGACATGTATTGTGTGAGACACACATGTATCCCTCCAACAAGTACTATTCATGTAACAGACCGGTGAGGGCCTTGTATGTGGGTTGCGTGAGTGGAGTTTGTCTTACGGATATGCAGAAACTCCATCAAGGCTGGATTGGGAATGGCCTTGTATGCCAGACACACATCACCTATGATCAGTCTGTATGAGACTGAGTGGAACGACAGGGCTTTCAGCCTATCTGTATAGGATAGGTGTTGCAGACCCTGGATTTTCCTGGTCAGGAACCTCTGTGGTCTCTGCAACTGCTGCGTGTGTTTGGCAAGGTACATGCCAAATAAGCCATTGTACTCAGTAATGTGTCTGATAAGGGAGGAGTACAGGGATGCTCTGGCCTCCTGATTCCTGGATGACATACCTTTATTTGTGATGTTGGCCATGTAGACAGCCTTCCGTACAATGGTGCCAACGCATTTGGAAACTGTCTATCAACCTTGGTGCACAAGTTGTCTCACACCAGATTGCATGCTGAGTACATTGTTATCACTGCCATAAATACTGTGGATGACATCTACCACAACCGGGATAAAGATGCATTTCCTGGGATTCAGTTTGAGGCAATGCTTGCGGCACTAGTCATTGATTTGAGTAAGGGCCTCCTGGAGGATGCTCACATCACTAGGGGTATGTAACACAGTGGCCAGCTTGCAGTTATCTGTAAACTTGGTCAGCCACAGACCACTGGTTTTGTCTTGCATCTCAGAACAGTATATCCCAAACAGTAGAGTCCCCCAGACAGATCCTTGGGGTACACTGCTCTTTAAGGGTCTACTATTAGAGGTGGCTTTGACTACTTTGGCTGAGTAGGTACTATCACTGAGCCAGTTAGCTACCCATCTAGTAACATATGGGTCAATGCCTAGCTGTGTAGCCTTATGTATTATGGCCAACTGGGGACTATTGTCAGAGGCTTTGGCTAGGTGAAGGTAGGCAATATGCACTGTCTTTCTCTCATCCATGTGTTAGTTGACCGCTTCAAATAAATAAGCCACAGCTAGCTTATCAGTGAGAGTGGTAGGCATTAGGTAGCCTTTCTACCACAAGTGGAGTGGTTTCTGGCCCAGAAATTGTAGTGTTTTTGGCTGTATGGGCAGTTTTTCCATCTCTTTCAACTTTCTGGCTTAAAATCCCACATTTGTGCTTGCTTCCTGCCTCTCCTGTAGCTAGTCTAGTCCAGATACAGATTTGTTGTATCCAGGACTGTTTGTAAGCTTTGAAGTGATGCCAAAGTCTGCTCTTCAATTTTTCCCTTAGATCTGCTAGTTTTCTCTTCTCCTGCACTTTTACTAGCTTATTAGTCTAGCACTTTACCAGACTTCTTGTAGCAATTGTAGCACACAAAATTGCTACCAGCACTAAACATTCTACAAGGAAACAGCTCCAGTACTTATTATTAATGCCCACCCCTCCAGGCATGTCTAAAGGTCAGTTCCCTGTGCTTTCTCCTATTAACCAGGTGAACTTGGGCATCCCGAGACAATGTAGCAACTGCTTCATTTGCACTGACAACACTCTCCTCTTACCTCCCAACTCTCAGACTTGCAAGAGATGCACTTATATATCCAAACTGATGCACTCTTTAGCCAAGACCGGAATAGCTGGTCAGGAGAAGGTCAACACTTGCACCACACCACATGGAACACATAGCCTTCCAGAACATACACCAGCACTGCCTTCACATAAAAACACAAACCATACTCCCACCTTTGTGGAGGTTCTCAATAAAAATCTACCCAAACAGCAGAGACCTCCAAGGCAGAAATGCACTCAACCACCACAATAGAACACTAATCATGAGACACATAACTCTCCTAAACAGAGTGTCACTCAACCAAAGTCCCTATGGCAAAACAGCTTGCCCAACACACTGGTCATAGCTGACTCGATACTGAGGCACACTGATGTCCCACTCACTAGGTTGAATGAGGAGAATGTAACAGTCAGCTGCCTGTCAGGTGCCAGGATCTGCCACATAACACACACAGTCAGGTCCCTCAACAACAGGTACAAATATAACTCTGTCATTGTACATGTGGGTGTGAATGACCTGAGACATACCCTGCTGGACTACATGAAAAAAGACATGGAGGAGCTCTCAGATTATGTAGCCCAGGCAGGTATGATGCTAGTCCTGAGCAGCATCCTACCGTCACCCAGACTGATACCACAGTACAAGCAGAAAATGATTGATTTCAACAACTGGCTAAGTTTCTGGTGTCATTTTAAGGGGATCCAGTATCTGTCTGCCTGGGATGACATGATTGACAGACCTCAATGCTTTGCCAGAGAATGGCCTGCATCTGTCACCCCTGGGCTTCCGGATACTGGCCAAGGCTCTTGCCACCCCTATAGTGCCTTTTTAGGTGGTGTTCCAAAGACCAAATTGCCACCATAACAGCTGCAAACAAATCTAATCTGAGGGTCATGCTGCTAAATGCTAGAAGTCTAAATCTCAAAATGCACTTGCTCGAAGCACTCATTAAAATGGAGAACGCCGACATTTGTGCCATAACACAGACCTAGTTCAAGGCAGGAGAAAGCACTCCTGCAATATCATGCTATAACTCATTCCACACCTTTCGGCCCCAGAACTTGGACCAAAGCTTCAAAGGTGTTTCCATATCTATAAAGCATGTACACACCTCCAGACTGGTAGCCCAACATAACGCATCTGAGATACTTCAGGTGCAGCTAACATTGGGTAAGACATCGATTCAGGTCACAGCCTGCTATGGGTCCCCAACCATGTCCCAAGACTCACACTCCACATTTCTAAACACCCTGGAGAATATTAGGGTCCAACCTAACAGTCTCATACTGGGCAATTTCAGCTACCTCGCCATTAACTGGGAAAACTACTCATGTACCAATACACTTGCCCAACGTTTCCTCGAATTCATTAATTCCAATGCCCTGGACCAGGTAATTTTTACCCCCACTAGAAGCAGTAACATCCTTGACCTGGTCATTACTAACATGGGCGACCGATGCTCTACACCAATAGTCAATGCCTCCCTGGTTAGATCCAACCAACCACAAACTAATCACCTTGGAAATCCACATCCCTCCCACCCCACAAAGGTAACCACCATGAAAAACTTCTCCAAATCTACCTTTGGGCTCCTAAAAACAGAGGTGGCTAACTTCATGGCACCAAGAAAATAGAGAATAGTTGCATGACTGCCAAATCATGTGTCGATGCACTGTACAAACACGTACACAAATGCATGGATCCCGCCATACCCAATAGAACCAAGACTCTCTCCTCCAAAAAAAGGAAGCCAACCTGGTGGTCCCCTGCCATAAACAAACTCTACAACAGAAGGAGGAATCTGATGCAGAATAAGGTGAAGTCCCAAGACTGGAAAAACTCCCTTATCAGCCTCAAAAAAAAAAATTGAGTTCCCTCATCAAATCCTCTAAAGCTAGCTATGAAAACAGAATTTCAGCAGATAGTAAAGATAAACACAAGGCCTTCTATAGTTATGTAAAGAATCTCCACAGCAATACCCAGCTTTGCTCTGAGCTACTGCACAATGGTACCTCCTATACCGAGCCAACAGATATTACCAATATACTGGCCGACAGATTCAGTGCCAACTTTACCCCTTTCCTCCCTCAAAGGACCAGTCACAATACCAGTAGATTGCCAGGCACCCAGTATTACTGCTGCACAGGTTAAAACAGCACTGTCCAAGGCCAAGAATACAGCTTCGATGGGACCTGACAATATCCCTGGCTGTGTTCTACATGAACTACAGAGTGAACTGGCACCTCACCTGTGTGCCCTGTTCAATTACATCCTCACCTCAGGCTTTGTCCCTACCAAATGACGCACTGCTACAATCATCCCTCTCCACAAAGGAGGAGTGACTACAGACCCTGGGAACTATCGCCCCCATCAGCCTGATGAGTCTGATATGCAAAGCTATGGAATGCATCATTGTGGACCTAATAAACAAAGGTATAGGGAATCTCCAAACTCTATATCCCCACAGTTTGGTTTTGTGAAGGGTAGATCATGCCTGCTCAACTTGGTCAACTTCTTTGAGTCAGTCACCAGAGCTGTGGATAAAGGCAAGGTGGTTCATACAGCCTATCTTGATTTGGCCAAGGCCTTTGATACTATTCCCCATTCAGGAATCATAGAAAAACTCACTAAGCTAGGCATCAATCCCTATATCACTAGGTGGGTTGCAAACTGGCTCACAGGTAGAACCCACAGTGCGAAATTAGCTGACTCCAAGTCAGACTGCCGACCAGTCACGAGTGGAGCCCCACAGGGTTTGGTCCTGGGTCCTCTCTTTTTTGGTATCTACTTCTCTGAAGTCCAGACCAACACAAAGGGACTCTGGTTGACAAAGTTTGCAGATGATTACAAGTTGGGAGCTATTATTAACTCCTCAAGTGATGTTGACATCCTACAGAAAGGCCTCACTGAGACCAATGACTGGTGTCAAAACCTTGGCCTTAAGCTCAATGCCAAAAAAATCATCATCCCCTTTGGAAAAAAACTTGGTTCCCATGAACTACCACATCAATGGTAGTCCACTGAACACAGAAGGCGTTATAATAGATCTGGGAACACAGGTTGACAGCAGCCTCTCTTTTGACTACCACATTGCCACTGTGGTCAGAAAGTCCTTCTAGGTGGCACATCTCATTACTAAGGGTTTTGCATCCAGGAAGGAAGAGGTTATCCCTCTACTCTTCCCTCATTAGGCCAATCATTGAGTACAATGCCCCATTTGGCATGTACCTCACTAACACCTGCAACAACTGGAGAGGCCGCAAAAGTACCTCACAAAGAGGATCTTAGTTCTTAAACATTTGTCCTATATGGAGAGACTTAAAAAACTCCATCTATTCTCTGTCTCATATCACCTACTTAGAGGCTATCTCTGCTTGACTTACAAAGCCATGTCTGACCCAGCTCTGTTAGAAATGCTACATCTAAAGAAATCCCAATCCCTCCACACAACATGCTCTGGAGACCTCAACTTCATTACCGCATTCAACAAAACATGCTGGAGGGACAGGTTCATAACCCAGAGACTGCCCATGCTATAGAAGAGACTGCCCATACCATGTCAAGCAGAGCACCTCACTGGTCCTCTTCAAGAGAAATCTTGATGAGTGGATGGGAAACAGAAAATTCACTCCAGGGATCACTCCAGTGATTTTACTTGACAGGCATTGTGAACTAAACTCGGGTGGCATGATGCTGGGGTAATCCTATGGGCTAGGCTTGTAAAGGTTCCAGGGCCTTAGCCTAGTACACACCTACGAACCTATGGCCAAGTTTAGCAGGTCTGATCCCCCTTTGACAATACCAAACTGTGTGGGGTCCAGAATTTTCAGTTGCCGATGTCCCTGTTTATAAGGTCCTTGATAATGCCTTCACCGGTGTTGCAGATCAGGGTAACTAGGCTGATGTGCATATGATCAGCTGGGTCAGTGGATGCTCCACCTTTGTGTAGAGGGATAACTGTGGCTATCCTCCCTGCAGATGGGATGACACTGGTGTTCAGGCTTTGGTTGATTATAGTGTGTAATGGAGCTAACAGCTCATGCCTGAGTTCATGTAGGATGCAGCCAGGGATAATATCAGGTCCCATGGAGACTTCAGTTTGTTGCCTTTGAGAGGGCATTGCAGACCTGCTCCCCTGACAATGAGGGGAGGGGGTGGGTGCTGTGCATGTCCTCCTATACTGATGGGGGGACAGGGGAGTGACGTTTTCACTTAACCTGTCTGCAGCAGGTTGGCTATAGCTATGACATGTGTGTATGTGGTGTTATTGACCACCAGTACAGAGTGGATTTGGTTGTTTCCTCTGAGATTGCAAACATATGTTAAGAGGCCTTATGATTGGCCTTGGTGGATGTGTTCAATTTGTACTCATAGTGAGCCTTAGAGTAATTCACCTGTGACCTTATTTGCTTGTTCAGACAAAGGTGAGATTGCTTTCAATTTGGTACCTGCTCCTTATTGACTCTGTACAGCCAATATTTCTACATATTATGGGATTTGTGTATTGCTGCTGTCCACCACAGAGGTTGACTCTACCTTGGGGGGAGGTGAGTTTTACAAGCCAGGTATTGCTGAGTCCATACAGCTATGCAGGTGCTCATATAGATGTTTGTTGTAGTCTTATACACAAAGTCATAACACAGTTGAATACTTTTCCAATTTCAACCTGGTAATTATAATCAATCTAGTAATCATTTCTGCTTCAAGGCAATACAACAACCTGTAACTGTAGACATTTATGTCTGTTCGATGCACTGAAACTATTTTATTTATTTATTTATTTATTTATTTTTTCTTTTACATTTGTTTACTGGGAAAGAACTTGTCACAAGCAATCCAATAAGTGTGACGGCCCCTCAAAATCAGCAATGACAAACAGTTCCCAAAAACCAGGAAAAGACACCATCCACTGTTAAGAAACCAAAAGGTTCAACAATAATTCCTGGAACTAAAAATACTTCGCTGACCAGAATAACTTCCAACAGATAACGATGCAGCAAAAGGATGGTATAAAATGTCTTTAATCCAAAAATGAACAGTAAAAAGCAAATCTTGCTTCAAAACCACATAACAAAGGTATCAAGGTTAAGCGCTTTCACCCACTCACCCTGTGGGCTTCTTCAGAATCTTTTGTGAATGTTAATACAAACATTTTATTTAAAATTTGGTGCCAAAAGGAAGTGGATACTAATAAAAACATTGTATCCTATGTAAGCAAGTTCCGCCCCTTAAAGCTGTAATCATTACAACTATTAAAACTATTTGATACATGAATGCTCAAGATTCCAAATAGTTGTTCCTTTATATCATGTAAATAACGTACAATTTTGTACAATTTTAAGTAAAAAAAATCACTATTAAAACTGGATCAAACGTGCATTCGCATATTGCTTGTTAAATTATTTAGCACCACATCCATCACTTACAAATGTAAACATGTATATATAAAACCTTTTGCCAAAAGAAATAAAGGTAACCCAATACTATATATTAAAAATACAATTGGTATGTGTTATGATCCATATATTAAAAAAAATTGTTCTATCAGTAACACAACCACTATATAAAATAAAATGATATATGAATTCCTCTACTAATTCTGATGTGAAAGAAAAAAAGATATATATAAATGTAACATATAATTAAAATAACATCAACATGTCAGTCCAGCAAGACGTGTTGAGACCCATTGTCTAACTTCCTATTTCCCATTATTGCATCCCCATTCTGCATTCCATTACATGCTTAATTGTTGTACATACCTGTTGTAGTGCTGTAGTGTTTTTAGAAGTAATTGAGAAGTATGTCCTTTTATATTCATCTTTCTCTATATGCAGTCTTTGCATATAAAGGCTCAGACCTGTTTTGCATAGGCAGCAGCTTGCCTTTTGTATGTAATGCTCATGAGCAAGTGATGGCCTGTGCATCAATTGGTGTCTTCCACTTGCTAACTGCATCCAGAACAGCTGTGTTGTCTTTCCATTAGCCAATGGCATGGCAACAGAGTGTTGTAATTAAGTCCTTCATGTGGGCCTTGCCCCTTTCCTTGGCTGTGAGGAGGACATTATGGAGGTGTGAGAACTACAGCATCACAGAAGCTAGGTGGAAATACCTCTCAGAACAAGAAATGTGGAGAAAGCCCAACATAATGGGGAAGAAAGTTCCAGAATTAGGGACATATTGTAAGTATTACTGTTATACAGTTAGGAAATTGCTAGATTAGCAGGGTTTGTCTGGACATGCATTTTCTGCGTGATTTGAAGTCTGACAGTGATAGGTATATGACATACCTCTCAACTGTCCAGATTTTCGCAGAATGTCCAGAGGTTTGCCTCTTATGTTTGGTCTGTTCCACAGACAATTTTTGTTTTTGACAAATGAGTAGGATAACCTGAGGATTGAAGTCACTAAATGAAGACATCCATTTGTGTTTCAGACTTCATATCCTTCAGAAAAGTTGTTACAACAAACTCTGTAACATCAGCAATGTTTTCAGTTTATAACACCATTATTAAAGATATGTCCCTATTTTTGTCCCTCTGTCCCTCAACTATGTCAGGCTTTGTCCAGTTGTCTTGCACTAAGAGGTTCAGAGGTATGGTATATTATTATTTAGTGACTTCACTCCTAATATCATCTCAGTTATTTAGCAGAATCCCAGAAATGTTATGAGGTAGTGGCCATAAATATGGGCCCACACCTTCTCATTCTGTGGAAATCTGTACAGTTGAGAGTTATGTATTTCTGGCCATTGTTAGACTGTCAAGATTGTGTAGCAGTGTAGCATGTAAATGTTTGTTGGGCTGAGTAGGGAAAGGGGCAGATGTGAGTGTCATACATCCTTTTCTATTTGACTGTGCATGCTGCTACAGTTGCTGGTGGTCTATCAGCTGTATATGTTTGTAGAATCAGACTTAGATGTCCCATAACACCTTGGGATTCCAAATACACTGTGACTTGGGGCAGTATATGTAGGAGTAGTGTGTGACTGGCAATCAGGATATATTTGTTCAAACAGTCATTGTACTGTAGAGTTCAGTTGGCTTACTGATATGTTGCTGTGACTGTGGTGCAAATGGTTGTGGGTAGACAATTTCTCACCAATGTCTGTTTTTCACTACAGTTACATCCATGTAGTGCATTATATATATTTGCAAATGCATGAGTAATTCCCCAGAAATGATTTGGATAGTGTTGTGTTGGTTTGATTGTAGTTCAGAAGGTGCTGGGTGAAATGGTTGGCAGCTCTCAGTGTTTTTCCTTTCTGTTAAATGACTGCAATCATACCTCTACACTGTCCAGATTTTCATACGCTGTCCAGATGTGTGGCTCATATTTTTGGTCTGTCCCCCATAACCATTGTGCATTTCTGACAAATCACGGGGATGATGTAAGCAATGAAGTCACTAAATGATGACAATCATTTATGTTTCAGACCTGAAATCTATCAGAAAATATATGTTAAGACAAACCGTGATACTCTAGCAACTTTCTAAGCTGACAAAATCCATATTTAAACATGTCCCTATTTTTTGGCCTTTATCGACCCACTTATATATATATATATATATATATATATATATATATATATTATATATATATATATATATATATATATATATATGTGTGTGTATATATATATATATATATATATATATATATATATATGTATATGTGTGTGTGTGTGTGTGTGTGTGTGTGTGTGTGTGTGTGTGTATATATATATACATATATATATATATATATATATATATATATATATATATATATATAACTGTAACATTACTAATGCCACAGGTTTTTCCCTAATGTTGGATGACCATCCTGCATGATATATTTACAGAAGCATTGCTAAGTTTTGCAGCTTTTGTAAAGGAGTGGTAGTTGCTGTGACTTGAGTTCACAGAGTCTTGGGTTTAAGGCTTGCCAGGGATGTGTATTTTTCCACTTATGTTAAATAACTGTAATGCATGATATGTTTGTAAAAGCATTGCAAGCTCTCACAGCTCAGAGTGGTTGGGAATCAGAAGCCCATGAGCCCCCAAATTGATACAGTGGGACTGAGGTCCCCACCCATGGGCAGTCACCACTGCACCTTCACAGCCCCAAAGGTGGCCGTGCTGGGTACTGGACAACAGCGACAGCCTGCCCCTTGAGGTGCACCATACCCCAGAACTTGCAGTGGGTGACGGGCTCCTCTCTGCTCTAGCACCCGGGAGGGTGGGCCCAATCCCCTGAGGCGGTTCAGCTGGGATCTGCCTTCCTACATGTGCTATGGCATTGAGGCTTTACAAGATTTATTGGTTAGTCATGGACTCAACATGTCAAAATTAGTTATAACTGCATGTGTGGGTGTTCAAATTAACTCAAACAATAGATTTGAAACAGTTGCATAGGAAAAAGAACACATGCATAAATGGAACAGCAGTAAGCATTGTAACAGCATGCCAGTTATATTGACACCAACAGGCCACCAACAGTAGTATCTGAACAAGGTATGTTAATATGCAACCAATTAATTATATGAACAATAATAGAACACAAGTCCCAACAATAGGCTTTGAGAACAACATACCCATAGTATATGAATAATAATTATTGATGCAGATAAGGGGTGGGGGAGAGAAAAAAGTCCATTAACAACTGTATAGGCTTCTATTTTTCACAACAGTACTGCTCAATACTTTACAGCTCTGTCCTCACTTTACATCTACCTATGTCCCATAGCTTCTGTAGCACATATATACCTGTTAAACTGTCAACCTGGAATGGTATGGGGCAAGCTGTGACAACTATGGGTACATGACTAGAGGGGACTCGAACATATCAGGGTTACATATATGGCAAATACGGGGGTTCCTGCACTGATGTTGTGTGAGTATGCTACTGGCATACTTCACCTGGATTCCTATCTGTATCCAAGGTTATTGGCAGCACTGACCACTAGCCATGACAGCATAACACTTGAGAGACATGTATCGGGAAGAGTGCATGGTGTATGCACCTATCCTGCTGTCATTTGCAGGTATGGAGTTGGACAGTGGAACAGTTGTACATGGTGTATTAGTATACCCTTCATACAGCTACTACAAACATTTCTTTACCTGTGAGACCTGTGGAGAAAATATCTGTTAACACTATCTGACTTTCTACAAATATTCAAGATTTCTTTAGTGTGTGTGTGTGTGTGTATATATATATATATATATATATATATATATATATATATGTATACATATACACAGATCTCAGTACCACTCCCTGGATTCAAACCATGTCTGGGTATGCAGAAATGAGCATCAAAGCTATTTCTCATCACACTTAGCTACTGGGGAAAGGCTGTCTCTTCTTTGACTGATTTCTGCCTAATATTCTGTTGGTTAGACATCTGACCTTGTAATCCTGACATTCATGCATGACTGACAGTGTACTGTGTATTAATCCTTTGAAATAATACAATCTGGAAAGCAAAAGTTAGCACAAGGCAATACTGCAGGGGACACACTGACTATCATACATTACACATTACTATTCAGGGTTCAGGTCTTAGTGCATAACATATTTCATATTTCAAAAAACTAATACTTAGAAAAAACAAATAGTCCAAAAAGAGCACAAACAGCTTGAAACCAGGAGTAAAACCAAACGATTTATTAAACAAAAGTGAGCACTTTCGCCTGGTGACCATCACCAGACTTCTTCAGACAAATTCAAACAATAAAATGTAAAACTTTTATACACCCTTAATCAAATAATTAATCAATTACACTCTAGTTACACTTAATTAATATTAAACTTGATTGATATAAGCAGCTCAAAACTCTGTTAAGCCTAAAACTGAAACCCAGCTAAAAAATCACACGTATTCTATCCACAGCAAATACGCAACTACACTAATATATGAATAAATATTACAAAAAGGCCATCTGAATTTTATATATATATATATATATATATATATATATATATATATATATATATATATATATACACACACACTATATATATATATATATATATATATATAAATATGTGAAAAATGTATATATATGCATACAAAAAATGTATACATAAAATTCATGAATATCAAAATAAAAGAATATATAAAAATATGTATACATATATTAGTACCATTAAAGTAACCCACTTTCATCTATCAAAAACCTGCAATTTAAGCTTACTAGAAATGGATATCACATCATTGAGTCCAGGTGAGAAGTAAGCATTTAAGAAACCTTGCCACCAAGTTTCTTTCTCCTCAACCAGGAGAAATAAACTTGGTGGCAAGTTAGTGAGGAGAAAGAAACTTGGTGGCAAGTTTTCTTAAATGCTTACTTCCCACCTGGACTCAATAATGTAATATCCATTTCTATAAGCATAAATATACAGATGAATGTGGGTTACTTTAATGGTTCTAATATGTGTATACATATTTTTGTATATATTTTTTATTTTTATATTCATGATTTTTTATCTATACATTTTTTGTATGCATATATACATTTTTCACATATTTTTATATATATTATATATGTTTTATATTATTTATATATATATATATATATATATATATATATATATATATATATATATATATATATATCTATATATATATTTAAATAATTCACTTGGTCTTTTTGTAATGCTCTTTTTGGAATATTTCATATTTCATTTATATTTTGTTTTACAGCTCCACAATCTACAGTTTTACATAACAGCTGTTTCTCAGATCAACCTCAATTAATGCATGCTGTCAAAGCCATATTTGCTGTGAAGAACCTGCACACATTCTATTTCTACAACATATCAGAGTAAACACAATAGTTTGTGGTGTAAATATTTTAGTAACATGACACAGTGCTTTACTACTGCATATCCTGTAGATCGATATTAGGCTGACAAACTTTATTTATTCAGTAGACACATAATATATTATATCTACTAGCAGTAAGCAATGTACTCCTTCTTATTTATTGCACTATATACTGCAAGATAGATCTGATAGTCTGTCCGCATGGGTCTCCACATTGCTACCCTTCGCCGCATCTGTAGGGGGAAAAACAAACATTATGCATACCTGTCTATCACATACTCAGACTAGAATTTAGTACAGCTATGGATGAGATACTTACAAATTACTGGAGCATTCCATGTCTGAGCATCTTGGATCCACTGGGCCAAGAGTGCCTCTTTCCTATGCTTTAGGTTGGCATAATGATGCTGCACCTGCTCACCAGTTCGGGGGATTCCAGTGGCACTGGTGAGGTCACATGCCAGATGGTCCCAGGGCTCCACTTTGCACTGTGAGCCCTGGTACTGGCCCTGCAGCAGTCTGTTGTCATGGTGTTCCACAAGGTGCACGGCCATGATCATGGACTCCAGAATGCCCCAGTACTGCGCCCAAAAGCATGCTCCCTCTCCAACATGGTTCCTGCACAGATCAAACTACAATGGGTTCTGACTGTATTCCCACCTGTGCAGTTTAAATAAGGCCATATTTCCACCCTTTGCCATCATTGGACCATTTTGAAAATATTGAGCACAGCTCAGCGGTGCGCAAACCCACTATGCTGAGTTGAGAAGTGCTTAAAGGGGAAAATGATGAGCAGTGCTTAGCCGTACTCAAATCAGCTTAGCTGAGCTGACTGCTACTAAGATGTAACGTCTAAGCAATGCTCAAACCGGCTCAGCACAGCTAAGCACTGCTTAACATTGCTCAGTTTTCATTTAAGAAAGTATTTCAGAACTGTAAATTAATCATTACTGACATATTATTAAGTGCATATGATTTACGTTACATGACGTCCCCCATGTGCTTTCATTACATTAACCTGGTGTGTGAGTATATTGTATGGGACACTGGAATTTACATAGGTAATTTCACATATTTTATCCACTGACACTTCCATTTTGGACCAGCTACAGTCCCCTGGTTAACAAATATCAGTTATTACATAATTTAAAAATATGGACTGCAGTGGTGGTGCTGCAGTAGCATTGTCACCTCACAGTAAGATGTTGTCCTGTTCAATTCTCAGCTAGAGCGTCTTCTGTGTGGAGACATGCGTGAATGGGCATACCTTCATTGAAGGTTGTGTGTCAGGGCCGGCAACTCGGCATGTACAAATATACTGCCAATCATTAGCGGACAGATGATCTGCTGTGGCGACCCCTAACTGGGAAAATCTGAAAGAAGAAGAAGAAGATTTGGTAATGCACTACCTGTCATTCTATCCACTTTCTAAGTCTGTATGTGCAATATCAGGATTGAAGTCACTAAATAATGGCATACATTTGAGTTCCAGACTCCTAATCCTTCAGGAAATGCTATGTTAATACAAACCCTGTTCCTCTATCAACCTTCTAAGTTTATGTGAACTGTATTTAAAATATGTCCCTATTTTTGGACCTTTGTCCCCCCATTTGGTTGCCCTTTGTCTGCAGTTTGGCCACTAAGAGTTTTACAGGTATGGCTGTGTCTCTGAGGGCACACTTGTATTGTAAAGTGCCGTACGGCAATTTCACAATGCAGGGGGGCTGTGACAGTATCTGTCACACCCCCCCTGCATTGCTTCCCATTCACACTCCAGCTTTCAGTGTCCGCGGATACTAAAAGCATTGTAAAGTGATGTATGGCACTTTCACAATACAGGGGGTATATGACAGTACCTGTCACACAGCCCCTGCATTTATGTCCATTTCTATTACTCTTTCAGTGTCCAGGGACACTGTTTTACTTTTATTAGTTGCTTTCAGTGTCCACAGACACTGAGAGCACTTAAAAAGAGCCATACAGAACTTTGAGAGTGTAGGGGGCATGTTGGATCTGCAAGCACTACTGCAACATGCCCCCTGCACTCATTCAGTGTTCGTGTACCAGATCCGTTATCAGCAGCAGGCTTTCATGAATATGTAAGGCGTGCTGCTGAGATGACTATGCGGATCCAAACACCATTCACTCCGTGCAGGAATAACACTATTCCTACAAGAGTTTACTGAATCCTGGGGGCTATTATTTGTATTAGAGAACATCACCCCTCCCACACTCCACATGTTGGGGAGCAAGCCTTCCAAACCCTCTAGTCTTATACATTCCAACACCAAGGCTTTACAAACTTGGAGAAAAGAAAAGAAAATTTAAAAACAAAAAAGAAGTAAATCATTTATATTGCTGTAATATGACAAACACCGTCACCAAATAGTAACTCCTCTGTTTATGATCGACAAGTTGCAGCCTCATCCACTGGCAGATAAACCACTAGTAGAAAAAGTGGTATGTTTATGGGTAAGATTTGAATAATGTTTACAACTACTGCTGCAGACGTTCTTGAGCCTGAGGAACTATGTGACGGCCATATGACTAAGGATTTTTTTAATTCTTATTGTGTGTGCAGATACTTGTGCTAAACCCTTTGTAAATACTTTCCTTTTTTTGTCTCTCCCCTCCCCCAGGCTTCATACTTTCTGTCTTCTACCCCAGTGCATCCAGTCCATCACCAGGTTTAGCAGTCCCTCCTTTCATCCTCTGACTAATACCGTTTTTAGGGGGACTGGGGACAGTGTGGAAATTAACAGAGAACTGGGGGTCTTACTGGCAATGTGGATTTTTTAAGTTATGCCCTTAACTGTTGTCCCCCTCCCTGATCCATCCCAGAATCATCCAGGGATTATTCTTCTCTTCATGGAACATATCTCCCCTCAGAGAATACCAGGATGAACATCCCTCCCCATGAGGTAGATACACCCATCCATCCCTGCCAGCACCTCTGTCATCCAAGTTTCTGTTGAAATCCATGTTTCCTGGGTCATGTTTAGAGCTTTATCCTCCTATGCCATGTCAATGACACTTTCTAAATAATCTTGGGAATTTTTATAGGTTATATGAGAGAGAGTGGCGAACTGGAAATGAAAATATGCTATATGAAACCGTAAATATTTCCAATAAAGAATGCCTTGTTGGGATGTGAATGTATGTATCATCCATGTTCAGTCTTGCCATTCTGAACTCATTTGCTTCAAAGAATTCCTCCCCAAAAAATTCAAAACTAATTGGTCCAGTGCAGGTCTCCACGTGTTGCCTTCATCTGAAACAAGAAATAGTTTAAAATAAAATATTGCCTCTTTTTTTGGTTTGGAACCCACTGTATGATTTTTGTGATTTTAAATATTTGTACTTGATGTTTTGTAATGTAACATGATACTTTGTAATTGAAAATATCTGCATTTGATTTTTGAAATATTGTGATTTTGGAGCTTTCCTCCCCAGGCATCCACTGAAAATGAGCACTTTCTGGCACACTTGGATTTTCCCAATAAATAAATGTTAAATAAATAAATAAATAATAACTCACTTGTACTCATTGCTGATTAGAACAATTATCAGGTATAAACCCCCTTTTGGGATGCATCTTACTAAACATATTAAACAATTAGAAAGACCCCAATGTTCCCATCCAAAAGGATCACATGCCTAAAGTCCCTGAAGTATCAAGAGAGGCTGGAAGCACAAATGTTTTATTCAGTGTCTTATAGAATTTTGAGGAGAGATCTCTGTCTTGCATACCATGCCATTAGAGACATGACTGTCCTAGACCTCCTGTTACTCTGCAAATCTAATATCGCCACCAATACTAGAACCAGGGGTGTAAATCTTCACTAACAGATAAAACATGTTAAAGGGACGGGATTATATCCTAGCATATCCCAAATCTCTGGAATAAGCTTCCCCTAAACGTTATGCTGTGCAACTCACTATCTTTCCTTAAACATAAACTAACTGATTAGATAGGTATCTGCAAATTTACTCCAGGATTGTCTGGTATGGTCCACTTGGAGAAAGTAGGTGCAGTCTGAGAGAAGGTGATACCAAGGTGTGAATGGTCATAGGAATCTGTGGCCTTGGAATATTTATGAATCTATGAATCTGATTTCATAAACTATAGTAACCAAAATCTCATTGAGAAAGACCTCCAGCAGTTTAGTTTTCTCAAGGGGATACCTTGCCTACTTAATCTAGTTAAATTCTTTGAGAAGGTCACAAAGGCAGTAGACAGTGGTCATTCTGTCCACATTGGTCAAAGTATTCAACACCATATCCCATCTTGCTTTGCAAATAAGCAAAGAGACTTAAATGAAGACCCTTTCATAATGAGATTGATAACCAACAGGCTAAAGGATAGAACTCATATAGCTAGAGTGGCCAGCCTATTCTTAGAAAGTATGAAGGTAACAGGCAGTGTATCACAGGACTCAGTGCTAGGACTGCTCCTTTTTGATATTTACTTCTTTGATCTCCAGATAGGAAACCATGACCTTCATTTAACTAAGTCTGTAGATGACTGCAAGTTGGGCATTATTGCCATATCCCCCTCTGCTATCCAGTCACTGCAGTAAGAACTAATATTCACAAATCAATGATGTACTGAAAAAGTACTAATGTGAAATGCAAAAAAAAAAAAAAAAACTGTTGCATTGTGCATTTTGACATTTGGTTAACTCTCCTCCTCAGAGTCCAGTATGACCATTATTGCAGTCAGGAACAACAGAGTGATCAGGAATCTTTGTGCCTGAGTGGATAATTCCCTTTCCTTTAACCACCATGTAGTAAAAGTAGTCAAGAAGTCATTCTACTTAACAAAACAAATATCTTAAAGCATATCATCCCTCTATATGTAGCCCTTATTAAGCCACTTATTCAGTACAATGCTCATTATGGGATGTATCTGTCTATACACATCAAACAACTGCATATACCTCCGAGGTTAATAACCAAACAGATTACCTACCAGGACAGGCCTGAAGCTCTCTCCCCATACTCATTATCTTATAGGCCCTTGCTAGGAGTCTTTTATTCCATGCCAGAGACCCTACTCATCTTGATCTCTTGCATCTTCACAAGATCAATATCCTACAAATACCAAAACTAAGGACTTAAATCTCCATCAACGTGCTGGAGGGACAAATTTATTACCCATCATTTGCCCCACCTCTGGAACACACATCTCCTACAGGTTGAATGGCACTTTTATCTGAAGAAAGAACACTGCAGCATGAGCCTTCATTGTAGCTTGAATTCAACTAAAAATTTGTAGAAATGCTGGCTGAAATGCCAGTTTATGGAAAAGCATAATGCTGTCAAGTCCTTGACTAGTAAACTTTCTATACACAAGTCTGTTGTATAAACAATTGAGCATTTACTGTAAAAAACAAAAAAAAAACTTATTCATGGAGGCTGCAAAAAAAAAAAAAATCAAGCATAATGCACATACACCATTTAAATATTCCAAGAAAGGCAGGACAAAACAGATGTAGTTATGCACTCTGGTCTGAGACCAATAATCTTTCTGCAGTTTTACAAAAATAGTTGAGTAGTAGCAGCCAACAACAAACACAGTTTTCTTGCCGGTGGAGGTTGTACAAAATGAAATAAAAAGTTTATGTACCAGATTACAGTAAAATGGTCAGTCCTGATGTATAAATGTCTTGGTTAAAAGTTGTTTCAAGCGCTAACAGCTTTCTGTAAGGTAATATCAAGAGGCTGTTCTTGTTGTTTTCTTGCAGTGAAAAGTGACAAGATGTTCATTCCAGGCATACCATAGTATTCCAGCGTAGATTGTTAACAGCATCTTCATTTGGTTTAATGATGTGAATGAAGGCAGAAGTATAAACTGAAGCAGAATATCCAGGACTGAAAGGAGAATAACACTATTCTAATTCTCCCAGAGCAAGTGAGGTGACTAAAACAGAGGTGAAGTACCTGTTAGTCAACAGTGATCATACCACAGAGTGACTCACAATCCCTGAGATGTAACTGATAGCTCTGCAACTAAAGGATGGTTCAGTTTAGTCTTCTAGGAAACTCAATAAGGAAAAAAAGAAGTAATAAATAAATATGGTACGGAAGTGCTGGGCTGATGCCTCAAAGAAGAAGTAAGAAAGGGAATTAAGTTCCATAAAAAGAGCAGAACAAAAGATGTTTGTAAGAAGAAAACTGGCAGAGCTAAATGGATATGTAAGAAAGTTTGGACTGGCTTGCCATACAACTTCAGGTCAAGCCTTATTTGACAGAAGTTTGTCTCGTTTGATTTTTTTTTTTTTTTTGTTCTTATTAAGATAAAGTTGAATTGTTTATTAATAATGTTACAGGTCATTGTATTGCTGGTGGGATTACAGTTTGTATTTTACGGTATTAGACTGCTTTACAGTTGTTTAAACCAGTTTACTATCATATAGTCGACACTCAAAAGATAGACCCACCTCAAATGTCGACTAAAACGTTGAACATGGAAAGTCAAGAAGGTCAGAATGTCACAAACACACTTTCTGTTGTGAATTTGACATTTCTCAACATCTGTGGTGTGCAGTCTGACACGCACACCATGTGATGTGATGATTTTGCAGGGGGGCAAGCCCCCCTGCACCCACACACCCCATGCACATTATATATTTCAACTCTGAGATCACACTACAGTGGGGAAAAGGGTAAATTTCCCAATCCCCACTGTACTGCAATCTCTAGTGACATGATCAACTTCATCTGTGTGAATGCACTGTGCATTCACTGAACTGAGATTCGCACAACTGAAGGTTCGGCAACATGTGTCAGCCAATCATTATTCAACATCCCATGGTCACCGAACCTTCCCTCAAAATTTTAAATGTAAACTGTTTAAACCTAGTTGGTGTGACATTCATATTCTGGTGCAATGCAGAATAGATGATTTATTTATTTATTTTCATATTTTTTTTCTCTCTTGAATGTCGTAGCACTCAATTCTCTCTTATTCATGATTTGTTTTTCCCTTTTGGGAGGAAATCAGCAAGGGAGACCTACACCCACGGAGCCATCTAGGCTTTTTACATGCCCTGATTTGTCTTTACAACTGTTCTAACATTCAAATGTCCAACTATAGCGCCCCTTGGACATTTATACTTCCAGTATCTCCTTTAATTTTCATATACAGTACAAGATGGGCATATATCATGACACTTCTGCTGCTTCTGCTGTGTTGCCTATCTTCTTGTAAGTATAAGTAGTGTAGTGTAGTGCATCAAACTGCAGTGATGCAGGAAGGGAGGGTAGACATTGCTAGCAACACAGAAACATGGGCCAGTGACACAAAGTGGTCAGAACGTGGAGATGTCTGGGTACAGGTTGTTCAGCAATGACATAAAAGGGGGGTAGAGTTGGAGCAGCAATCTTTAAAAATGGAAGGCACCAAATGTGAGTTCATTGAGGAGGAATATTATCCCATTGAAGAGGAAGACATAGAGCAGGGTCAGAACACAAGTTAAGTACCTTGGTTATTAAGGTAGAGGAAGAGAGACAGAGAGATGGTAGACTGTTATGGTGTCTTGACCCCCCCAGACACATCAAAGGAGGATGAGGTCTATAAAGGTGTGGGGTAGGAGGCAGAAAATACTCAGGAGAGATATGATTCTAGAAGGAGAAAAGTAGGAGATTTTGAGCTCAGCAGTAGATGGGAAGTAAGTAATGATTAAGGTCTTGGATCATGAGAAGATCAGCCAGCTTGTGCTGGACTGTAGCAAAAGAGACAGAATTCTGGATCTTGTCTTCACCATGGCAGAGGGTTTATGGATGTCCTGCTGAACATATCATTAGCCAACACTGGTCATACTCATGTGTTATTTACATTGTAGAGGAAAGTAAGACTACAAAGGCAATCATATGGGGGGTTTAGAGGAGTGGAGTATGCTGTGCTAAGGAGATGGTGAAAGATGAATTAAGATATTGGGAGCAAACTGAGTGAATGGACCTGTGATGAAGACTTATGGACAACAAACAACAAACATAGTAAAAAGACATTGTGAATACAAAGGAAAATAAGGCTAACATTTAGTTCAAATGGTATAACATAAAAGAAAAATACAGAAGTGAATATAGGGGAGGAGAATGCACAGTATAAGAAGGCTAGGAAAAGGGCAGTGGGAGAGGAAGTTGAATGGGACTTGACATAAAGGTGAAAAGGGGACAAGACCAAAAAGGAGTAAGGAGAAACAGAGCTGGCCAAGCTGTGCAAAAATGGGAGGAAGACCAGGGGAAATCTGGGAAGAAGTGGGGATACTGAAATAATTATTTGCTTCAGTGTTCACCATACCTCTCAACTGTCAAGATTTTCGCAGAATGTTCAGATTTTTGCCTCATATATTTGATCTGTTCCTCATCAAATTTGTGATTTTTGGGGAAATAATTGAGGACTGAACTCAGTTGGTAATGATACACATTTGAGTTTCAGATTATCCTTCAGAAAATGTGTACTAATGCAAAACCCATATTCTAGCTAATTTCTAAGCTTACAGGATCAATATTTAAAATTTGTCTCTATTTTTGGGCATTTGTCCCCCTACTATTTCTGGCTTTGTCCAGATTTCTTGTGCTAAGAGATTGAGAGCTATGGTGTTCTGAAAGGAAAGCTAGGGAAGGGCGTCATTTTAAGACTGAGGTAGGGAAGAACAGGGCCAGTAGTAAACAGCAAAATGATACATAGGGAGAAAAGTAGAGAGTAATGACTGAAGTTGGCTAAGGTATAGGGGAAGGATCCAATGTGCTGTCTCACAAATTGCTCAGGACTCTGGCCATTGTGATGTTAGATTCATTGATGGAGATGTACAGACAACTGGGTATTACAGAAGTGCCTGAAGACTGGAGGAAAGCAGATATGGTATACGAAAACAAGGGCAAGAAAAGGAGAATCCAGAAGACTATAAGTCTTACAGCAATGGCAGAGAAAGCCATGTACAGAATCTTGAAATGAAGACTGGTTGCTTTCTTAGAAGACAAGTTGCAGTACAGCAACCAAAACAGCCTCATGGCTGGTCAGAACTGCTACTCAAACCTGATCTAGTCTTTTGACTGGGCTGCAGATGAAGTTGACAAGGGCATACCAGTCGATATGGTCTTTCTGGACTCCAACCCATATGACACTACTCCACATAGTTAACTGATAGGAAAATTCTGAGTGCACATTAGAAGACTGCAGACCTTGGTTGATGCGTGGATGAAGAATAGGACACACATCATTCTAGTAAGAACAGGAATAAAGAAAGAAGGCAACTAGTGGAGTTTTACAGACCTGGATCCAGCATTCCTCAGTGTGTTTATTTCAGACATATCTAAAGGATGCAGATCGGTTTTCGCTTCTTTGGCAATGACAACAGAATGGGTGAAACAGTCAAAGGAAGGATATGGAAAAGATGTCCAAATGATTAGAAAGGCAACAGTTATTTATTTACTGCTTTTGTATACCAGGAAAGTCCAACTGGGCACAAGTCCCATTTTCAGGAGAGGCCCAGGGAGAAATGTTCCATTTTACAGAATGAGTGGAAGACAGCTATACAAGATTTATATAATAAACATACATACATATAAAGACTAGTAATGATATAACAGTTAATCAAAAAATAATAAATGTACATACAAATAATAAATATACCATTATACTCATTCAGCAGAGGAATAATATTCTGATTGACCCAATCTATGTTTCAGTTTGCATATGAATGTAAACTATAAATATTCTACTATTTAGTAAATATATTACTAATTATTTTATCTAAGTAAACCTAATTATAATTCATCCATTAGTGTATTCTTATGTAAGTAACCTATTGTATACTATGTGTAACAAAGTTACATAAATGTGGAGCTGTGTATAGTATGTGTAACAGAGTTTGTAAATGTGGAGCTTTTCTCTCCGAGCCTCCACTGAAAACTGGTTATGTAACCCAGTCGGACTACCCTGGTAAACAAATGTCAAATAAATAAATGTACATACTTAAAATAGTAAATGAACATACATAGAATTAATGATATGTCAGGTAAAGTGCTTTGCAGACAAATGTGAACTACTACACTTGGGCACATTAGCCCTCGTGTGAAGTATCAGTAGGGAGTTGGAACTGATGATTACAAAGAACGAAAAGGATATGTGAGTGCTGATCATACTTGGATTAGACTACCAAAGTCTAGTAGACAGAGGAAGCCTTTAAATATTTGACAAGCCATGTCCCTTTAAAGCAACCCTAGGTTATCAAAACTTGTCAGATACATTTAGGAAGCATGGCTAGGCTTACAAAAGTCCCCATGAGTTGTTAGCCTAGAAATCACCTATGGACCTATCAACCTAAGAGCATACTGAGAAAGCAGTGAAAGCAGAAAGCTGGGCTACATTTTAAGTAAGATAATTCCAGAAGAAAAGATGTAATGTTCTGTAGTCACTAGGCTGTAGTCAGGCTATACTTTGAGTGTGGTGAGCAGTTTGGGGTCCGTACAAGGAAAGGGAATATCAAGCTACTAGATGGTATTCAGAGGATGTAAGATTTCAGGTATGATAAGACACTTGCTGGATGCCTTCTCAGTGAAGACCAGAACAGAAGGGTAGATATGACAGAGTATATAAAATCATATAGTGGCTCATTCTAAACTGGCAAAATGAGGGAGGGGTGAGCACAGGCATCACATTTTAAGGACTAACTAGTCCCTGGATCTCTGAAGGTACTTTTTCACAGATAGGGTTATGAACCGCTGATTTGCACTACAAGGATGGTTGTAAAAGAGAATATACAAATGTATTTATGAGAGCATGGGATAGGTGGCAAGAAGGTGAAGGCTGGGATGTAGTAGAATAGAAAAGTACACTAAAGAGTAGCCTGTATAAGCTTACTACCTCTTTCTGTAATCAAGCAAAGTCATTTCTTAACATATTGTAGGGTGGGGGTTAATGAGGCATCAGCTCCCCTTCAATGGGTTTATTCTGCTTTGCTAATTACTGTCACCAAATGGTATACTTCCAGTGTGTTTGTGCTTTTCAACTGATTGGATAAATGAAACTGTAAGACTTCATTGTCGCACTTTCAGTATTTAGTTGTTGTTTTTAGTCATTTCTTTTTCTGTGTGCCTCCCCCCACCATGCCTTCTGACCATTGAGCTCCTCCCTATTGGATTTTAGCCTAGTCATTCTCTAGAAGTATGGATTCCACCATCAGATCCAGTAGGGCACGAGCCATCTGGATGGGCTGATCCAGGTAAACACCTGGGATTTTGGTGCTCTTACCAGCATTCCAGCAATGAGATTGTATATTGTATGGAAAGCTAAATCCTCTGCTTGGGTGATAATGTGGATACTCATGTCACTGTAGGGACCACCTATACAACTCTACCAGCTGCAAGAATCCCTGCTTATGACTAACAGAAGCTACAGTCACCAGGTTTGGTGGCCATGCCCAAGTCTCCTCAATACCATCCTCAAACCTTATGACACCATCCATCTCCTCCAGCAGCAATCAAGTTGGGGGCAGCAGCATGAGCGTCTGGGTTAATAAATTTAATTCTTTAATCCAGGCATCAGTCACCACAAGGGGAAACCTCATTGTTAATAGGGTTTGTGAATATGGTGCTACTTTATGATGTTTTGATTCTTGCGACTGTCTCACATTAGTCAAAGATACAGATCTATTTGCTTCTTTTTTACTATATAGAAGCCACAATATATACCATACATGTCAAACTCAGGCCTGTGGGTCAAATCTGGCCCGCAGTGTAATTATATTTGGCCCGCAAGAAAATACCAAATGTCTAGTAGAGCTGGCCCGCCGGTATACACCGTTACTACTACAAATCCCAGAATGCTCTGCTGGTGTGTTGGTGTGTCATTCAGGATCCACAAGCGCCCCCTCCTCTGTTGACATTCATTAGCGATCTCATGCTACCAGTCACATTGGGCCACCCCTCTCAAAAATGACCAAATGAAAGGGTGAAAACAGAAGCTTTCTAGAAATGTGAGAAGCAGAATATCTGTTCACAAATGTAAAGGACAGACCTGTTTGTCTTGTGTGCAGAGCCAAAGTAGCTGTAACCAATGAGTATAACATAAGAAGACACTATGAAACAAAACACCACGACAAGTACAAGGACCTAGACATAGCGCAAAAGCACCAGAAAGTAGAGGAAATGAAAAGAAGTTTACTTTCACGACAGACTATGTTCACAAAAGCCATATCATAAAGTGAAGCTGCTGTAAAGGCTAGTTTTATTGTGGCAGCAGAGATTGCAAAATCAGCTCGGCCCTTTAACGAGTGAGAGTTTGTCAAAAAGTGCATGATCAAAGTTTGCGATGTCGTGTGCCCAGATAAAAGGCAATCATTTTTAAATGTGAGCCTTAGCAGAAACATAGTAGCTGATTGTGCATGTGATCTTGCCACAAATCTACATGAACAGCTAATGGCAAAGGGAAAAGATTTCACTGCATTCTCCCTTGCTGTGGATGAGAGCAGCGACACATCTGATATTGCCCAGCTGTCAGTCTTCATCCATGGAGTGGACTCAAATCTGTGCGTTACGGAGGAAGTTTTGGGATTAAAATCAATGCATGGCACAACCACAGCAAAAGAAATCTTTGAAGAGGTTTCCAAATGTGTAACTCAAATGAGGCTACCTTGGGATAAACTTATGGGACTAACGACAGACAGAGCGCCCACAATGTGTGGTCAAAAGAGTGGATTGGTGGCCAGTATTCAGGAGAAGATGTGGGAAGAGAACTTTGCAGGTGAGCTGTTTATCACTGCATCATACACCAGGTGTCTTTGTGTGGCAAAGCCCTGAAGATGGAACATGTTATGAGCACCATAACACAAGTAGTTAACTATATAAGAGCTAAAGACTTGAATCACCGTCTGTTCAAGTCTTTTCTGGAGGAGTGTTGTTCAGAATACGCAGACGTGCCATATCACACAGATGTTTTGAGCTGCGTGAGGAAATTTTTCAGTTTCTAGAAAGCAAAAGGAAAGACACAGCAAAGCTCCGGGATAAAGAGTTTCTGCCTGAGCTGGCATTTCTCTGTGACATCACGAGCCATCTCAATGTGCTGAATCTGCAGCTTCAGGAGCGGGGCCATGTCATCAAAGACATGTACGCTGCAGTGAGGGCTTTTAAAACAAAATTGTGCCTGTGGGAGACTCAGATGCTGCAAGGAAACCTGGGCCATTTTCCTTGCTGCCAAACCATAAAAACACAGATGTCTACCATCATGTTCCCAAGTGCACAGTGTGCTGAAAAACTCAGCATATATATATTTCCATACTCAGCGCCGAGTTTACCCAGAGATTTGCTGACTTTGATGCCCAGAAATGTAGGTTTGAACTGCTTAGTAATCCGTTTGCAATTGATGTGGAAAGTGCACCAACTAACCTCCAAATGGAGCTGATTGAACTCCAGTGTAATGACACGCTGAAGTCAAAGTATGATGCTGTGGGTGCTGCACAGTTTCCATGTTACATCCCTGACACAATGCCCCATCTCCATACCCAAGCTGCTCAAATGCTGTCTATGTTCGGCAGCACATATCTGTGTGAGCAACTATTCGCCTTGATGAAGATGAACAAAACATCACACAGGAGTCGTCTCACTGATGAACACCTTTACTCAATCCTGAGGATTTCCTCAGCTCAGAGCCTGACCCCAAACATTGATGAACTAGCATCCAAGAAGAGATGCCAGGTATCTGACTTGGACCAGTGTGTAACAGAGTAGATCAGAGTGTAGCAAACTGAGCTTGAATGAATGTTATCTTTATGTACTTTTCCTTGCTATTCCAAGGCATGGACTTGAATAATTGGATTTTCATTGAAGGAAATTATTATTGTTAGCTTGTGAAAAAAAAGGTTACAGTTGAAATTTAACTCAGAAGGCTACAAATAGAGAAAGAGGCATAAGATTTTTTGTTAAATTTTATTTAAGAAATGAATGCCACAGATGTGTCTTGTATTTGACATTTGATTTAACATGTTTATACTACTATACTATAGTATTAAGCTTTGCTTGTTCCAGATTCAATATTTAAGCAAAAGTTTGTTTCTGTATTAAAAGGTTAATCGTTATATTTGATGAAAAGGAAAAAACGTCCTCAATTGTAAACATTTTTTTTCAATAAATATCAAGGTTGGCCCGTGACTTTGTTCATGTTTTTAATTTTGGCCCACTGTGTATTTGAGTTTGACACCCCTGATATATACATTTTCAATTGATTCCTGCTGTGCTTTGCTGTGCATCTTCTTTCCAAGAACTGCCACTACACAAGCTAATGAAAGACATGGCAAACATCACAGTTTATTAACAAGCAATGGCTCTGAGGTAAATATATATAACATGTAATATAAATAAAAATATATATATTATATATATATATATATATATATATATATATATATATATATATATATATATATATATGTGTATATATATATATATATATATATATATATATATATATATATAGTTATAGTTATAGTTATATATGCTAACACTGAATTTATTTGCATTCTTCATTATATCATTTAGCACTGATAGTATAAAATATATTTTCATGGGGAAAACAATTTGTCTTACACCTTTGAAAATAGAAGATACTATATTCAATGTATGCTCTACCAGAAATCTTTTATTGTAAATTGCAGGTGGAATTACTAAGCGAAAACAGAAAAATTATGAACTATTGCTTACCAGATTAGATGCACAGTGACTTCCATTGTATTCCCTAGATTCTCAAAACATCCTTTCTATGTCATTAACTCTGCAGTATAAGTGGTGAAAATACTCAGATTTTTCTCAGAAAAATGGCATGGCTGGAAGCATTCCATCTGGTTTTAAAAAAGAGCTCATATCATTTTGGGATGCATGATCTGTAAACAAAAAAATACAACTATCATATTCATGAGATGGTTTGAAAAACAAATCTTTTGTAAGCTATATGATATGAAAAAAATGCTTGAATATTATGGAGTTATGTATGGCTGCATTATCATACAATTTAGCAAAAACACAGCCCTTGCTGATTACCACATCAATGGCAACCCCCTAAGCACACAACCTGTGGTGAGAGACCTCAGTACTCAGGTTGACAATAGTCTCACATTCGACCATCATGTGGCGGCGGTGGTCAGAAAAGCCTTTTACTTGGTTCATCTCATAAACAAAGGGATTGCACACAGAAAAACAGAGGTTATTACCTCTCTGTATTCCTTCCTTATTAGATCTATAATTGAGTATACCCCCCCCCCCCGTTTGGTATGTACCTTTCCAAACACCTGCACTAACTGGAAAGGCCACAGAAATACCTCACTAAGAGAATACATGGCCTCCAACACCTGTCCTATGTGGACAGGCTTAAATCACTATCACTCTACTCGGTATCATACAGATTGCTCAGAGGTGATGCGTGTCTCGCCTACAAGGCAATATCGGATCCTGCCCTACTAGAGATGCTCCATATCTGTAAGTCTACCTCCCTGCGCATTACCCACTCAATAGGCGTCAACAATACCTGCTGGAGAGACAGGTTTGTCTCCCAGAAGCTGCCCCCTCTCTGGAATAGACTTCCCATACATGTCAAAAAGAGTACCTCACTGACCCTCTTCAAGCACTACCCTGATGAGTGGATGGGAAACCACAAATTTGTCCCAGAGGTTCCACCTTTGTCCCTCACTGATAGGGGCAATAGGTGCTCACCGAGGTTTCTTTTCTGGGAATAAACTCTTGGCTAGGCTTGTAAGGGCCTCAGGGCCATTAGCCTAGTAACCTCCTATGATCTTATGATCTTATGAGTTATGGTGACCACATTAAAATGTACTCAAAACACTGGCAAATTTCAATATTTTTGTTTCAGATATTCAGCATACTGGTGACACTGGTTGGCACAGTAGGGCACTGATTAGTGTTACTACTTCACAGTCCTTGGTTCTCTGGAGTATGGTTCTCAGCTTCAGTACCTTCTCTGTAGGCTCATTTTCCTCCTATATCCCAAGGTTATGAAGATAGGTGAAATGCAGATGCTCAACATTGCTCCCTACATGTAACTGCAGTACCTTGCATATGTGTGACTAGTTTCTGCCTTGCATACATTACTCGCTGCAGTAGATTCTGATTCACAGTGACTATGATGTGGATAAAGAGGGTATTGAACATGGATGGATATTTTCAACATGCTCATTTTATGAAACAATGCTAGAATTTTATTTTATCACCTCAGTACCTGACAAATATCAGTTTATGTTCTTAGACAATCATATAGACAATTGCAATGTTTTCCTTTCACCTCTACAGCTGTTTTGCAACAGGCACCACTAAAATGGAAAAGGTGGTGTAGCACCTGTTTTGTGCATATATTGCTACATACACACACACACATACACATACACACACACACACACACACACACACACACACACACACACACACACACACACACACACACACAGATACACACACACACACACACACACACACACACACACAGATACACACACACACACACACACACACACACACACACACACACACACACACACACACACACACACACACACACACACACATGTGCGCGTGTGCATCACCCTGGCTACAATACTAGCTGTTGCACAGATCTCTTTATGCATTTCTACCTGATACAGTCTTATACAGTAGGTGCTACCAGTATGGCATGTCCAGCAGCCCTCCTCCTCGATAGGTGAGTCTACAAGCCTCATACTTCATCCTTCCCCAGTGCACTGCTTCAGGGTTCAGGTTACTAAGCAGCCCTGAATCATTTTGTTATAGTCAGAGCTTTATCTTCTCATTAACTGGGCTGATGGCCATGATACAACACCATAAACTTAAGTATAAATATTTTTTTAAATTCCAGCTGAAAATTGATTTTACGTAGAAACTGAAAGAAAAACATGCTTTGCAGCAGAACTGGGCAATGTTAAACCTGCAGTTTAAGATGCAATCAGCAGCAGATGTAATACTGAGAATATCGGGCCAGAATGATGCTGAAAATGTAGGGCCAGAATGGTAGAAAACTACTTCCAAATTATGACCCACAGCTGTGTTGTTCACTGAAGAATGTTATAAACAGAACTTTTACAAATTTTCTTCTGGAAACTAAAGACATGGCTGCATTTTAAAGAAGGTACCACTCCAGCACTCCAATAAGTACCTCTAGAAATTGTTAGAGGTCCACAAGGATCCTAAAACTGAGTCAGGAAACATGAAGTTACATTATTTTCTTTACTGCAGAAAAAATGAAGGAAAATGCTGACAAGGGTTAGAGTGCTGAACATATGACCTTTCAGTGCCTGAGTGAGAGAGTTAAAGTGGAGAATTGCATAACCTTTTACTATCATTACTGTTTGCGGGTAGGAGCAAAAAGGTTTCAACTGGCCCAGAAGCTGAATGGAGAAAGATTATTTATTCACATTGGTTAAAATGAAACAAGAATTCCTCTTTTGTAGGTATTGGAAGTGGACTTAAACTATATATGGACTGGGGAGTATGCAGCTGGGAATACGGCATTCCAGTATGTAAAGTGCACTTATGCAGTGTGGCATGAGAAAATATACAATGATGTATGGAATGATTAAGGTAGTAAGTAGAACACATTTCTGAAAAAGTGCACTGCTGTATGGAAACTCATTAAAAAATCAGTAAGAACGTACTTTGTGAGGGCAGAAAACATTCCTGACAAGAGTGGTGTCTCATTCTTAGGGAGTCCTTTCAGTGTATTCCAATCTATATCAGGTAAAGAGTGAATGTGAATGAACATTTTCCTCATCCATGGTACAGCAGTAGGAAGCCAGACTGTTATATTCACATACGCCTACCACTCATCTTTGGTTGCAGTAAAACAGCATGGAAGGCTGGAGGAGTGTATCAAAATCAGATCAGAACAAGCACATAAGCATATCAGCTCTCCTTAGCAGACAGCTGTACAAGCGAAAAAAAAAACAGTAAGTGCACAAATAGCACATTCCAGATTTGTGTTTTGCAAGAAATTAGCTTGTTGTGTACAAATGCAATGCATGTAACAGTGGTTCATTTCACATAAAGTTATTACTGGCTGTTGTAATTCATTTTGGGCAGAATATCATTTCTAACTCTGCAGGCCGACTAAACTGCTTTGCTTTGCATAGCAGTCATGTCACTCAGACTTAATGGATAAGTTGTCGCCTTGTCAAAAGTTCTGCCTTTTACACTGCCAGGTAGTTACTACAAGAACAGACTCATTCATTAACAGCCATGCAAATCTGAAATCTGTAGCCAAGAATGCAGTTCTGAATCATTGGGAAAAGCCCAATGCACACATCATAAAATAATTTATGACAGAAGAACTGTATAATGGAATGGCAGTAGACTGAGAAATAAATTCCGACAATTTTCCGCAAGCTGGACAAAGTGAGCACTATACAACACAGTGAGAAAAATGTTTAGATCTTACATTTAAATAAAATTTAGAAATGTAATGTAATGTGAAGAAAATAGCAATGGCAAAACAGAACTGTGCTGGAAATGTTTGTATTAGGGTGCAATTCAGTACAAGTCTAAAGAGCAGCAGGTAACTCATCAGTAATTGAACTGCGTAAGAAGCAAAGCTTCATGAAAAACTAAAGCAAGTAATTAACTGCTGGATTTGTGGCACAGAGGTGAAGCCCTGATTATGACCCAGGAGATCCAGGTTCAAGTAACTGTCCCAGACAGTCGAGTAGTCAGCTGAGGAGGGTGGCAGATGCAAATTTTCCTTGCTAGGGAAGAGTGGAAGGTTCTTTGACCATTGGGGTACTTTCTAGTGGAGTCCAGGGGGTGAAATTCCTTTCGATGTATGAGCTACCTTAGTAACAGGAAAGGACAAACACAAATATTGAGCGGTTGCACACACAAATATGATGGCACATGTACAAAGCATTAATGAAGTCTCCTCTGCCAGTGAGAAGGACAGTTCCTGCCCAAGATCGTTCCTGGGTATGAAAAAAATCCTTCCTGTGGTTACTGTATGATGTTCTTCTCCTCAGCTCTTGCTGACCATGAAGGAATGTGTGGTACATTTGTGGTGAGATGCTGCTACAATTTTTTTGTTTTGGCTCAGGGCCTCATTTGATGTTATATATGAGCTTAGCTCCAAACGATCTTGCTGCATAGTTGAAATTGCCATATAGCATGTCTGTCTGTATTTAAACATCTTTAAAGTGTTAATTTTTCTTACTCCATGTGGAAACTTGTTCTTCTGATTAGCAATCCAGACTTGGAAGAAGTTGAGCTTCATATTTCTCTGTTTTTTATCAGTATGTATTCAGTAAGCTCCTGCTGCATGTGCCCAAATTATGACTAATAAATGTAATTTCTAAGGATGCTCACAACACCTCATCCTTTGGGTACTTATATGCACAAATCAAATAATCCCTTAGCAAGTGATAATATAGTGTGTGAAGTTCTAGTCTAACCAACTGTTGGTTATCATTTAACATTATCACAGAATACATGTATCTGGTGTAATGCTTTTGAATCCACTCTAACTTGTCAATGTTACTGCTACTATAAATTCAAAACTCTGCATCATATTATATCCTAAGCCTTATAAGTGACAAATATTGGTATAATCTGGTATAAAGATATCTACATGCCTTGAGGAAACAGTATGCAGAATAGGTTTAGTGGTGCAAAAGTATCGCCATCCTAATCACAGAGTTAATGTGCTGCAAAGTTGAACTTACTGTCAAGAACTGCACCAAGGTACTTAAGGTGTGTACATACAGCTAAAAATTTAATGTTGGTAACATGAAGATATATACAGTTTGCACAACCAGGGTGCATGATTTTACATGTTTGATTATTAAATTCAACTGCATTACTAACTGACAAGTTGTATAATTGAGCATAAAAAGAACTGCATTTTCAATTGATGTTGGACATTAGTTATCATACCCACTACATTAGCATTAGCTGCAAATTTAGCCACCCATATGTGGTTCTTTCTCATCAACATCATCATCATCAGCAGCAACCTCTTTTTCCCATTTTCTACATAGGGTTGGTGTGTTTTGTCAACTGTCGCCACCTCTCTTGATTCAATGCCACTCACCTACCGTCTTTGACAGTGATTACTGACTGTTGCAGGTCTTCTCTCAAACAATCTGTCCATCTCTTTGATGAACATTTTCATTTTTTCTTGCCTTTTTCCTGTCCCTCCCAAATCTTACTCTCCAAATTGTCTTCTGCTTTCCTGCATATGTGCCCGAACCACATTAATCTGTTCTCTTTGACCTTCTCTGCAATTGGAGCTATTTTGGCCTCTGCTCTGAAGTCATCATTTCTTCATCTGTGCCACAGTGTGTATCCTATCACCAATCTCAGACACTTCATCTCCATCACCTCAAACTTCCTCAGCTACTATGGCTTCACTGACCAGGTTTCTGTGACATACAGATGTACTGGCTGCACTACTGATTTGTACAACTTACTTTTAAGCTTCTTTGGCATTCTTCTGCCACAGACTACTCTAAGCCAGATGTCTGTAGCCCCTTTGATTTTATCTTTGACACCTTCATTCAACCTTCTCTTCTCCTCAATCACCATTCCATGATACTTGAAGCTGTCAACCTATTCCAGTATTTTTCCCTTCTGCCTCACTTTTCAGCTTTTCTGGTTCTTCTCCCCTGCCCAGATATGCCCCAGGACAGCTATCTTGTCTGTATTTGGTTTCATCCCATGAGTCTTCAATTTCGCATTCCATTCCCCTATCCTTTGCTAAAGTTCTTGTTCAGGGTCTGTCTATAATGCCACATAGTCTGCATGCAGCAGATTTGTTGTTCTCTCCCCTCCACTCTTTTTGCTAATGTAGTCCATTACCATAAATAGCAGCGGGCTCAGAGCTTAACCCTGATGTATCCCCACTCCCACTGGGAACCCCTCTGAAAGTCCAAACGTTGTGTTATTAGGTCCTTATACATAAGTCTGATCTAATTCTGGCAATATTTCTGGGATTGAACATCACAGGACTGTTGAAATCAGCTTTCTTGGAACATTGTCCTGTTTTCTCTAAGTCTTGGAATGCCCAGTTGGACTCTTTCTTTTTCATCTTCTTCTCTGTAGCTTCTTCTCCATTATCTGTTTCACTATAAACATCAGGTCGGTTATGCTATATCTGAGCTGCACATCTCCCATCTTACTTTCTGCTATTCTACTTTTTCACTAGAGGTTTAAAGGTGAAGAATGATTTTGATATTCTTCTGCATTTTCAGTCTTTTTTTATGTGTGTGTGTGTGTGTGTGTGTGTGTGTGTGTGTGTGTGTGTGTGTGTGTGTGTGTGTGTGTGTGTGTGTGTGCGTGCGTGTGTTGAGTGTTTTGGGACTTTGCAATCTCGACATTTCAGTGGGGAGACATATACTTTGTTTTATTGCCTTAAATGGAGAGGAAACAATTATATTTAGGAAATCTGGAATAAGGCTAGAGAAAACAGGGGGAAAAACACAAGGACACAGACAAGTTAAAAGTGAGAATTGAGAGGGGGAGGAAGAGTATACTTTTTTTCAATGCAAAGGCATCTTTTTTATGAAGGTTAGTTAGGGAAGGTTATAAGGGGAAGGCAGGTGATGGAAAGAGGGTAGAAGTTGTTTAAGGCTGTAGAAAATACTCCAGCAGTAGAATGCTACATAGCTTCCACACATTTACACCAACAACAGCACAGACTGGGGCCAAAGGCTGGGGCCAAAGGTAGAGGCGTCTTGATCTACGCTAGCAACAAACACACCACTAGGTTGGTTAGACAGAATGATGCCATGCAGCTCATTCACATGCAAGTCATCATAGATAAGGTCCCGCACCATCTCATGGATAGCTACCAGTCACCATCTATACCCCCCCCCGAGTCTCACGACCCTTATTAAAGCTACTAGAGTCACTCACCATTCAACCAAACACCCTATTCATATATTCTGTAAAGCCAAGAACATCACATCCATGGGTCCCAACATCCCCATTTGCCTACTGAGTTATCTAAAACACAACCTATCAGGATCACTTGAGGCATTCTTCAACTACAGCCTTGAAACAGGCTACATTCCAAGTGAATGGAGAACCGCAACAGTCATTACCTCCACAAGGGCAGACTATCAACTGACACAGGGAGTTCTAGACCCATCACTCTAACTAAATCTAAATTCCCCCTCAGATTTAAATAACTACAGGCATCTCCATAATCTGATTATAAAAGCAGTAACAAAATACAAAAAAAGACCATTATTACACATTACTATCCACTAATAAGCATAACCCTTAGAACTTCTGGTCATCTATTTCAACTGTCCTCAATCCTGGTAAAAAAACTAAACCTATCCCCCTTCCAGACAAAACCAACACACAAATAGCTAACATCTTTACCAACCATTTCATTCAATACTTACAAAATATTGCCTCAAACACTTTAGTGCTTCCAACTACCTTACATGGCTCACCAGTATCACATTCCACCTGTAATAACTCCTTGCCTTCTCCCTCCCTCCTTGACCCATGTTTACTCTCCCACTCTACTGCTTCCTCTACCTCACTAACCTTTTCTCTACACCCTGCTCCTATTAGCACAGTTAAGAAGATCCTCCTCAAACTGAAAACTGGCACTAACTCTCCTGACTACCTACCTGTAGAATATCTTAACATGGCAGCTGATACCATTGCATATCCTATACCCATTCGTATCAGTAGATCTATTGTAGAATCTTACTGCCCAACTGTCTGGAAAAAATCCTTCATTATACCATTGCATAAAGGAGGCAACTCCATTGAATTATCCAACTATTGACCCATTGCCTTTCTGTCACCTGTCTCTAAACTTCTTGAAAAATGCATCCATTAGCAACTACTCCACTACCTCCTTGACAGTCAGCTAATCTCTCTTACACAGCACGGTTTTAGACCTGGCCGTAGTACTAATACAGCCTTATTATCTTTCACTGACACAGTAATTAAAGCTAATGGCTCAAGTACTCTTGTATCCTCTTTGTTCCTTGACCTATTTAAGGCTTTTGATACTGTTCCTCATCATCTGCTAATACTAAAACTCACAAACCTTGGATTATCCCCTTCCACCATCAGCTGGTTTTCCAGTTATCTCTCTAATAGACAGCAGACAGTCAGATGGCTAGACTCCTTGTCTGATTTTCAAAACATCTCAGCTGGAATTCCTGAAGGATCTATTCTTGGCCCCCTCTTATTCAACATGTTTACTAATGACCTGTATACTGCTCCACAACAGAGTGCACTAATACAGTATGCTGATGATTGCACAATCATCTGTTCATCTGATTCCATGCTACAGCTTCAACAAATTATCCATGATGCTACAGTCATTTGTTCACCTGATTCCATGCCACATCTTCAACAAATTACCCAAACTGCATTCACTTCCATTGAGACCTGGCTTTCTAATAATCATCCACTTCTGAATCCCACTAATGCTCTTCACCCCCAAAATATACTCTCTACATAAAAAAAACATTTTACTATTCTCTCTCTGAACAACACCATAGTAGAACATCTCGCACACAAAACTACTAGGAGTCAGTATTGATGAACACTTTAAGTTTGACCTGCACATATATAATAACATTAAGAAAACTCACCAGAAACTGGGAACTCACTTTCATCACAAAGACTTCCTAGACACTCTTACTAAACACACTCAAGCTACTATCTACCTTCTGCCCTCTGTCTTATATGGAGCCCCACTTTTCAATAATCTACAAACCTGCCTAAAATCAAAACTCGAATCTTGCTACAACAAAATTGCTAAGTTTACCACCAGTGCAAAATACTCCTCGGATCACTGCGTAGCCCTCCGTAAACCTAATTGGCTTGAACTTCCACTTTACCTTACTTTCATCCAGCTAACCACAGCACATAAAATAATTCATAGACCCATGGCCTGTCCAGCCTTAAATATTATCTTCTATTCCTATATTCCAACAGCAGATCTCTTAGGTCAGAATATAAACAGTTTTTACAACAACATCGTCCAATGAAATCAGTTAGACAAAATGTACGTTCCTGCTCTATAGCTAAAGTCTGGAACACCCTTCCCTTATCCTTAACAGCTATAAACATTCATGCATCCTTAAGGAACACCTATCTAAATTTTGGATATGCTATGGTTCAACTCAGGCTAATTTCTAGCTACTTCAACGCCCCTTCACCTTCTTTCTTTTCCACTATAAACTCTGCCTTCCTTTATCACCTTACTTTTCCTTCTTATTTCTTTCCTCTCTCCTCCTCTGCCTTACTTTTAGCTCTATTTATCTTGTCCACTTCAGTTTTATCTTTCTCTTATTCCACTTCTCTTCATCCATATTCAATCTGCTATTTTCCCTTCCTTTCTTTTCTAAACTATAACCTACTTACTTCTTTTCCTACTTATGTCTACCATAATTTCTTTATGCCATAACTAGCATATATACTATATGTTAAGTAAAATATTCTATAATTATCCTAAGCACATAATCTTTTGTTATTTTTGTGCTACTGTTTTTGCTGTATTTTTATTAGTTCCTTTTATTGAAAATACATGTCTATAGCTACTAATTATTTTACTTTGTTCTACTTGTATTGTTTTTGTACTTGGAGTATTTCTTCCCGGGCCTCCACTGAAAATGGGTTCTTTGTGGCCCAGTTAGACTTTCCCTGTAAACAAATGTCAATAATTAAATAAATAAATAAATCTAATATGCAAAGCTATGGAATGAATTTTCATGGAAATGATAAACAGGGACATTGGTAACCTACAGACACTGGCCCCTTCACAATTTGACTTTCTTAAGGGAATGTCATGCCTACTTAACCTGGTAGACTTCTTTGAGAGGGCTATTAAAGCAATGAATGAGGGTCATACCTCTCAACCTCTTAGAGCAAGAAATCTGGACAAAGCCATTAATAAAAGTGGGACAATGGCCCTAAAATAGGGACAATTATAAATATTGCTCTTACAAACCTAGAGAGTTGATAGAATTAGCATGACTTTTCTAAGGGTATGAAACCTGAACCTCAAATGTCTGTCATTATTTTCTAACTTCAGTCTTTAATGATTTGCCACTAATTTGCCAAAAAACAACAATTTTATGAAAAATGGGACAAAAATATAAGGCAAAAATCTAGATATTCTGTGAAAATCTATACAGTTGAGAGGCATGAATTGAGGGTAAAACAGTGCATACAGTGAAACTTTGCCTAGCCAAGGCATTCACTACAATACCCTACTCGGGCATCATTTTCAAGCTCTGTCAGCTAGGCATAAATCCCTACACAACTTGTTGGACAGGACCCTAGAAGTCAGGATTGGTGAGACCATCTCCACCAATAGATTGGTCACTAGCGGAGTACCCCAGGGCTCTGTGCTGGGCCTGCACCTGTTTATATCTACTCAGAAGTCAAAGTTAATATTCAAGACCTCTGGCTTACCAAGTTCACAGATGACTGAAAGTTGGTAACTATTACGGATTTCCCCAAGACACCAATGTCTCACAAGAGGGTTTAAGGCAGACAAATAACTGGTGCCAAAGCAATGGCCTAAAACTCAACGCCAAAAAATGCATTATAATGCCCTTGGGAAACTGTCAACCCAAAATAATTACTCCATTGATAAAGCACCCCTAAGAGTCGACCTAGTAGTAAGGGATATGGGAAATTATGTACACAGCAATCTGCCCGTTGGCCAATATATAGCTAAGATAGCAAAAAAAATCATTCTATGTTGTCCATCTTATAGGTAAAAGTTTGTTATGTTAGTCCAAGGAAGTTATAATACCATTCTACTCAGATTTCACATTGACTACAGTGCTCCCTTTAGCATGTATCTAAGCAGGACACTTGCAACAGTTGGAATGTCCACAAATGTTTCTTACCAGAATTCTGGGCAACAATACCCTGACCTACACTAATCACCTAAAGGCCCTTTCTCTGAATTCCATCTCCCACAGGCTACTGAGAGGGGATCTTTGCCTGGCTTCCAGGGCGTCATCAAATCCAGCCCAAATGGATCTGTTGCATATAAGCAAAACAAACAGCAGCAGAAACATTAGATCCAGGGAGCTGAATTTTGCTTTTGACATAAACAGAACGTGTTGGAGACAGATATGTGTCCTAAAAAATCGCCATCCATGTAAAACAGAGTTTATCTCTGACTCTGTTCAAATGAAACCTTGACAATTGGATGGGAAATCATAAATTTTGACCCCTTTGTTCCCAGTGACCCCTATGGTCCAAGGCCGGCAATTAGAAAAGTATTATCCTAACTAACACCCCCTTACAAATCCTTAGTTATCTCCCAACTTACATGCCTCCCACTGTATAGATACCCACAACACTGGTGAAGCAAATGGTTTGGGTTGCACAGATAGGCTTATAAGGGGCCAAGTGGTCATTAGTCTAGTAGCAACCTATGACCCTATGTGTTTAAGAAAGCAGGGGTACACAAACAAACAAACATAAAACACAGATAAAAATGAATATGAGAGGCAGTGAGGGAAGGGGTGTGGGTTTGACAATGGAATCCTTGACATGCAAACAGAGGGAGACTGTTGCTAATGTGGAGGACTGGAAAACAAACAATTGAAGGAGGTGACACACAGAGAAGGGAAACAACAAGATGGGGTACAGAATGAGTACCCCACTTCTATTAGGGCACTCTCTGGGCTAGACTCAGGAAAAGGCCATTCAAAACCATGACTGCTCTCCCACTGGGTCTTGCTTGAGTTGGTTGTATTCACACAGCAAAGCAGTGGCACAACTCTTAAAGCTGCATGGCAATCCTTCTCAGGTGGCCAATGCAGGCATCAAGCTGCTAGTCTACCAACTCCCCTACGACCTCTGATAATTCTGCTGGGTGATGAATTTTGACCCACTGGCAATGCCATTGGAGGGAGCAATTGCACTCCCCTCCATTAAGTAACCACTAGGGGAAACAGTGAAGCCCTCAAGTCACCCTCCCACCACACCTGATGAGGAAGCAGGCCTGGAGGCAGATGGAGAGTTGGTGGAAGAAGACCATGGCCAACATCAAGTTGTAGACCTGTGTAAGTGCCACTGGTATATCCATGGCAGATACTTTGGAAAATTGCAGCATAAATGGATAGAAATAAAACAACAAACACCAAGTAAAATAAGAAAAAGAAATAGCAACAAAAAAGGAAGATGAAGAGACAATACATTACTATTACACTTTTTCAGATCACCACTTTAACTGCTACATACTACATATGCTACTAGTTGACCTCAGACAGTTCTACTTTGGTTCATAAACTAATAATCCTTATTGCAGGATGTGCAGGCAGGTATGTAAAGTCACTGTCCCCATGGCTAGGATTAGGTGTGGTGGGATAAAGGCTACAGTGATAGGAAGATGTTGGATATAATGCATCATGGGGATATGTGTGGGGTAGTGGTTCTACGGGCATGCTAGAAAGGACATGTTCACAGACGTGCTATATATATTTACACAGTAGTGCCAGCTATGCAGTCCTACATCCCTATGAATGTACTGTGCTGTACACTGATAGAGAAGTAACTGTATCCAACAGACACAGCTATCAGCATGGGATTTGCAGAGACTGTAAGGTAATGTGCTATGCACTAGGGCACTTAACATGGTTGTAGAAAACAGACAGGGGTATGCCAGGCAAAGGTATCACCAACAGGGCTATTTAATAGAGTGATGTAGGAGCAATATGCTTCCAAGGTCCCCACCCCAGTGCACATCACAGACTGCAGCTCAACCCCCCAACCAAATTAATTCTCCCCATGGCTCCCCAACATGACTTTCAATGCTTGAAAGACCTCCACCCTAACCCACCATGGAAATGCACCCTAACTTCCTCAGGGACCCCCAACATTAATCCTGCCACAAACACACACCATAAATCCCCGCAACATAGCCCAAGTATGCATGGCCTGGGTCAGTGTGCACAAGGCAAGGATGTGGCAAACAACATGCATGTCAGGCACTGTGACAAAGTGGGCATGTAGTGCAGGAAGCGAAAGCTGTTCATCTCTCTATAAAAAACTACTGTGTGTTTACTATGAACATATGCATTTTGCATGTGGCTGTTCAAAGCTGTATATATATTCACGGAGGCTGTCCTACTGTGCAAGCAATTGTGACAGATCTGTTTTTTGGTTACATCTATAAAATACTATGGCAGTGGTTACAGCTAAGCTGCTGTACTGTACTAATTTACTAAATCACAGGACATTAAACAATACTCTTCCCTCAGTCTGGACAGATGCTTCACTGTCCTGGGTACAGGATGACATTCTCTGACATTTCCTCCTGACCTAAAACACAAGAACAATAAATACACCATGCATCAATTAAATGTCCATTAAGGGGGCCATATACCCAATTAAAGAAATAACAGGGCTATGATCATTCCTGCATACATGCAATAGAGCTCATGGGCCCTCTGTCTGACCTCTTCTTTCCATTGGCTCAGAAGATCAGGATGACACATGCTCAGGTCACTGAAGTGCTGTTTGTACTGCCTGCCATAGAGGAGAATGCCAGGTATCCACTTTATACAGGAGACCCTAATAGTAGTCCCCAGTCAGGTGCACCTGTGGAACCATTACAGTAAGTGAAGAAAGATCTTGCTTTTTTTTAGGACAGTATATCCGCGGTGGTGCAGCAGTAGCATTGTTGCCTCACAGCAAGAGGTTCTCTCGTTTGATTCTCGGCTGGAGTGCGGGGAGTGCCTTCTGTGTGGAGTCTGCATGTCCTCCCCACAGTTGGGTGGGCATTCGAAAGACATGTGTAAATGGGCGTGCCTTCGTTTAAAGTTGAACGTCGAGCTGGCACCTCGGCGTTCGTGAAAATCTACTGCCAATCATTAGCAGACTGGAGTTCCGCTGTAGCAGCCCCTAACCGGGAAAAGCCGAAAGACAAACAACAACAACAACCTAGACATTCTCCAGGTCACAATCCAGAGAGCTATGGTATCTCTCTTGTGGTCACGCATATTGATGGTGCTGACACAAGAAGTGCAATGTTATACCACTATGTAGTGCAGTCAGTTGTGATGCCACCATTACACAGCATGAAAATATATGCCATAACATCATAGTGTTAGATTGTGAGTAACTGCATGAAAACGTTGCACAGGAATCACACTCCCTACATTTGTTAACAGTTTTGCTCTTTATTTCTGCAGGTCGTAGAGCTGCAATATATTTCCCCACATCCCTGCTGAGGTCATTGACATGCGCACACATGCTCAATGATATTGATGAAGGGACGTTACTTAGTTCAAGTTATTTACTGGTGTTTCACAGGTGCTGTGCTACAAGAACATCCACTATGAATTTAGGCCTGTCAGATGTCAGGGAGCTGTTTGGTTTTGATGATGATGATGATGGCAGGCAAATCTCTGCACAGTTGTGAGTGACAGTATCTGTGGTATACTTCAGTAATGTGATAGCCACAACCCCTAAATCAGCAGTAAGGATTTCTTTCCACAGGATGGAAAACTGCCAATATCCATGGACAAGAAGATGCTTACAGATCTGCCCATGGCACAGCCTATTTATCATTGGTACAGTCTCCCTCAGCTGCAGCAAGCAGCACTGAGTGAACTGATGACCACAGGCATTGGCATAGGTAGCTAAACACACCACGATTATCGCCTTTTACCCAAGCTGAGTATTTCCATGACCACTTCTCAAAATTTGTGCAGAGCCATTATACAGGAGTAGGCAGACATCAGTAGTCATAGTTGAGCTAGTTGGGGTATTTTATGGTCTGTATGAAGACATGAGAGAATGCACTGGCTAAATGTGCAACATTATGGACATGTGATTTTGGGAGTTTGCATACAGCACTTGCTCCTGTGAAGCCATACATGATGACTAACCCATTTCCCATGGCTATTCCAGCTCTGCCTCTAGCCAGCCGGCCCACTGCAGGAGGGTTAGGGCATGATCTATGTTACACAGCACCACCACCTCCCTACTGCCTTCCAATGTGGAGGGCACTATGAAGAAATATGGACTAACATGTAGATGGGCTGTTCACATGGAGACTATCTGCAACAGGAGCCACCATTCACACTAATGGAGCAGTCCATCCTCTTTGACCTTCCAAGGAGGCAGCATCCCCATAAATGTGCACAGTTAGTACATAGTTCTGCAGGTGGCTTAAACCTGCCCACCAGGTCTCACCACAGAGCAGCATTAGCTGCTGGACCTAAGAACTAGCACAAAAACACACAGACAGACACACACACACACACACACACACACACACACACACACACACACACACACACACACACACACACACACACACTCACACACACCATTAATTCTCACCACTCCCTGCCAAGCACACACTCTGCCCATTGCTGATACTCATCACTGTGACCTCCCCCCATGCATATTATGATAGCTGTGCCCTGCACTTGGTGCTGTGTTACTTGGGTATTCTATATCTGATGCACAGTGTGACCAGTCTATGCATGGCATTGCAAAACCTGGTTGTTTATCCATGTACTGCTTATTCTGGCCAATAGTTATGAACTAGATGCTGCCTCTTAGCCAGTTCCACAGTGTCTGGCATATGTATTTCCTGAAGCTGGCTCCTTCATAGACTCCTCATCAGGCACCTACTCCACTGCTGACTCTAAGATGTCCTCCTCCTAAATGTCTCTGTCCTGTTGAAACTGTTTGTTTATTTATTTATTTATTTATTTATACTTTGTTGACTGGGTTAGTCCCACTAGTCCAAAGGCCTGTTTTCAGGGAGACCCAAACCCAAAGTGACATTTCTACTGGCAAGTGAAAATTTGGCTAAGGCACCAGGGACCTTCTTCTACTCTTTTCAATAAGTGTCATGGGATCTTTTACATCCACCTGAGCTATTACCAACTCAAGCAGATGGGATCTCAGTTTAACATCACATAATCTTGTGTAATATTGCACATACTGCAAAGATATTGTTGCATGTAGGACAAGTCATTTTGCAGTACACCTCTGGGTGCATTCAGCCAGCAAAAGTGGGATTTTAACAGGATGAACACACATTCAACAGTGACTCAGATCAGTAACAGGACATTGTTGTTGGCATTCTCTAGAGGTATCTAATTGGTGTTATGGAATGGGCTTAACCTTAAATGGTACCCTACTGCAGAATGGATATTCTCCAAGAGGTTATTAATGTATAGGTAAAGCTCAGTAAAAAAAAAAAGTTCTTGCTTCACAGCAACATTCTAAAGTGCATTGAAGTATGGGTGAAAGAAAAAAAATGGTTAATAAATGTGGTTTAAACTGTGGATATTGAGTGTAAAAAACAGTAAAAATAAATAAGAAAACTAAAGCAATAATAGCAACTGCAGTAGCAGTAATGTGGATCTGACATTTCCCTTGATAAACACAGGTCTTAAAAAGCCACACTTAGACAATGGGGTAAAAAAGAGCAACAAAAGTAATTGCATTAATACTACAATGGTCATACCTCTCAACTGTTTTGCTGAAGAATTCTGGACAAATCTAGAAATAGTGGGGACCATAGACTGAAAATCATAGACATTTTTTAAGTGTTTCTCTAATTCACTTGAAAAGATAATAGAACAAAAAGTTTTGTATCAACATGCATTTTCTGAATATTAAGAAGAAAGAAAATCTAATGTGTGATGTAATTGACTGACTATAATCCTCAGTTATTTACCAGAAAATCATCAACAATTTTTCTTAGGACAAATGTGTGTGTGTGTGTGTGTGTGTGTGTGTGTGTGTGTGTGTGTGTGTGTGTGTGTGTGTGTGTGTGTGTGTGTGTGTGTACATGCAGGTGCGTGTGTGTGTGTGTGTGTGTGTGTGTGTGTGTGTGTGTGTGTGTGTGTGTGTGCACACGCGTGCCTGCATAAACTAAAGCACTGCGCCCCTTTCGGAATGTACCTCACAAGACATCTGCAGCAGCTGGAAAGGCCACAGAAGTACCTAACAAAGAGGATTACTGGCCTCAAACAAATGCCCTACACTGACCATCTCAAAAAACTCCAGCTTTACTCCATAGAATATCGCCTACTCCGAGGTGATCTCTGCCTAATATATAAAGCTATGTCAAACCCAGAGCTGTTGGACATGCTACACCTAAATAAATCCCAATCCCTCTGAGCTACATGCTCTAGGGGCATAAACCTTGTCACCACAATAAACAGGACATGCTGGAGGGATAGATTCCTGTCCCAGAGACTTCCCATACTCTGGAACAAGCTACCCATCTATGTCAAGCAACGTTCTTCATTAGCACTCTTCAAGAAAAATCTTGATGAGTGGATGGGAAATAGGAAATACATCCCAGGGATCATTTCTGTGTCTCTGCTCGACAGTGGCACAGGAAAATAACTTTCTTGGGTGGCGTAAGCCAGAGAACCTTGTTGCTATGCTTACGTAAGCCCTTGGGCCAACAGCCTAGTACCTACCTATGAACCTATGATTCCCTGCTGGGTGAGGAAAGTAAACCTATATTTTTTATCCGTGACTGATAGAGCTGCTTTCTGTTTTACCCGATCCATTTTGTCTTCTGTTTTAAGAAATCTGCTTGGCCTGGTGTTTTTGTTCTATGTGAGAGACAGACATGTAAATTATCTAGGTTGCACATTTCACATGTTTTTTTCATTTGTTTATTGTTTCTTGAATGTTTGAATGATACTTAAATACACAGTGAATTTCTGGGCCTTTGTCTTTTGCTGAAAAGATTTCAAGCCTCCATAAACTAAAGTACTGCTGGTGATTCTCTGCTAGATTTTCCCACCTACCCTCCCTTTTGTTCATCTGCTTTTTAAAACTGGTGATTTTAAGTTGCCCACCCCTACTGTAAATTGAGTTTAATAAGCTCCTCCCGTTTTATACTGCGGTTGATATTCTGAATTATTTGCCTTTTCTTGTGCTTATATTGAAAAAGTGCATTTTGCCTCTCATTGTCTATTCTACTGATTTGCTTGCTCTGAATTTATTATCTAGTTAGCTGTTGGATATAGTAGTGTATTTTTACACTATAGCAAGCACTTGTTTTTGCATCAAGAGGTCAGTGGAGTTTCCATTTAGTGCACTGGGAGGTAGCCTGGTCTCTTAGTTTGGGAACAAAAATTGGGATTTCTGCATGTAGTTTTATTGCCTGGAAGGCTTATTAATCAGCTTATCTTGTTTTAGTGCCTTTGTAAATGCTGTAAAATTGAGTGGCTCTTGGCTCATTTATACAAAGTGAAATACTTTTATTGGATAATCACACTTTTATAAGATGTTTAAAGTACACTGCTGTATCCACGTCTTTATGTCTGTTTGTGGTAGCATTTCATATCTTTTAAGTTTGTGTTAACATTTCACTCTGGACACTCTTTTACTGTGATTCTACATTAGGAGGGCTGGGTTTATTCATCTAGTGGCAGTAGGAGTTTGCCTTGTCTATCTGAGCTGGGAAACATACAAATGGCTTTAAATATTTTTTGCACTTCTCTTATATACTGTGACTGTACTTCAGTGGTTTCAAAAAAACTGTACTGTCTACTGTTACTTTAAGTAGTTAAATGCACTGTATTACATTGTATCATGTTAGTTTTAGGGCTGTTGTAGGTAGTTTGTGTGATTTAGTTTCTCTTTTCTCATATTTAAGCCTCGAGTTTGCATGGGCTTTGGCATAGATACTCAGAGCCGCTCATTGTTTGGTGACTTTGAATCTGCTTTCCCTTGGAGTAATCCACTACTGAAAAGAAAAAATACGTATTTTTTGCTCTTCTCTTATATACTGTGACTGTGCTTTAGCAGTTTCTTAAGCTATTTGATGATAAGCTTGCAGTTTATAGCAAAAAAAAAAAAAAAAGACTGTACTATCTAGTGCTGCTTTTAGTAGTTAATTTCACCATATTACTTTGTATCTGTTCATTTTATGGCTGTGTTGTAGGTAGTTTGTGTCATCTTGCTACACTTGGGTTCCAAACCAGCTATTCTACATTAAGAAGGTGTTTTTCTACAACCTTGTGGCAGAACTGCGATGATCTAACCTGTCTGAGTTGGGGAATGCTGGCAAAAGACTTATTGTGTGCTTTCCTGATTGGTGGTTGGCTTAAAACTTGTTTCTCCTTGCCTGTATTTAAGCTTTCTGTTTGCGTGGTACTGCTTTTCACTCAGCTGTGGATAGCAGTGCCCTGTATAGACACAAAAGCCTAGAAGCTCAGTTTTTCCCTAAACAGTTGTTCAGTGAAACCCTTCCATGCTTTTCTGCTGCTCTAGGAGAAACTGAGTTGCGCACTGAGCAGAGTTGCCTTATTGATCAACCTTAGCCACAAAGTATAGGTCTCTCTTGTAGTCTTGGTGCTACCAGCACAGTCCTGTCAAATTAAACCATTCCCTTCCCTAATAAAACATATAGTAACAGCCTGCTATCATGGAAGGGCAGTTTCCCATCATCTCTCTGGCCAGCCTGATAGACATGGGCATCCTGAGGCAATGCAGCAATTGCCTCATGTATACTAACAACTGCTTACTCCTAAAACAAACAAATACTTTTATGTGAGAGGTGTAGTTACACTATGAAATTGGAGGCAAGACTGAAAAATAAGGGCAAATTGAATTCCAAACAGGTTGTCAGCATACACTTCCAACTGTAAATAAGGACAAGACACATAAACCCACATATGCAGAGGTACTCACTAGTAATTTACTAAAAGATCAGAGGCCTCCCAAATGGAAACCACTTAAACACATAACATTGCACAATACATAATAACACACACACACACACACACACACACACACACACACACACACACACACACACACACACACACACACACACACACACATACACACACACACACACACTAGTGTCTCCACAAATAAGTCCATAAGGTGTAACATCACAAAACCTAATGTATTAGTCATTGATGATGCCATTGTGAAACACACAGATGTTGCACTCAGCAGGCTTGATAAGGAGCAGGTTACACTTAGCTGCCTGTCAGGTGCCAGGATCCATCAAGTCACCCAACCACAAGTACTAGTATGACTCTGTCATAGTCCATGTAGCGGCGAATAACTTGAGAGCCGCATTCTACTTTCTCCAATGATTATGCCACAGTACAACCAAAAAAATGATCAACTTTAACAACTGCTTAGCTTCTGTTATCAATTCAATGGGATCCAATATCTGTCACCCTGGGAAGACATGGTTGACTGGCCGCACTGCTTTGACAGAGATGGTCTGCACCTGTCTCCTCTAGGCTTTCAGATACTGCCAAAGGCATTAGCCACCTGTATTATGCCTTTTTAGGCAGTGTCAAAAATAACCAACCTTCCAACATAACAAAATCCTGTCGAGATAAACTCAAGGTACTGCTGCTTAATGTTAGGAGTCTAAACAAGAAACTGCACTCCCTGGAAGTACTCATCATTTTGGAAGATGCTGACATCTATGCAGTCACTGAGATATGGTTCAAAGGTGCAGAAAGCACCCTGGCTGTACAGACCTAAAATACCTTCCATACCTGCAGATCACAAATTGAACAGGAAAGAACCAAAGGAAGAGGCATATCCATCTTCATTAAAGATAAGTACACCTCAAGACTGGTCCATCTCCAGCTAACTATAGGCAAAGCTCCCTACCGCATCATAGCTAGCTATAGGTCCCCCTCCATGAAACAGGAAAAGCATACCACATACCTGGAATTACTAGAGTCACTTGCCATGCAGCCTAGCACCTTACTCATGGGTGATTTTAATTATTCTGCCATTGACTGGGAAATATGCACAACCACAGACATGCTGGCTCAGAGGTTTTTGGACTTTGTCACTGCAAATGTTCTGGAACAGCTAGTCAGCATACCTACAAGAGGCTCAAATGTCCTGGATTCAGTGCTTACTAACACAGGCGTGCATTGCATCCCCCGTGTGATGTCACCCCTGGTTAGAATGGACAATAAATCAGTCTTGTTCGATGTGATTATAAGACCAGATGCCCATCAAGCTCAAAAATGCTTAAGAATTTTTCTAAGACAAACTACCTCCTACTAAGTGATGGTATGAGAAGTTTCAAACCCCCCTAAAATGCAGATTACACTGAGTCCTATGCAGAGATGTACATCAATGCTCTCTATACCCACTTAAGCAGTTGGAACCAGAGTTTGGAGATCAAGGACATAGGTAATCTCCCAATTCTGGTCCCAACCCACTTGATTTGTTAAAGGTAGATCATGACTGTTAAATATGGTTGACTTCTTCGAGAAAGTCACCAAGACCCTGGACAAGGGAAAGACAAGGCATGTGACACAATCCCCCATTCAGGTATTATAAACTCTCCCAACTGTGAATTAGCCCCTACATTACCAGGTGGGTATCCAACTGGCTCACAGACAGGGCACATCATAGGATCAGGAAGGTTACTAGGCTAATAGCCTATTAGTAGACCTGCCTCAACATCTGCTGCCCCTGTCCAGAAGGGATGCAGGTGAAACCCCAGGAGTAAATTTGCGATCCCCCATACAATTATCCAGATTATGCTTGAAAAGATTCAGTGAAGGACTCTGTTTTACTAGGATTGGGAACTTATTCCAGAGTAATGGTATCCTCTGGAAGACAAATTTGTCTCTCCAGCAGGTCCTGTTAATATCATTTTTCATGTTGAGGTCGCTAGTGCAGGTGCAGCAAGTATCATTTGTCTTGCTAATGTGTATCATTTCCATTAGGGCAGGATCTGAGGTTGCCCTATAGGCTACACCCCTGAGTAGTCTGTATGACACAGACTACAGTCACAGGGATTTTAGTCTATCAGTATAGGACAGATGCTGGACACCTTGAATTTTATTTGTAAGGTACCTCTGAGGTCTCTCCAATTGTATGAGGTGCCTGGCGAGGTACATACCAAAGGCTGCATTATACTCTATAATTGGTATGATATGGGAGGAGTACATGGGAGGGTTATAACCTCTTTTTTTCCTGGAGGCAATGCCCTTATTGACGAGAGGGGCAACATAGAAGGCTTTCCTTACCACTGTGGAAACATGATGGTCAAAGGAAAGGTTGCTGTCAACCTGTGTGCCCAGATCTCTTATGACAGATTGGATACTTAAAGTGTTGTTGTTAGTGTGTTACTTTGCAGGGATGTCTCCCTTGCTGAAGGGGATGATAATGTACTTTTTAGCATTTAACTTGAGCTGGTGACTTTGACACCAATTGTTGGTTTGAGTAAGACATTCATGAAGGATGTCACTGTCACTAGGGGATTCAATGATCACACCCAGTTTCAGTCATCTGCAAATTTTGTTAGCCACATGCCTTTTGTTTTGGCCTGTACTTCTGAAAAATAAATTCTAAACAATAAGGACCCCAGCACTAGCAGTAGGTGGATTGGACACTAAAATGGCCATAGGTGCAAGTGCACGTGCAAGTGAGTGGTACGGATGAAATACCTCAGTGGGGCTAGCCACCTAGTGGTGTAAATCTTGGCTTGAGATGATTGTCACTGTTGAAGTGACAACTTGACCCCATATGCAAAATTGAAAAGGGGTTGAGGATGGATGAATGCAGAGGCCGCAGCACCGAGCCCTATGATACTCCACTGGTTACTGGTCTGAAGGTGGATGAAGAGTCCCTTATTTTAACCGAGTGTGTTCTATTTGTGAGCCAGTTTGCAACCCACTTCACTATATACTGGTTTACGTTCAGTTGGGTAAGTTTATCAATGATACCTGAGTGGGGAATAGTGTTGAAGGCCTTCACTAGCTCTAAATAGGCAGTATGCACAGTTTTGCCTTCATCCAGGACTTTGATGACTGTTTCAAAGAAGTCCAGCAAGTTTAGTAGGAAAGATCTTTTGATGAAACCAAATTGGAATAGGTCTAGTGTTTAGAAGTCTCCTATATCCTTGTTGATAAGGTCCATGATGATTCTCTCCATGGCCTTGCATAATGGATCTGTAACTCTCAGGGTCAGCAGAGGAACTCCCTTTGTGGAGGGGCATGACAGTGGCAGTTTTCCAACCTGTAGGAACATAACCAGTGCTTAGACTGTGGTTAAAGAGGGTACTCAAAGGTACAGCTAACTCTTGCTTTAAGCAATTTTGGAAGCAGCCAGGGATGCTGTCTGGTCCCATAAAGGCCATATTTTTAACCTTGAAAAAGGCATTAAGGACCTGTTCCTTAGAGATTTCTGGGGGAGGACATGTAGGAGGGATGTGATGTGGTATATTGGGTGGAGACAGGTGGATAAGTTCTTACTGAAGCTATCTGCTAGCAGGTTAGCAATATCACCAGGTTTAGTATAAGCTGTGCCATTTACAACAAGTTCTGTGCAAATCTGGGATTTCCTTTGAGGTTGCGGACATAGCTAAAGAATGCCTTATGGTTACCCTTGGCTAGGGTGGCCAATTTAGATTCATATTAGGCTTTGGATTTTTTCACTAGGTGTCTTATTTGCTTATTTAGGCTGAGGAGGGAGTCCTTTGAGTTTGGGGACTGTCTCCTACTGCTTTTAGACAGCAGTTTCTTTCTCCTGTTATACAGCCTGTTTATGGTGGATGTCCACCAAGCAGGTTTGTTCTTTTGTGAGGAAGTTACTTTTATTCTGTCGGGTACAGCTGAGTCAATGCAGCTGTGAAGCTGTTTATACAAGGCTTTGGTATAGACCTCAGCATAGGTATCCTTGCCATTAGTAGAGGTAGGAGGTATGAAATTAGTAATATTGTCTCATAAGAGATTGCAGTTTGCTTTGGAGAAATCTTTTAGTCTAATTCAAGATGGGGGAGGGTCAGACGCTATTGTTACTTCCAGTGTGACTGACATGTTGTCAGATCTCACTAGAGATGACTGTACACTTGGGATGGTACAATGATCACTCGCATTTGTAAGCACTTGATCCAGAATGTTAGAACTCCTAGTTGGGGTGTTAACTAACTGGTCCAGGGCATTAGAGTTTACAAAGTTCAAGAAGCTCTGGGTGAGTGCATTGGTACAGGTGTAGTTAGACCAACTTATTGATGGGTAGTTGAAGTTTCCCAAAGCCAGGGTGTTTGGTGGTATATTGAAGGACTCCATGAAGTCCAGGTAGGCTTTGTGGGTGTCCTGGCTTCTGGAGGGGGTCCTATAATTAGCGATAATTTGGAGAGGAGTTTTGCCTACAAGTAGTTGTACTTACAGTAGCTCGAGGGATTCATTTAGTCTTACTAATCTGGAGGAGTATTTGCCTTTAATAAAAATTGATACCCCTCCTTCTTTGGCTTTCCCACTCTCATTTTATGGTCTGAGCAAGTGGAAAGCGTTGTAACCCAGTATGACTGGGGTGCTTTCCGCAGCCTTGAACCAGGTCTCCGTGACAGCACAGATATCAGCATCTTCCAAGTTGAGGGCAGTTACCAATGAGTGCAGTTTTAGGTTTAGGCTCCTAGCATTTAGCAGCATGACACTGATGTTGGTTTTTGAGGAACAATTTACAATGAAAATTTGGTACTTGTGACATTACCTAAAAAAGGCACTGGGGAGAGGCAAGAGCCTTTGCTAGAAGCTGAAATCTTAGGGGTGACAGGTGAAGACTGTCTCTGGCAAAGCTTCAAGGTCTATCAACCATATCATCCCAGCCTGACAGGAATTGGATCCCCTTAGAATGACACCAGAAACTAGGCCAACTGTTGAAGTCAATCATCTTTTGCTTGTATTGCGGCATCATCCTAGGTGAGGGTAGTATGCCGCTTCAGGCTAGGGACATACCTGCTTAGGACACATAATCAGAGAGCTCAGTCATGTCTCCCTTCATATAGTCCAGAGTGGTATGTCTAAAGTCATTCATACCAACATGTACTATGACAGAATCATAACAGTACTTGTTGCTGCTGAGAGACCTGAGTGTGTGTGATGTTCTGGATCCTGGCACCAGACAGACAACTAAGTGTGTCCTTCTCCTTATCCAACTTGGTGAGTGGCACATCAATGTAGCTCACGATAGAATCACCTCTGACTAGTAATTTGGTTTTGTGTTACGCCTTAATGGCTTACTTGGTCAGACACTGACGTGTTTTTATGTGTACTGTGTTTATCTGCAAGTGAACAATGTGTGGTGTGCTAGTGTTTGTGAGGTCTCTGTGATTTGGGTAGGTGTTTAGAGACGACCTCCACATATGTGGGTTATGTGTTGGTTACAGGTTAGGCGAGGGTGGTGAGATGTGAGTGCTGACAACCTGCTTAGGGTCAGGTATACTGACTGGTGTATGAGGGAGCTTTGATTCTGTTTTTTATGTAGATGCACCTCTCGCATGTTGAGTTAGAGTATTGTAAAATAACTGTGTTGTCAGTGTAGATGAGGCAATTGCTACATTGCCTCAGGATGTCTAATTCGACCAGGTAGGCAGGAGAAATGGTGGGGTATTGTCCTTCCATAGTGCTAGGTAAAAAGTAACAAGGACTGACCAGAAATGACCATTTGGGGATTCTATGAGAGGGTAGTCCACTAGTATAGATGAGAAGAACTAGAGATGGTAGCTCAGAGGCTGTACTGATCTGTAGACTGATACGGAAGCAGAACTGTAAAAATGTCCCACTGAAAACAGACCACAGCTAAGGAAAAATTTAATACACAGATGTTTGCTCCAATAGCCACCAACAGTAATCACAAATGCGCATTAGTGCATGGCAGTGCACATTGTGCAAATCCACGCAAACAGACGGCTTTTAAAATAAATGAAAAAAACATACTGGTGGGCAAAATAGCCAATCAAAAGCTCAGAACAGAGCCCTAGACCAATGAACTTCAACAGATGGGTTTCTAGCCACACACCTGCTGGCACAAGAGTGCAGAGGGCCCTCTCCAGAAAAAGTTTGCTGGGGATTAGCGCTCAGTTCAAATACAAGCAGAACTAGACACAGCAGAATCTGTGGTTAGTCTATGCTACACAGTACAAGCACCCAGAACACAAGTTAAATGCAGAGGTTGAAAAACAAGCAAACATTACAGTAAAAATGCAAACTTAATCAACAAAAACAGTGATAACAGTTAGCAAGTGCAGAAATACAAGCAATAATGGTTGTATCTTTAGTTGTAAGCCTTGGATGGCTCAGAAGCAGATAGCAGAGTACTGCCTGGTCACCTAACTCAGTGGAGCTTGGTTTAAGTAAGGGATTACTGTCAAAGGTGGTCACTTCACCTCTAGCAAAAGACCAGTCACCAGTGGCATACCACAGAGCTCTGTGCTGAGCCCCTTATTGTTCAGAATTTATTTCTCAGGAACCCAAGCAAACTTGGATGGCCTGTGGCTGACCAAGTTCACTGATGATTGCAAATTAGGAGAAATCTTTGAATCCCCCAGTGATGTTAATATACTGCAGACAGGGTTAATGCAGACAAATGACTGGTGTCAAAGCCACAGACTAAAGCTAAATGCAAAACAATAATTATTATTCCCTTTGGGAAAGCTGACATTCATGCTAATTACATTATAGACAGCACCCCCTTAGTGTAGACCTAGTGGTACATGATTTGGGTAACCAAGTTGATACCAACCTGAACTTTGACCACCATGTAGCTACAGTAGTAAGGACATCTTTCTATTTAGCACATCTTATAAGTAAAGATATCACATCTAGATCTAAAGATGTTATAATTCCATTATACTCAGCCATCATCAGACCAATAATTGAGTACAATGCTCCCTTTTGCATGCACCTCAGCAGACACCTGCAACAAATGGAGAGACCACAGAGGTTTCTCACCAAGAAATTACAGGGTACGCAAAACAAGTCTTTTGTGGAAAGACTGAAAGACCTGCCACTGTATTCTGTCTCCTACAGGTTGTACTGGAAATATAACTAAACTGGAAATTAACTAAATTGTTTAATACACAAAACCTGTGTTCTAGTGCTGAGCGCTCTGTAAACGTGCTCGTTAAACGACGATTATACTACTAGTCAATAAACAACCAAACCTCACAAACAAATGCTGAGTCTGGCTGGAAAATCATGAAATGCTAAGCACAATATTATTAATATAGGAGCAAACATGTCCTATATTTAATCTAAATATTAATATAATCAAGGATCCTTAATGAATGTCTTTCTAAATTATAAACATAAATCTCAGTATAAATACAATACTTGTGTAAACATAACATATCATGTTATGCGCTTACCTGATAATATCAGAGTAAAAACAAGATGAAAGACATAGATTTGTTATAATATCTTCTTAAAATCAGCTTGCTTCAGCTTAAAGATATTTTATAAACAGATAGTGTTGTGATAGTCAACGTTAATTCACTAATATGGCGAAACGCTTATGTAAAGATATTTATATGTACAGTATTTATGTTCCGTACAAAAAACACTATCGAACCATGAAAAATATGTCTTTGATGCTTAATCTATAAGATGAAATAAAATATATGAATATTCAAGTATAGATATTAAAGACTGAGACTGACTGATCCACAAACATAACAAGAACGTGGGCTTAAGGGTAACGCTCAAAACACATTGTCTATTAACAATGTCCAGCAGAAAAGCTGATGTAACAAACTAACAAGCTGCATATTCACTTAACCCCAGCTAAAAAGTTTTTTCAAGATAATATAGAAACAAATTACAATGTGTATAATATACTGAGAAGATGTATATACATGTATTAAAAACTCCATTAAACGAAATTGAGGTCAATAATAGCAAAAAGTCTAAAACACTGAACAGTCGGTATAGAAACATGCCTGATCACAATGCATGAAAAAACATATGAATAAATATGTTCCTATGTTTGTCTGACTCCTGCCATAATGTAGCACAGAAGGATAAGAAATGAAACTAAAACATAAACCAAAAGATGGTATGAGCTACATAAAAATATAATAGATAAAAATTATGATTATATACAATTATGTGCCTAAATGTTTTTTCATCATCTAGATAAAAGTATTGGCTTGATAGATAAAAAATTATTAATCCCTGGTGCTAAGTGAGCTCCTAATCTTAAAATCCAGTTTAGTTCCATGATGGCCAAATTATTCTCCATATTGCCATCCCTGCCATTATAAGTGACCACCTGCAGGGCTCTAAAACTGAAAGAATGGGATGGAAATTCTATGACATGTTTTGCTAAGGCATTGGTCTCTACTTTCTTCCTTATGTCATACAAGTGGTTATATATACGCTCCTGAAGTTTTCTTTTGGTTAGTCCTATATAAAATGCCTGGCATTGAATGCATGTGGCAAGATATATCAGGTTACGAGTATTACAATTAGCATAAAAATGTGGTGTAAAGACGTAATCCATAGTTGGATGCTTAAATGATTGAGCTTCCATGGGGTTTTGTTGGTGGGGGGTTGGTTTGATGTTAGGGTTGTCTTTGATAAGTGAGGCTATAGCTTGAAAGAAATATTTGCTAAAGTTATTAATGATAGTTTGTGAAGTTTCTTCTTGGCCTGGATTTAGTAGATTTTGGACCGATGACCAGAATTTTTTAGGGTTATCTTGGTATGCCTACTGTAAGTTAAAGTAGTTTTTTTATCAAGCGTTATGATGTGTTTTCCTGGGATTTTTTGGTGTGTCATGCTTTTCAGGCCTTGTCTCTAAGTACCATTAGATGCCTACTTTTTTAGACAGCTATGTTGCTGAATTAAGTTTAACTCTTTTTCTCCGGATAGAAGCATGTGCATTCGTATATTGGTAAAGGTTTTATTAAATTCGAGAGTAGCTTCATCTAACATAGTCCAATGATAGGAGCATGTGCATTTGTATATTGGTAAAGGTTTTATTAAATTCGAGAGTA